>NC_077228.1:205703980-206047278 GCF_027887165.1 Monodelphis domestica
GAGCATATTTCCCCACTCTATTAACTGTGTTACCTAGCTGCTCCTGCAAATAAATACAAAGGGTGTGGCTAGGTAGCTCAGTAGATAGAGAGCGAGACCTGGTGTTGGGTTCAAATCTGTTCTCAAATACTTCCTAGCTGTGTGACCCTGGGCAATTAATTGATTGCTTAGCCCTTGCCCACTATGGCAAATACAAACTCCTTAGCTCAGCCTTCAAGGCTTCCTACTAATTAGCACCAACCCCCCTTCCTCATTATATATGATACTAAGACAGAAGGTAAGGGCCAAAAAAAAAAAAAAGCTATTGCAATCATCCTGGCTGGAGATGAGGAGGACCTGAACAAAATGGTGGCTGGGTTAGTGGAGAAAAGATGACTTATGTGAGAGATATTATAGAGAAAGAAATTATAAGATTGGGCAACCAGTTGGCTCTAGAGAGTGAATGAGAGTGAGGAGTCAAAGATGAATCTCAAGTTGAGGAATCTGGGTAATTGGAGGGACTTGGGGACCCTTACTGGGAATAAGGAAGTTCGGAAGAGGAGTAGGGTTTGGGGGGAAAGAAGAGTTCAGCTTTGAGCATTTTGAGTTTGAGATGCCTACAAACTCCCAGCTGGAAATGTCCAATAAGTTAGCTATAAGACTGGGATGTAGGAAAGAAACCAAGGCTGGATATAGTAGATAGAGGAGTTATTTGCATAGAAATTATAATTAGACTCCTTAGAGTAGATGAGATCACCAAGTAAGAGAGGGAAGAGAGCTAATAAAAGAGTGACCAAGGCAGAACCTTCCTAGATAAAGTCAGTTAAGGATGATAAATCAGCAACTGAGACTAAGTGGTCAGAAAGATAAGAGGCCAACTAAGAGGGCAAGGGCTACTAAGTATCACAGGATGGAATCAGTAAGTTTCATTTTCCTAAGTTCAAATCTGTCCTCAGACATTTACTAGTTGTGTGACCCTGGGCAAGTCACTTAACCATATTTGCCTCAGTTTCCTCATCTGTTAAATGAGCTGGAGAAGGAAATGGAAAACCACTCCAGTACCCCTGCCAAGAAAACCCCAAATCAGGTTACAAAAAGTCAGATATGACTAAAGTGACTGAACAGCAGCAAAGAAAGAACAGTGTCCAGGAAGAAATAATTTAAGTACCAGATTCTGCAGAGAGGCCAAGGAGGATGAGGATTTAAAAAGAGATCATCAGTAACTTTATTTTTAAAACCCCTTATTTTCTGTCTTATTAACAGCTCTAAGAGAGAAGGGCAAGGAATAGCTAGGCAAACGGGGCTAAGTGACTTGCACAGGGACAAAAAGCTAGGAAGTATCTGATACCAGATTTAAACCCAGTTCCTCTGCATTCCAGTTCTAGCCCTCTGTTCATTGTGCTATGTAGCTATCCATTGGTAACTTTATAGGATGCAGTTTGATTTGAGCAATGAGTTCAGAAGATTGAGAAGTGAGAGAGTAAGCAAGATATCAGACATATCTTGCTTATACATAGCTACTTTCATTAGACTGAATCCCTTGAGATCAGGGACTGCTTTTTGCCTTTCTTTGTATCTTTAGCTCTTAGCAGAGTACTTGGTAAAGAGGAGATACTTGTTGTTGACTGACTGACAATAACTTGAGGTTTAACCAAAAATAATAAAAATGACTTCTAGTGTTTTATGTACACGATGGCCTTTAAGGAGTTTATTGTTTATTCATTTCAGTTGTGTCCAGTTTTTCATGACTCTATTGGGGGTTTTCTTGGCAAAGATACTAGAATGGTTTGCTCTTTCCTTCTCCAGCTCATTTTACAGATGAGGAAACTGAGGCAAACAGGGTTAAGTGACTTGCCAAGGGTCATATAGCAAGAGATGATATATTGTGGGAGAAGACTTGCTTGAATCTATCTAGGATCTCAGATATGCCTTCATTCCCTCTGTAATGAGGAAGAAACTATTTCCTTCATCTGTGCCTTGCGGAAGGTGCAGAGAACATTCAAAAACATATCCTGTAATGCTACATACATGCAGTTGCATACATCAGAATAAAGTGGCTAAGGCTAGCTAGTGATAAGAGGATCATTTGGTCCTTTGCATAGTGATTATGCTAATGGATTTCCCCAGTCTTGGGGATAGGCTGCATTTGAATCATTCATATGCTCTCATCTAGTTCTCTTCTGACCAGTAATAGACACTTATGAAAAGATTGTCTCAGGTTAGGGATTCAGCAGATGTGAGGAAATAGAATGTTTTTCTGAGCAAAGCTCATGAGTAAGTCAGTCCATTAGCAGATATTCATAGAGGAACTATTAAATATTAGACTCTATTCTAAGGGCCATGAGAACATAGTCTTGGGACACCAAAAGAAATACAAACAAAAAGAAGATATCTAACAATATGAGACAGCTGGTAAGTCTGTGCCCCTTAGCTAACCAGATAAACCTGGGGCAAGTGCTTGCATCTCTCCTTGAGCCTCAGTTTTCTCATCTGGGAAATGGGGTAGTAACACTTTGGTTGTGAGGAAAGCATAAATCTCAGGTGCTATGTGACTATGGTAATAGAGAAATTGGGGATGTACCATAGTCATTCAGAGGAAGTAGTAATGGCCATGGGCTAGATTGCTTAGCAGGCTATGACTGAGGTTGGGCAGGATATGTAGGTACAGTTCCCAGCTACAAGGAGATGATAGTTGCTCTGAACTCTGCCCTGGTCAGACCACATTCAGAGTGTTGTGTTAAGTTCAGGAAGAACATTGATAAGTATTGAGAGAACATTCAGAGGAGGGAAGTCAGAAAGGGCATAAAAAAGTCATTTTGTCCATGACAACTGAGAATCGGAGGAAGGAACTGGGGATGTTTCTCTTATAGAACAAAATATTGGCTGGAGGGAGAAGGGAAGAAAGATGGTGCCTTTTTTGAAGAGTAGATTTGTTCTGTGTGGCCACAGTGGAGAGAACTAAGAGCAGGGGGTTGAAGTAACAAAGAAATAAAGTTAGGCTTTATTTTAAGAAAAACTTCCCAGTAGAGCTGTGCATCCCCACTGCAATCCATCTTCTACTAAGTGACCAACAAGGTGGTTTGCATAAAGTATAGGTCTGACCATGCCACTTTCCTGCTCAATCAAATATAAACTACTCTCTTTGGCATTTAAATCTCTTCATAAACTAGTGCCGTCCTACTTTTCCAGTCTCTCTCCATTCTTTATTCCTCTCCACACACTGTAGTCTAGCTTTGCTCACCTCCTTGCTGTTCCTCAAACACAGTACTGCATCTCCCATCTCCTTACCTTTGCACTGACTATTCTTCATACCTGGAATATTCTCCCTCCTCTTCTTTTCCCTTTTGCTTTCTTGGAGTCTTTCAAGATTTAGCTCTAGTCAGATCTTAAGCCAGAGGCAAGAATCAGGGAAATCACGAGGTAGAGGTGAGGAGAAAGTTTTTCAGACTTGCCTCTGAGCTTCCCTGACTTCTTTCAAGACTCAGATCAAGGCTTAACTTCCATAGGAGGTCTTTCTCAGTCTCCCCAGCTTCTAGTGCCCTTTTATTTCAGATTTCCTTCCATCTACTCTGTATAGGGCAGTTAGGTAGTATGACAGATAGTCAGGAAGACCCAAATTTAAATCCAGCCTCAGATACTTCCTAGCTCAGTGACCTTGGACAAGTCACTTTAGCATGTTTGCCTCAGGTTCCTCATTTATAAAATGAGCTGGAGAAGGAAATGGCAAACCACACCAGCATCTTTGCACCTCAAAAGGAGTCACAAAAAGTTAGACACAATTGAAATGACTAAACAACTCTGTAAATATCTTGAATGTACCTCAATATTTACATATTGTTTTCCCACCTAATTATGTAATTCCTTGAGGGCAGGGATTGTCTTTCTTTCTGCTTATATTTATATTCCCAAAGCTTAACACGGTGCCCATTACATAGTAAACACTTGATAAATGCTTGATGACTGAGTGATGGACTGAATATTTTTAAGCAAAATCCGGCTGCCTCAGGAAGTAGTGGGTTCTGCCCTCATTGGTGGTCTTCAGCTAAAGATTGAGCAGCTACTTACTGGATGTGTTGTAGAAGGGATCTTTTTTCTTTTTCTTTTTTTGGGGGGAGAGTTTAATTTTTAGTTCTGAATTCTCTTTTTCTCTCTACCCCCTCCCTTGCCCCTAGAGAAGTAAAAAAGTATATACCCATTATACATATGAAGTCTTGCAAAACACATTTCCACATTAGCCACATTGCCCCTCCCAAAAAAGGCAAGAAAAATAAAGTGAAAAATATGCTTCAATCTGCACTCATCATTCATCAATTCTCTTTGTGAAAGTAAATTGTATTTTTCATCATGTCCTAGAGAATTGTCTTGGATCATTGTATTAATCAGAGTAACTAAGTCCTTCATAGTTGGCTAATCATCACAGTATTGCTGATGTTGGGAAAGATTGAAGGCAAAAGGAAAGGGGGACATCAGAGGATGGGATGGATAGATAGTGTCAGGGAAACAATGAACATGAAGTTGGGAAGACTTTGGGAGATAGTGGAGTATAGAAGGGCCTGGCATACATGGGTTCAGGAAAAGACAGACACCTTTGAGTGACTGAACAACAATGTTGATTATTACTGTGTACAATTTTTTCCTGGTTCTGCTCATTTCACTTTGCATCAGTTCATATAAGTCTTCCTAGATTCTTTTGAAAATGTCCCCATGTCATTTTTATAGCATAATAATATTCCACATTGTAATTACGTACCATGACTTGTGCAGTCATTCTCCAACTGATGACTGAGGGAATTTTTTTCTACTGATTTGTTCTAAATGGCTACTGAGGTCCCCTGCTACCCTGAAATTCTGTGATTCTATAGTTCGCCTACGAAAAAAGGCTTTCATTCCAGCTTCCTGGTCCATATGAGTAATATGTGACCTTGACTTTCTTAAACTGGTGTCTTTTTGCATTAACCAGATAATATTACTATCAAACTGATTGGGGCTTGCACTCAGACCAAGAAGCCTGGGCATACAGAGCTTCTCCCAAGTCTCAAAGCCCATCAGATCAAAACTGTCTGTAGCTAATTGAGTGATCACAGCTGGGTTTTCCAGAATGCCACTTAGGTGGTTTATGATGCCACTTTTAAAGGGTAAAGAGAAGGGAGGGGAGGTAGAGCCCTGGGCTGTAAGTAGACCCTTTTCCAGTCCCTGGCTCTCCCATTCATAATATGATTTTGGAAAAACTACTTCTCTTCTGGACTTCTTTTTTCCAAATGTAAATTGAAAAAAAAAAAAGGCTTCTTCCTTCCATTCCAAATGTATGTGGGGATGAAATGGGGGCAAGAAATGTGAAAATGCTTTGGAAAACCATAAAATAATGGGTAATGAGGATAATGATTAACAATGGTTTCAGGGAGCAGCTGGGTGGCTCAGTAGATTGAGAGCCAGGCATAGTGACAGGAGGTCCTTAGTTTCAAATCTGGCCTCAGACACTTCCCAGCTGTGTGACCCTGGGCAAGTCACTTAACCCCCATTGCGTAGCCCTTAGCACCCTTCAGTCTTGGAACCCATACATAGTATTGATTCTAAGACAGACGTAAGGGTTAAAAAACAGTTTTGTTTTATCAAGTAGGGGCAAAGAAACCTAAGGGAAAGGCTCCTGCTACATGTCACTGAGGGGAGGGGAGAGAGACAGAGAGAGAGAGAGACAGACAGACAGATAGAGACAGACAGAGACAGAGACAGAGAATCAGAGAGAGAGACACACAGAGAGATACAGAGACAGAGAGGCAGACAGAGAGACAGAGACAGAGAGAGAGAGAGAGAGAGAGAGAGAAGGAAGGAAGGAAGGAAGGAAGTAGAGGGGGGGGAGAGGGAGAAAGGGGGAGAAGAGGGAGGGAAGAGAACTGTGGCACCTGTACTAGGCAACAATGAGAGCAGAAAATAGATTTTTAAGTTCTTATGATCTAGTTGGTCAGATTTCATACTCATTGTTTGGCAAGGCACAACCCTCCTGAGTTTTAGCTGCCTTATCTGCCAAAGGACAATAGTACTACTCCTTCCTGAATCCAGGGACCTGGACTGGACTAGATGGTCTTCTGAGAGTGCTAGGGCTAAGATTTACTATTCTCTAGATGAACAAGCAGAAGATAATTTTAACTCAATTCAACAAATATTTCAATGCGTCATACATAGATTTGGAACGGAGATCTCGAGGGCTGTCTCATTCAACTCCCTCATTTAACATATGAGAAAACGGAGGTACGGAGAATTTAAATGACTTGTCATACAGAGCTGCAGTCTGAAGCCAGATTCTGTGACTCCAAAGCCAGTGCTCTTTCAGGAGTGTTAGATTTAAAGCCAGAGGTCATTGGCTCAAATTCCAGTCCACTGTCTGTGTAATTAGGCACACGGGGTTTCAGTTTTCTTATCTACAAAATAAGGGGGTTTTATCCAATAACCTCTAAGGTCCCTTCCAGATGTGAATGTATGTTCCTATGAAGTACGTACTGTATGCAGGATTTTGCCTATGGGATCACAAATTAAAACAGGAGAACCTAGAGGCCATTGAGTCTAATGTCCTTATTTTAAAATTGAGAAAACTGAGGCAGAGAGAATGTGAAGTGAGATGGAGTGTGAGAGAGACAGACAGACAGACAGTCAAAGAGACCGAGAGGTAAAGAAAGAGCCAGAGCCAGATAGACAAAGAGAAAGAGACAGATAGGGACACATACACAGAAAGATTTGCTTCAGGTCACAGGGGACTTCATAAATACCACAGGCGTAGAGCTGGGAGGGTCCCCAGTGGCCAATCCCCTCATTTTACAGATAAGGAAACTGAGAGCCTGAGAGGTCATATTACTTGCTTAATATCAGAAAGGTAGTAAGTAGTAAAGCCAGAATTTGAACGTAGAGCCTCTGAACTCTAAACTCAATGTCTTCCCCCTGTGTACACATTTTTTCCCCAAATGTCTTCCCCCTGTGTACACATTTTTTCACAAAAATGGAGGAAAACCCAACCACTATTTTTTTATGGTCATGTTTATACTTTACAGACTCAGAGAATGTTGGAAGTAAAAGGAACTCTAGAGATCATTTAATCCCATCCCTTCGTTTTACTGATGTGGGCGCTGAGGTCTAGAGTTGAGAAGAGACCTTCGTCAGGTCACATAGGAAGTCAGTGGAATGCCACGTCTCTCTTGCTGTCACTAAGGAATAATTGTTTCAATTGAGCTCTCCTTTCTTTGCTGCTTTTCCCTTTCAAAGGGTAAAAGTGTCGTAGAAACGGGACTTCTTAGTCTTTTGGCTTCTTAGCAGACATTAGCGAGGCCTGACTTCTAGCCCTTCACACTGCTACTAACTAACAGTGTGATTTTGACCACGATTTTAACTTTTCTGGGCCCTTTCAGAAGTAGCACACAGAAGGATAAACTGAGAGAAGAAATGGGAAAGAAAGGCAGAGGAAACCTGCGGGGCCATCACAAGTTAAACAGAGACTGCATGCCTTTCATTCCTGGCAGGGCCAGACCTTCTCCCTCAGTGTGTTTATGAAGTTGTCATGAAGTCATAGAGTCCGCCATGCACCAACAAATTATTACTCCTCACAGAAGGATTACAAACAGGGTCTTCATGTCAGTATTTGCTAATAGGCTTTCTCTTGTGCCCTGTTAGGGAGAAATTTTATTATAAGAATGTTGCCTGTATGTATACAGATACCAAAAGGCCTGGAATAAAGTGGACCGAGGTAGGGGTGGGTTTGTCAAGGTACTGATTGGACAAGGAAGAGGAAGGCAAGTAGTCCAGAGCTGAGCATAACCTGGGGCTTCTTAACCCTAGGAGAGAAGGGGTTTGGAGCTCAGCAAAAACTGGAGCTGAACAATGAACCCAAATATCCTCCCTCATGCTCTTTTCCTTCTTTTCCTCTTTTCTTTCTCATGTATTCATTCTCCTTATCTGTTCATTTATCTTCTCCCTTTTCTATCTTCTTCCCATTTTCTCTTCCCTTTTCAATTTCTTCCTTCCTACCTGTCTCCTTCCCTTTCTCTTCCGTTCACTCTCTATACCTCTCTTTTTTTGTTTTTCTCTCCTTCCTTCCTTCCTTCGTTCCTTCCTTCGTTCCTTCGTTCCTTCCTTCGTTCCTTCGTTCCTTCGTTCCTTCGTTCCTTCCTTCCTTCCTTCGTTCCTTCGTTCCTTCGTTCCTTCGTTCCTTCGTTCCTTCCTTCCTTCCTTCCTTCCTTCCTTCCTTCCTTCCTTCCTTCCTTCCTTCCTTCCTTCCTTCCTTCCTTCCTTCCTTCCTTCTTTTAACAAACCCTTATTTTCCATTTTAGTAACAACTCTAAAACAGAAGGGCATGAGCTCGGCCAACAGGTTTAAGCCCAGGGTCACATAGCTAGGAGGTGTCTGAAGCCACATTTGAACCCAGGTCCTGTCAACTCCAGGCCTGGCGCTCTATCCACTGAGCCTCCTTTCCTCCCTTTTATTTCTTCCTCCTCTTCCTTTCTATATTCATCCCTAAACACTAAGTTTTTTTTCCAAGACTTGAAATGTCACATACTAGTTGTAGGAACTTCAATAAACTGCTCTCAGTCCTTTTGGTTCTGTCTATCTTTTTGTGACCCCATCTGGCCCCATCTTGGCAAACATATTGGCATGCTTTGCCATTTCCTTCTCCGATTCATTTTACACATGAGGAACTGAGGCAAACAGGGTTAAGTGACTTGCCCAAGATCATACAGATAGTAAATGTCTGGTGTCATATTTGAACTCAGGAAGATAAATCTTCCTGAAATCAGATCAGGCACTGTATACACCACAACACTTAGCTGCCTAGGTAAGCTCCTTAAGTATCCATAAAACTCTGTTTCATTATCTGTAAAATGGGAATAGCAATATTTACTTTGTCTTTCTCCCAGGATGATTAGGGCAACCTAAAGAGCTGAATGAATACTAAGCTAGGTGGCTTAGTAGATTGAGATCTAGGCCTAGAAATGGAGGGTCTTGGGTTCAAATCTAACCTTAGACATTTCATAACTGTTTGATCCTAGGCAAATAATGACCCCCATTGACTAGCCCTTACCACTCTTCTACCTTAGTTATACCAATACTTAGTGTTGATTCTAAGATGGAATGTAAGAGTTTTAAAATAAAAAGAGAGATGATGGATGTGAAAGGACTTTGCAAATTGCTAAGTATTATATGAAGGCAAGGAATCTTGTTCTTTCTTTTTCTTTCCTTCTCTTCTTTTGCTTTTGTCCCCTCTTCATTCTTTCTTCCTTATATCTTTTTTTTCCTTCCCTTCCTTCTTCCCCTCAACTTTCCCTTCATGATCTGATCTGATTTGATTAAAGGGAACAATCTCTCTCCTTGCCTTCTGCTATTAACCCACTCTCCTTTCCTAGGAAATGAAACACACACACACACATACACACACACACACACACACACTCACTCACACACTCACACACACACACACCCCACCAAAACAGGTTTCAACATTTTACAGGTTTCAACATTTTTCAGGCAGTCATGTCACATCTTATCAGATCAGCCCTAAGCCCCAGGCCAGAGCTCAGGAGCAGCTTTTGAGAATTGAAGCTGTAACATTCCAGCAAAGCCCCTGCCCCCACCCCTGTCCTCTCCCCTTCCCCCTACCTGCCCCTGCCCTGTCCTCTCCTCTTGCCTCTATTCTAAGTCTCATTTCTCCTTTTCTCTTCTTTCCCTTCAGCTCACCCACTAACATGTTATCTAAGGCAGTGGTGTCCAACTCAAACAGAAACAAGGAGGCACCCATCAGTGGCATTGGCTTAGGAAATCACCTTTCTATGGTTTTTTATTTATTTATAAATGTTTACCAAGTATTTTTTCATTAATTTTTTCATTTTCATTTTTAAAATTTATTTTAAGTAGCACTGGGTATTGTTGCCTGCAGCCTGCCTGATGCCTCTGTTCTTAGTGCTGGAGGCTTCTCCTGCATTCCTCTGCCATCTCTTTGGCCTTTCTTCTTCTCTTCTTCTTTTTTAAACCCTTACCATCTGCCTTGAAATTGATACTGGTATTGGTTCCAAAGTGAAAGGATGATAAGGACAAAGTAATGGGGGTTAAGAGACTTGTCCTGGGTCACACAACTAGGAAGTGTCTGAGCTACCCAGCTGCCCCCTGGCCTTCCTTCTTTTAAATCTCGTAGCCCTAGTAAAAAGTACTCTGAATCTGGGGTTCAACACCTGGTTTGAGTCTCAGCTCTACCACTTAGTAGTTTTTAAATTTTTTCACATTTCTGGGCCTCAGTTTCCCCATGTGTAAAATAGAAATAATATTCACTACCCAATTTACTGGATTGTTGTGAGAAAATCTCTTTATAAAATGCCACATTTCTATGATAGCATGATACACTAGATGAGGAAGCTGTCCTTGAAACCAAGAAGACCTAGGCTCACACACACACACACACACACACACACACACACACACACACTCACCTGACAAAACCAGGTTTAAACATTTTACAGGTTTCATATGCTGGCTGTGTGTGACTCTGGGCAAGTCATTTAATTCTTAGTGCTTTTGGCTATAGGCATCAAACACTGCAGGTGAATATGGCCTACAACATTTCCCATTAAGGCCTGAACCAGATTAAAATACAACTGGGAAATAGTTGACAAAACAAACAAAAATACAATGAAATAGAATGTTGATGTATGGTTTTCTAAGTCAACATGTGCCCTCAGGAATCTGCATGCACAATCTAGTGGTCCCATTTCTATTTGAGGTTGATATTGCTGCTCTAAACAATTCTCTTAAGACTCTAAGTTACCCAAGAAGGTGTCAAACTGTGTTGGCAGAGAGCATTTCCTCACCCAGGAGTTCCCCAGACCAATGAACACCCCCCCACCCACCCCCACCCTCGTCCAGTCCTTATTCCTATCTCTGTAGGAAATGTGAGGTAGGAACAATAATACAAACACCAGCAGCAGTGGTAAGGGGTGCATATACCAAGAAGAACTCCTTTGCAGAAGGGGATAATCCACATGTGTGGAACGCTGCATATTATTTCAGACTTTTAAAAAATATATTGTTGGTTTTACTGATTTTTTCTTCCTTTTCCTATTTTTCTTTTTTAAAAATCCAGTTATATGGAATGGTTCTTTTGAAAGAAGGGGGGGAGGGATTCTGGGAAACATTTTTGCTAAGTGAAACTAAAAGATTTCAATAAGAAATTATTTTTTAAAAAAGAATATGTAGCTAGGTGTTATAGTGGATAGAACGCTGGATTTGGAATCAGGAAGACAAGTTTAAATCCAGTCTTAGATACTTAGCTGTGTGGCCCTGAGTGGATCGTTTAATTTCTCTGAGTCTCAGTTCCCTTTACTGTAAAATGAGGATATTGGAATAAACCCACCTCCTAAGATTGTTATAAAAACCAAGATAGTATATGTAAAGCCCTTTGCATACTCCAAAGTGCTATTGAAATGCTTATTATTATTATTAATCGCCTCTATCATCTCCAACCAACTTTAAGGCTACATAGGGAAGGGAGATAAAAGAGTGGTAGCTATTAACTCTTCTTCTTCTTCTTCTTCTTCTTCTTCTTCTTCTTCTTCTTCTTCTTCTTCTTCTTCTTCTTCTTCTTCTTCTTCTTCTTCTTCTCCTTCTTCTCCTTCTTCTCCTTCTTCTCCTTCTTCTTCTCCTTCTTCTCCTTCTTTTCCTTCTTTTCCTTCTTCTCCTTCTCCTTCTTCTCCTTCTCCTCCTTCTCCTCCTTCTCCTCCTTCTCCTTCTCCTCCTTCTCCTCCCTCCTTCTCCTCCTTCTCCTTCTTTCTTCTTCTTCTTTCTTCTTCTTCTTCCTTCTTTCTTCTTCTTCTTTCTCCTCCATCTCCTTCACTTAGCAAAAATGTTTCCCAGAATCCCTCCCCCCCTTCTTTCAAAAGAACCATTCCATATAACTGGATTTTTAAAAAAGAAAAATAGGAAAAGGAAGAAAAAATCAGTAAAACCAACAATATATTTTTTAAAAGTCTGAAATAATATGCAGCGTTCCACACATGTGGATTATCCCCTTCTGCAAAGGAGTTCTTCTTGGTATATGCACCCCTTACCACTGCTGCTGGTGTTTGTATTATTGTTCCTACCTCACATTTCCTACAGAGATAGGAATAAGGACTGGACGAGGGTGGGGGTGGGTGGGTGGGGTGTTCATTGGTCTGGGGAACTCCTGGGTGAGGAAATGCTCTCTGCCAACACAGTTTGACACCTTCTTGGGTAACTTAGAGTCTTAAGAGAATTGTTTAGAGCAGCAATATCAACCTCAAATAGAAATGGGACCACTAGATTGTGCATGCAGATTCCTGAGGGCACATGTTGACTTAGAAAACCATACATCAACATTCTATTTCATTGTATTTTTGTTTGTTTTGTCAACTATTTCCCAGTTGTATTTTAATCTGGTTCAGGCCTTAATGGGAAATGTTGTAGGCCATATTCACCTGCAGTGTTTGATGCCTATAGCCAAAAGCACTAAGAATTAAGTGACTTGCCCAGAGTCACACACAGCCAGCATATGAAATCTGTAAAATTTAACATTTTTAATGTACATTTAACAAACATTTATGTAGCACTAATGTTTTCAAAATGCTTTATAAATATAATTTAACTTTATCCTTATAACAACTCTCTGAGCTAGGTATTATTATCTCCATTTTACAGATGAGGAAACTGAGCCTAAGGGCCTCAATGTTATACAACTAGTAAGTGTCTGAGGATAGATTGGAATTCAGGTCTCCCTGACTCTAGCCAGCTCTAACCAGAGCACTATGTCCACTGCTCCTTCTAGCAGCTGAGTTAGAAGTATTATCCATAGAATCCTGGCCATATTCCCTTATTTGTTTGTGGCATGTCAGATTGGCTTTCTCCTACACTATCCAACTATTATTCTGGGTGCAGTTTTGCTAGTTATGATCTTGTTTCAACCAATTCTTGTTTTCTTATTCTATGTGATATTTTTATCCATACCCTCCTAGCACTGTGGCATCCTCCATTTTAGAGTTTTTCTTTCTTTCTTTTTCTCACTTCCTTCCTTTCACATTTTGTGGGCATAAGCCAAGTGCCTCCCAATCCTTCATATGATCAGCCCACCTTCTTTTCTAATATTTCCTTCCTGGGCTAATATTTTTGTGACATTTTAAAATAAGCAAATCTTTTGGTAACATATGGTATCCCAAAGTTTTAGTTCCATTAAAATTTTTTTCTTTCTAAAACTTTAGGTTATTTATTTCCTTTCCTTTTTCTTTTTTAAATTATTTTTAATATTTTATTTTCCCAATTATATGTAATAAAAAATTTCAACATACATTTTCCAAAAGTTTAAGATCCAAATCCTTCCCTCCCTTTACTCCTCCCCTCCAGGCAATGGTTATACATGTATTATCATATTGATCATTGTCATAAGAGAATACTTACATAAAACCAAAACCACAAATAAACTAAGGTGAAAAATAGAATGCTTTGAACTATATCTGACTCCAACAGTTTTTCCTCTGGAGGTGGATAGCATTCTTTGTCATAAGTCCTTCAAGAATTGTCCTGGATCATTATATTGTTAAGAGTAGTCATTCTTTCACAGTTGATTATCATATAATATTCTTCTTACTGTGGGCAGTGTTCTCTTGGTTCTGCTTATTTGACTCTGCATCAGTTCATATAGGTCTTTCCAGCTCTTTTTGACATCATCCTGTTCATCATTTCTTATAGCACAACAGTATTCCATCACCATCATGTGCCACAATTTGCTCAGTTATTTTTTGATTGATGAACATCTCCTCAATTTCTAATTCTTTGCTATCACAAAAAGAGCTGCTATATGTATTGCTCCCTGGGCAAGTCACTTAACCCCCATTGTCTAACCCTTACCACTTTTCTGCCTTAGAACCAATGCCCAGTATTGGTTCTGACAGAAGGTAAGGGTTTAAAAAAACAACTGCTTATTCATAAAATCTGACCATTTTGTCAATTGGTGATTGTCTTGTATTCTTACAAATATGATTTAGTTTTCAATATATTTGAGAAATGTGACCTTTATCAGAGAAATTTGCTGCAAAATTTTTTCCTAGTTTATTGTTTCCTTTTATAATCTTAGTTACATTGTTTTTGTTTGTACAAAAACTTTTAAATTTGATATAACCAAAGTTATTCATTTTACATCTAGTAATGTTTTCTATCTCTTATGTGGTCATAGATTTTTCTCTTTTCCAGGTAAACTATTCTATGCTCCCCTAATTTGTTTATTGTATTGCCCTTTATGTCTAAATCACATACCTACTTTGGTCTTATCTTGTTATAGGGTGTGAGATATTGGTCTATACCTAGTTTTTTCCATACTGTTTTCCAGTTTCCCCAGCAGTTTTTGCCAAATAGTGAGTTCTTATCCCCAAAGTTGGGATTTGGGGGGTTCATCAAATAGTAGATTGCTGAGGTCATTTACCACTAATCTATTCCACTGATCCACCACTATATTTCTTAGACAGTACCAGATTGTTTTGATGATCATTTCTCTATAGAATAGTTTGAGATCTGGTACTGCTAGGCAATCTTTCTTCACATTTTTTTCATTAACTTCCTTGACTAACTACTCTTGACCTTTGTTCTTCCAGATGAATTTTGTTATTATTTTTCCTAGTTCTATAAAATAATTTTTAATGGTTTGATTGGTATGGCACTGATTAAGTAAATTAATTTAGATAGAATTGTCATCTTGATTATATTAGCTTGGCCTACTCATGAACAATTAACATTTTCCATTTGTTTAGATCTGACCTAATTTGTGTGAAAAATGTTTTACAACTGTGTTTATATTATTCCTGTTTTTGTCTTGATAAGTGCATTCCCAGGTATTTTATATTGTCCAGAGTTAATTTAAATAGAATTTCTCTTACTCTCTCTTGCTGTTGGACTTTGTTGGTAATATATAGAAATGCTGGTTATTTATGTGGGGTTATTTTGTATCCTGCAACTTTGCTAAAGTTATGAATTATTTCAACTAGTTTTTAGTTGATTTTCTAGGACTCTCTACGTATTCCACCATATCATCTGCAAAGTGATAGTTTAGTTTTGTCATTGTCTACTTTAATTCCTTTTATATCTTTTTTTCTTCTCCTATTGCCAAAGAGCATTTCTAGTACAATATTAAATAATAGTGATGGTAATGAGCATCCTTGCTTCATGCCTGCTCTCACTAGAAAAGCTTCTAGCTTATCTCCATTACAGATGATACATGTTGATGGTTTGAGATAGATACTACTTATCACTTTAAGGAGAGGCCCATTTATTCTTATTCTTTCTAGTGTTCTTAATAGAAATGGATATTGTATTTTACCAAAGGCTTTTTCTGCATCTATTGAGATAGTCATGCGATTTCTGTTAGTTTGGTTATTGATATGGTCAATTATGCCAATAGTTTTCCTAATATTAAATGAGTCCTGAATTCCTGGTATAAATCCTACCTGGTCATAGTGAATGATCTTTGCAATATATAGCTGCAGTCTCCTTGCTAGTATTTTATTTAAAATTTTTGCATCTATATTCATTAAGGAAATTAGCCTATAATTTTCTTTCCCTGTTTTTGCTCTTTCTGGCTTAGATAGCAACACCATATTTGTATCATAAAAGGAATTTGGTAGGAATCCTTTGCCTATTTTTCCAAATAGTTTGTATAGTATTGGAATTAATTGATAGAATTCACTTGGGAATCCATCTGACCCTGGGAATTTTTTTCTTAGGGAGTTCATTGATAGATTGTTCAGTTTCTTTTTCTGAGATGGGATTATTCAAGTATTCGATTTACTCTTTTGTTAAACTGAGCAATTTATATACATTTAAAAAAATATTCACCCATTTCAGCGAGGTTATCAGATTTATTGGCATAAAATTAGGCAAAATATCTCCTGTTGATTAATTTCCTTTTTAGTTGTAGTGAATTTACCCTTTTCATTTTTGATACTTATAATTTGATTTTCTTCTTTACTTTTTAAAATCATATTAACCAATACTCTATTTTATTTGTGTTTTTTCCCCATAAAACCGTCTCCTAGTCTTATTTATTAGTTTGATGTTTTTCTTACTTTCAATTTTGTTAATTTTTCCTTTGATTTTTAGGATTTCTAACTTGGTCTTTAATTGGAGATTCATAATTTCTCTTTTTTCTAGTTTTTTTTTTAGTTGCATGCTCAATTCATTGATCTGCTTTTTCCTTTCTTTTATTTACCTAATTATTTAGAGATGTAAAATTTCCCGTAAGCACTGCTTTGGTTGTATCTCATAAATTTTGATATCTTGCCTCCTAATTGTCATTCTCCTTAGTGAAATTATTGTATCTATAATTTGTTCTTTGATCCACATCTTTTTTAGAATTAGATTATTGTTTCTAATTAATTTTAATTTAACTTTATATAGATCCTTATTGATTAAAATTTTTATTGCATCATGATCTGAGAAGGATGCATTTTTAATTTCTGCTTTTCTGCATTTGGTTGTGAAATTTTTATGCCTTGATACATGGTTAGTTTTTGTGGAGGTACCATGTATTATGGAGAAGATATATTCTTTTCTATTATCATTCAGTTTTCTCCAGAAATTTATTAAATCTTACTTTTCTAAGATTTTGCTCACCTCCTTAGCATTTTTCTTTTTATTGTTGTTGTTAGATTTATTTAGTTCTGAGAGGGGAAAATTAAGTTCTTCCACTAACATAGTCTCACTGTCTTTTTTCTCCTATAACTCATTTAATTTCTTCTTTTAAAACTTAAGGCTATACCATTTGGTGCAAATATGTTTAATATTGATTTTACTTCATTGTTTATGGTACCTCTTATCAAGATATAAATTCCTTCCTTATCTCTTAATCAAATCTATTTTTGCTTTAGCTGTGGCTGAGATCAGAATCACTACTCCTGCCTCTTTTTTTAAATTTTAGCTGAAGCATAATCAATTCTCCTCCAGCCCCTTACCTTTGCTCTGTGTCTCCCTGCCTCGTATGTGTTTCTTGCAAACAGCATAATGTTTTGCTTTTAATTGCACCCCTTTTTCCCCCTCCCTATCTAATCTACCTCATTATCACATTTCTTTCCTACTTCTTTATAGGATAAGATAGGATCCTATACCTAAATGAGAATGGTCAATATTCTCTCTCTGAGCCAATTCCAAGATGAGAGTAGGATTTAAGAATTGCCTGCCAATACCTTCATCCTCCCGACTTCACTGTAATAGTTTTTCTCATGCCTCTTTAGGTAAAATGATTTCCCTCATTCTACCTCTCCCTTCCCTTTTGTTTCAGTGCAATTTTTTCACCCCTTGATTTTTTTTATATCATATCATCTTAATCAACTTATTCCCTTACCTTCTATCTACATATACTCATTCTAACTGCTCTAATAATGATAATAATTTTAAGAGTTGCAAATATTTTTCTATATAGGAATATAAACAGTTTGACCTTATTGGATCCCTTAATTTTCTCTTTCTTGTGTACTTTTTTATACTTCTCTTGAGTCTTATATTTGAACATCATATTTCCTGTTTAGGCACCTGGTCTTTTCATCAGGAGTGCTTCAAAATCTTTTATTTTATTAAATGGCCATCCCCTCCCCTTCCAGCTAGTTTTGCTAGATAGGCAATTCCTAGTTGTTAACCTAGTTTATGTGCTTTCCATAGTATCATATTCCAGGTCTTCCAATACCTTAATGTATAATCTGCTAAATCCTGTGTAATCCTGACTGTGGCTGCATGATATTTGAATGGTTTCTTCTTGGTGGCTTGAAGCATTTTCTACATGGTCTGGGAGCTCTTAAATTTGGCTGTAATATTCCTGCGAGTTGTCATTTTGGGATTTATTTCAGAAGATGGTTGGTGGATTCTTTCAATTTCTGTTTCACTTTCTTTTTTAAGAATACTAGGGAAGTTTTCATTGATAATTTCTTGCAATATGATGTCTAGGCTTTTTAAAAATTTTCTCTCCTGGATTTACATGTGATTTTTTTGCAATGATATATTTCATATTTTCTCCTCTTTCTATTCTCTTGATTTTGTTTTATTGTTTCTTGATGTCTCATGAAGTCATTAGCTTCTACATGCCCAATTCTAATTTTTAAAACATTATTTTCTTCTATGAGCTTTTGAACCTCCCTTTCCCATTTGGCCAATTCTACTTTCTAAGAAACTCTATTCTTCATTGGATTTTTGTGCCTCATTTTCCATTTGGCCAATTTTCCTTCTTAAGGTGATACTTTCTTCTTATGTTATTTACATTTCTCTTCCCCATTTTTCCTCTGCCTTTCTTGTTTGATTTTTTAAATCTTTTTTTGAGCTCTTCCAGAGCCTGAAACCAATTTCCATTTTTTCTTTGAAGTTTTGCACATAGATGCTTTGATCTCACTGTCCCCTTCTGAGTTTGTGCCTTGATCTTCTTTGTCACCATAATAAATTTCTGTATTCTGTTTATGTTTGCTCATTTTCCCAGCCTTTTCCTTTTCCTTTTCCTTTTCCTAACTTTTACTTTTATCTAGAAAGTAGATTCTGTTCTCAGGGTGGAGGGGGTACTCTCTTAAAACTTTAGTTTTTTCTTAGCTCTAGTTCTGGGTTTCTGCAAGTTTCAGGTCTTCCAAGTTAGTATGATGGCTGATGGGCTAGGAGCTCTGAAAGCTACTTCATACTGCTGATTAAGTCTTCTCCAGGGCCTGCTGATGACTTATAGGGTCCAAAGCATTGTGGGCTATCTTGTGCTGGGGCCCATGGCCTTACTTCAGGCTTGGTCAGGGGCTCTGGGCTTCACTTTGGGTTTACATTGGTCAGGCACACTTTGGACTTCCTTGTTTTGGGTTTCTGGCCCTTGCTGTAGGCTTGGACAAGAGCTTTGAACCTCCCCCTGAACTTGCACCAGCTAGAAGACATACTGCATACTGCCTTGTGCTAGGGCTTAGGGCCTCACTGTAGACTTGCACTAGGGCTTGGAACTTCAAGGGGTGGCCATAGGATGCTCTTCTTTTGACTTCGTCGGGGTCTTGAGGCCTCCAAGTTGGCTTGAGCCCAGGTTCAGAACCTGAGCTTGCTATTGACTTGTGCCTGTACTCCTTGGTATGGCCTTGCTATGGGCTATGCTCCCCTCTCACCCCAGTGAAAAAGACCCTCTCTGCCTACCTTTTAAGTTGTTTTCTCCAGGAAAATTGCTTCACTCCACCCCTTTGTTTGTTCTGGTACTCTACCCTTCATTTTGAATCATTGTTTTAGGGTTGGTTGGAAAGAATTCTCAGAGAGGTTCAAGCTTTCCAAGCCTCTACTCCACCATCTTGGTTTTACTCACACATGCACAACCCTAAGTGCAGTTTTAAGCTAAAAGGATATTGATATTAAATTAAAACTTTAAGCTACACTAAGAATTTTTGGAAATCTTGTACTGTGGAGTGAGTATTGTTTTTCTGTGTCCCGACTGAACCCGGGATCAAATGGTATACATGAGGACTGGAACAAAATATTACAACCTGGAAGAGGTGAAAGTTTCCCCATCGGGTTGAGAAATCATTCTCTGTTGCTTCAACCCTATGCTCTGGCTAGGATAGGGTTTACAGGTAAGACAACAAAAAAATTAACCTAATAGGGAGGGGACAATACAAACAAGTCGGAGTAAGAATAAGAGCGAAGAGAGAGATGTAATTCAGTTCAACAAACACACACAGGATGGTAAGGTTTGGGGTTTGAAGACAGGCATGAGCCAAGTTTTGTCACATCGTGCATGGATTAACTGGGCCAAGTTACTTAACTTTATTTTCCTCAAATGTAAATGAGGGGATGGGAAAGCTAGGTGTCTCAGTGGATTGAGAGACAGGCATAGAAAAGGGATTTGGGGTTCAAATCTGGCCTCAGATACTTCCTTGCTGTGTGACCTTGGACAAGTCACTTAACACCCATTGCCTATGCCTTATTGCTCTTCTGCCTTGGAACCAACACACATTATTGATTCTAAAATGTAACATAAGGGTTTTAAATGAGATGTTCATTTTCCTGAGTTCAAATTTGGCTCCAGATACTTACCAGGTTTATAACCCTAGATGAGTCACTTAACCCTATTTGCCTCAAAAAAAGAAAAAGATATAAATGAGGGGGTTGGATTAGATGACCTCTAAGATCCCTACCAGCTCTAAAACCATGGCCTTATTGGGTACAAGGAATTGAGAATATAAAGACAAAAGACAAATAGCCCCTATATTCAAGAAGCCCACATATTATCAGGGAGTATAACAAATAAAACATTATTATGCAAGACAGGGAGCACTGGGGAATCTGGGAAGATGTCGAAGAAGAGGTGGCTGACCTTCAAGGGAATTTATGAATTCTGAAAGGGTGGATGGAGATGGGATGTATTCCAGGAGTGCATGCTTAGGTTTTGGGGAGGAGGAAAGCATAGCACAAGAGAATGAAAGAGATACAGTGAGAAACAAGAGATACATAATGAGAAATAAGAGATACAATGTCAAATTTTGGAAACTGTTCATTTAGGCTAGAACAGAAAGACTGTCAAAGAAGTAGGTAATAAGAGACACTGGAAACCCACTGTGGAGGGCTTTAAATTCCAGATTGATGAGTTTATCTTTCATCCTGGAGACACTAGAGAGCCACCTAAGGTTTTTTGAGCAAGGAGAGTGATAGTCCATGTCATGATTATTTTGGCAACCATAAAGAAGATAGATTGGACAGAGGAAGAGGTAAAAGCAAGGGCATACATTAACAGTCCAGGTGAAAGGGGATGAAGACAGTAACTGTGGAGAAAAAGGGATGGATATAAGAGATCTCTGGGGCAGCTAGGTAGGGTAGAGGATAGCTTGCCCAACCTAGAGTCAGAAAGATTCACCTTCCTGGGTTCAAATCTGGCTTTGGGCACTTCTTAGCTATGCCATCTTGGTCAAATTACTTAACCCTGTTTACCTGAGTTTCCTCATCTATAAAATGTGCTGGAAAAGGAAATGACAAACCACTGTAGTATCTCTCCCAAGAAAACCCCAAATGGGGTCACAACTAGTCAGACACAACTGAAATGACTGAACAACAATAAAATTTTGTCTCCATAAGACTTGCAACCAATTGGATGTGAGAGGCAAGAAGAAAGGAAAAACAATCAAGAATGGCTTTGTAAACATGGAGTCCTGAAAGAATGGTGCTGTCAACCAAAGCAGAAAAGTTTGGAGAGAGGTGGTGTTTAAAGGGGAAGCTGAGTTTTGAGTTTGAGTTGCTAATGGTAATAATCACCATGGCAGGCATATATGTAGCACTTTAAAGCATAGTAAGTATTTCACCTAGATGCCTCTCCCTATAGGTTGTTGTTGTTCAGTTATTTTTAGTCATATTTGACCTGTCATGATCCCATTTGGGGTTTTCTTGGGAAAGAGACTGGAGTAGATTGTGATTTCCTCCTCCAGCTTATTTTACAGATAAGAAAACTGAGGTAAATAGGGTTAATCAACTTGCCTCGCATCACTTGACTAGTGATTGTTTGAGGCTACATTTGAACACATGAAGATTTCCTGATTCCAGGCTTGGCACTCTATCAAGTGTGCCTGCCATATATAGGTAGAGGAGTCTGGCAGTAGGCAATGAAAGACTAAAGCTCAAGAGGAAGATGACTATAATCAGATCTAGAGATGGAAGAAACCACAGAGTCCATCTAATCCAACCCGCTCATTACAAAGAAGAAAACTGAAGATTCTGGGTACATCTATGTAGAGATGATAATTTAATTGATAAGTTTAAAAGACATAACCTAAAGGAAAAAGGGGCCAAACTCAGAGACTGGGGAACATGCTTGTTTCTTAGAAGTAGCAGATGGATAATGCTCTAGCAAAGAAGATGGAGAAGGAATGGTAAGGTAGGTAGGAGGATAGTTGAAAGAAGGAAGTATCACAGTAACATCCAAGGACATCCAAGAGCAGTCAACAGCATCAGTACTCATAACCTGCCAAAGACTTTCAAATAGCCATTGAGAGTACATAAGGATCATATGATTGGCAGGATGCCATAGTTCTTTTTTTTTCCTTAAAAAAAATCAAAACGCTTTCCTTCCATCTTAGAATCAATAGTAGGTATCTGTTCCAAGGCAGAAGAGCAGGAAAGGCTAGACAATTGGAATTAAATGACTTGGTCAGGTTCACACAGCTGGACTTCCCATCTCCAGGCTTAACTCGCTATTCACTGAACCACTTATCTATCTCATACAGGAAACTTTGGATGCCCTGACTTGGGGAGTCTGAAGAAGAAAGTGTGTATGTATGTCAAAGCAATAGATGGGGAGACAAGGATAAACAGTGAAGAGGGAAACTAGAAACCAGTTACTGTGAAAACAGGAAAAAGACAAAAACCCAAAGCAGAAAGATTGAACATAAACTTAACTCCAAAGCAGATAAATGAACAATGAGATTTATAAAGACAGAAGTAAAATGAGTACAAATGCAAAAAAGTTCATAATATAATACATACAAATACCTCAAAGGAAATTCAAGTCAAGTTGACAAGCATTTATTAAAGACTTGCTTTATTCTAGCGACTATGCTGTGTGTTAGATATCCATAGAAAGGCAAAAACGAGTTCCTGCTCTAAGGAGCTGAGTCAATTCAGGGAGACAACATGCAGACGAGTCTCCAAACATGCTCTATACCCCGTAACTTAGAGGTATCCTCAGAGAGTAGGTGCTAAGGTTAAGGAAGGCCAAAAAGGCAGAAGAAAGCAGGATTTTAGTAGACTTTCGAGAAGCCAGGGGGGCAGAGAGCTTTCTAGGCATAGGGTACAGCCAGTGAAAACACTCAGAGTTGGGAGATGGAATATGTTGCTTGAGGAACTTCAAGAAGGCCAATGTCACTGGATTACAAAGTACTTGGAGGGGAGTAAGGAAAGTTAGAAAGAGGTCAGAGCTTTAAAAGCCAAACAGAGAATTTTATATATTTGATTCTGGAGGTAATAGGAAGCCACTATAGCTTATTAAGTAGGGAAATGACCTACTCAGTCCTGTGCTTTAGAAAGACCAATTTGACTGCTGAGTGGAGGATGAACTGGAGTTCATCTTAAGAAACTTAAGGTAAGATGGCCAACCAGTAGGTCATTGTTGATGTGATGAAGGCCCTGAAGCAATTGAACCAAAAACCTCCAATTAAAAAGAAAATTAGACAATATATTCTAAGACTCTATGGAGATCATAGAATAATAGCAAGAAACTCCAAAAGAAAAATGATAAATTAAACTTAAAAAAGATATTAAGGTAGAAATTAGAAATCAGAGCTTTCAAGGCAAAGATAAATCAGATAAACAATAGAGTTAATAATTCAGAACATAGGATAGTCTCTTCAAAGTAGCAGCAGTTCTGAAAAAAAGGGAGGGAATTTGGAATTCAAAAATTCAAAGGTAGAAGGAAAATTAACAGAAGCAAAATGAAATATGAGAACTTTGAAAGAATACATGAGTTCTATTTAAGTCAAGCAATTGACTTCAGGAAAGGATATCTAGAGATAAAATCTTATAGTTAAAATTAAGGCAAATAGTGCAAAATTTCAGAATTTCAGTGACAAATAATAAATTTTCAAGCAACCAAAAGGAAGGCTGTCAGCTATGAAGAAAATCTACTTTAATAGCTCAGGATTGTATCTATGACTAATTAAAGAAGAGATTGGAGTAGGTTATTCCAAAGCACTCTGAAAGCTCAAGGCACACAGTAACAGCCTTCAAAGTTGAGCCATCAATGAAAGAAAACTAGGCTCTTCAACAAGAACAATACTGGACCCATTCCTGGAAAAGAAATCAAAGGTCAGCAGAGCATTTGATTTACAAATATTACAAGCAAGAGAAGCACTCAATAGGTCAATAAATGCAATTACCAAGAAAAGACTAAGAAATAAAATATTCATATTTCTGGGACATTGTTTAAAAAAAACAAATTAGATCAAGGGGTAGAAGAAAGAACAAAAATAGATCATCAAGGGGCAAACCTATCTAAGAGACTAGAAACTCAAAGGAATCTTAGAGAGCTAGTGAAAGGGGAAAAGGAAGAACTAAATTAATATTGTAACAACTAAATCTCACTATAGGAAATAAGTGAAACAATATCTCTTTTTTTAACCCTTAACTTCCATCTTAGAATCAATACTGTGTATTGTTTCTAAGGCAGAAGAGTGGTAAGGGCTGGGCAATGGAGGTTAAGTGACTTGCCCAGGGTCACACAGCTAGGAAGTATCTGAGGCCAGCTTTGAACTTAGGACCTTCCATCACTGGGTCTGAATCTCAATCCACTGAGCCACTCAGTTGCCCCAAATGAATATCTCTTGATACTGATTTTTTTCCGAGGGGAGGGGGAAGATAAGACAATGGGAGGTTGTTAGGAGCAGTGATTTCTGGGTGGTGGGATTGAGTGTTTCTTAGAAACTCAATGAGTTTGATACGACAGACTCCCTAAATCTTCAAACCAGTGTGCTTCTTTTTGCTGAATGCATTGTCTTAGTCATGTCTCCCTCCCTCATCTTTCCAAGAAAGGGGAGAAAAGCCTTTGAAGTTAAAAAGTGAGCACCTCTGTCCCTCCATCCTTGACACTTTCCTCTTTTCCTCTGGGGATTTGTTTATTTGCCCCAAGCTACTTTGATCCCAGAAGTAGGAAGGATGTTTCTTCATCTAGTACTATGGTGGAGCCAGCAGGTGGAGCACAAGGCATCATTTTGATGTAGGTCCTTCAGAAGTATCTCAGTCACTTCCAGGTAAATTGTTCCCATCTTCCCTCCACTTTGCATGAGGAAGGCTGTGAACATGTGCACACACTAGATGTCGGACATTTTAAGTGATACCAAGTCTTCAAGTCAGAACTCTAAGTAACAAGGAGTCAAAACATGGAGCCAAAAGGTCTGTGGTAGGGCAACCTAGAAAGAATGATTCTCTCCATCTAGAAACAGAAATGCTGAAGGCTAAATAAGAGGCAACATGAGCATGAGCCAAGTCTAGAAACTCATGGAGAGGTAGCAGTGCTCTAGGCTTGGACTTAGAAGGACACAGGCTTCCGAAGTCTTACCTCAGATGCTTCTTAACTACGTTGATCCTTGCACAAGTCACTTAACCTCTCTCAGCCTCTGTTTTCTCATCTGTAAAACAGGGATAATGATATAACCTATCTTGCAGGATTATTGTGTGGATTTCACAAGCTAATGTGTGTAGAGTGATTTTACTAACCTTAAAGTGTCGTTTTAAATGTGTGATATAATTAATTAGGAGTGTGTATGGGTAGGGCAAATAGGTGTTTGCTGACCACATCTCAGAGTTCCAAAGCTAAGTACCACTGTCCCTTCAGCCTTAATACTTAAAAAAGCACAGGAATAAAGTGCTATTATTCCATGCTGTGGTTTCACCATTACTAGGAGGCTGCCATATGACAAAGTTCTCTTAGTGCTACCATAAATTAAATTGGAGGTAAATGGTTTCTGTTCTTCCAGTCCATCATGAGCACTCCCTTAGAGATTAATCTTTTCCCCCAAACTCCTTGATAAATTCCAACCACTCAGGAGTTCTGCTGATCTGTGGACTCCCTGGTCCAGCATCCAAGGTTCTTTATAATCTAGCCACAATCTTCCTTCTCATCTTTCTCTCCCACTTCTTTCCTAATTAAAATTCACAGCTTTAGCCAGACAGAGCTACTCTTGTTCTACATCACAAAATCATACATTGGAGTCTGGAAGTCTAGATCCCTAAAGGCCACCTCAATTTACAGATGAACAAGCCCAGGGACACACAGATACCTAATCCAGAATCTACTGTCTCTTTTAGCTGTAACCTTCTATAATTCTGAGAGGTTCTGTAGATCAAAGCTATAGGCAGGTTCAACTGGAGTTTAGATCAATTCATGGATAAAAGATTCTTAATAGCTGATTAAAAGAAAGCCAGAAATGCAAAGAACAAGGATACTTAACAAAGAGTTCATGCATAGATTTCAGGAGATCCTTAGACTTGGATGGGGAGAAATATTACATCATTATTCCCATATGATTGTAATCCTACATATTTTATTTTATGTGTTTAAAAACATTATTCTGAGCAGTCTGGAAGCTTTGCAAGACTGCCAAAGGGTTCAATGTCACAAAAAGAGTTAAGGGCCTCTGGGCGATATAGAATGTATTCTTAACATTTGATGGGTCAGCTTCTGGAAAGGAATACTTCTCCCAGTAAATATTTTTGAGCGGATGGATAGATAAATAGAAAATATCATCATGAATAGAGAATGGAAGGGATCTTAGAAGCCATCTAGTCTAACTCCCCTCCTCCCATCCCATTATGAGGCCTGAGATAGATGGCCCTGGCGTTCTACTCCTATGTGACTTTTTGTGTGTTCTTACCATACCTATACTGTCAGACATAAGTTGATCCAAAGCATAGGTTGACTTGAGTATGAATATTGCTCTTTCTTTTGCCATATGCAATAATCTTCATCCCATTGCTAGGGAAAGGTCTGCTTCTCAATGTCTATGCTCAATGTCTACACTGTCAGTGGTCTGCTGAGATCAGGGTAATAGGTATCAGCTGTGGGCATATCTGATGAATAAATTTGTTTTAATCTGAGAAAAGATATTTATGTTTTGTAACTGGTGTTCCTAGCCATGCCCCAAGAGGAAGTTTATTTTTCAGACAAATAAAGGCTTTGGGGAACACACAGACACAGACTCAGTTCCCTGATCTTTGCATCTATATGGTCCCTACAGAGAGCTACATGCACTGAAGAACTGGCACTAGAAAGAAGTATAAAAGGAGCAGAGAAAAGAGAACTGCTCCACTGGAGAGGATGTTTGGAATTCCAAGGAGTCTTCCTTAGGGAGAGGACATCTAGATGAGAGTTAGAAATGAGTCAAGTTCTGATGTTCTGAAGGGAAGGCCCAGATACTTATGCCCTTGGAAGAAACTCTGAGTTGGGTCTAAACAAGTCAAAATAGTGCTAATTCTTGAGAAGCCTTCAAGATTGAACTGGGATTCATGTGAGATAGTAATGATCTTGTGCTTAGAAGCCCAATTTATAGCCCTCTACATTCCTTGCTTATATCTCCTCCCTGCTCCAGCTGGTTGTCCACATCAGTCTACAGATTTTTGTGGGTGGGTAGGAAAGATAGGTCATATGTAGAGAGTGGGATGGAAAATGATCTGTTACTATGGGGGAAGGGTAGCCTGCCTGGGAATGTATCCTTTCTCAGGGTATAAATAGAGTAAAAATAACTCTAGGATGGGAAAGGCAACGTGGCCAAGTAGTGCTTAGGGATGCCCTGCTTTGCCCTCACCAGCTGCTGGATGCCAGGCTGGTCTCTCCCAGGAGAGCCATCTCAGATCTTAAACCCAGGAACTTACTTGGCGGAACTGAAGAACTCCCCACTCCTGTATGAAGGCGGTCACCTCCGGATGCTTCTGAGGCTGATGGACTGTGGAGGTGGTGTTGGTTGAGGAGGCTCCAACAGAACATTGGGTGCCTTGGAGTTGCCTAAGATGAGAGGGACATCAGAATTGTCCCATTCAGGTCAGGCTCTGGGCAAAATTATGGAATAAAGTTTATCTTTAGGCTCTCTCTCTCTCTCTCTCTCTCTCTCTCTCTCTCTCTCTCTCTCTCTCTCTCTCTCTCTCTCTCTCTGTCTCTGTCTCTGTCTCTCTGTCTCTCTGTCTCTCTGTCTCTGTCTCTGTCTCTCTCTCTCTCTCTCTCTCTCTCTCTCTATATATATATATATATCTCCCCCCACCCCTCTCTCATATTTAAAACTCTTAGTAACAATTCTAAGACAAAAAAGCAAGGGCTAGGAAAATGGATTAAGTGACTTGCCCAGAGTCGCATAACTAAGAAGTGTCTGAGGCCAGATTTGAACCCATGTCCTCCCAACTCCAGGTTTGGCACTCTATCCATTGTTCCACCTAGTTGTCTCTACTCTATTTCTTCTCTCTTTGTCCTCTTTTGCCTACTTTTCCCTCTACTCCTGATATCCTAATCTTCTCTATCATCTAAAACCTTCTTTCGTGTATTCACATTACAATTTATTTGATGATTTGATAATGAACTCACCAATGCAAGTATCTTCTATAATACAGATTGCTAGGCATTTTTGCCTCTCTCAGCCTGTGTGACTGTTGTCCATATCTTTCCCCTAAATCTTCCATAGGGGTCCCACCCACTATTCCAAGCACCTTCCTCTAGTTCTTTCAGAGATGATCATTTTACTAAATCAATTTCTATAAAAATTCGGCCATTTTTTTGTTCTCTTTAACAAAATGACTAATATAGAAAATTATTTTACATTATTGCATGTATAAAATCAATATCAGATTGTCTGCTGTCTCAGTGAGGAAGGAAAAGGAGAATTTGGCTCAAAAAATTTTAAGAGGCTAAACATTTTTTTTACATGTAATTGAGGAAAAAATAAAATTCTATTAAAATTCTTGCCACTAAATTCCTTGGCACCAGTGGTTCAACATTACAAGTGAATGTGATTTTGATGAATGGGAATGGTATGAAACATGGGTTGCCATTAAACTCTAGGGACCAAAGGACTTTTCCAATCTGTCTTATAGGTGAATCCTCTTATAGAAGTTGCCTCCCCCATTAGAATATGTACTCTTTGAGAACAGGAATTGTCTTGTAGTTCCAGTGCTTTGTTTATCATAAACATTTATTTAATCCCTATTCATTCATTCATTCATTCATTCATGGCCCCATATCTCTCTACATTCTCTTCCTTTACAATCACATTTAATTTCACTACTTCCTTCAACTATTTACTCTTCCCAGGCAACCCCTAAATCTCTCCAAATCTATCTAGATCTGCATAGATATAAACCAGACACTTAGCACTGTGCTCTAACCTATCCAGCAAAACTCTCATTTGCAGATGATTTCCTTAACAGCTGATCATTGCTGTAATTCTCAAAGTTGAGATGAAACTTCCCAACTGATCAGAATGTTTGTGTTTCATCTTCTGCCATTTCCACATGGCCTTTGCCTTTTGTTCCTCCAGTCTTCCCAGGTCCCTGTTCAATTAACCCAATTAAGCGTGGGTACTGCCTGGAGGTAAGGGGTTAGAAAGGCTGATTCCTTAAGGCCTCATAGCAACAGGAGTCTATGTTTCCAATACTTTTTCTCTTGAAGTAATGAGAAGAGAATTGATGAGATGATCCATGTACAGAAGTTGGGAGGAGACATTTCAGTCAAACAGAAGGAAGGATCCCTTGACTGTCATCCCCTAAAATATGGGGACAGTGGCAGAGGAAGCTTTGGAGTCTCTAAATACAGTAGAGATTGACCAAAGAAAACAGAGATTTTTCTTGACCAAGATCCTGCTTAATCATCTTTATCAAATAGAGAGAACATTTAGAGAGCCTCGCAGAGGGTATACAGCAAAGAATAAATATTTATTAAGGCTGAACTTGAAGAATAAACATTTATTAAATACCTATTGAGTGTCAGAAATTGTGCCAAATGCTGGGGATTCAAAGAAAGGCAAAAGACAATCCCTACTCTCAAAGGAAATTACAGTCTAATAGAGGGGACACCATGCAAATAGTTATGTAGAAATATGCTTTATCCAAAATAAGCTGGAAATAATCAACATAGGGAAAGTCCTAGAATTGAGTGGGATTCCTGTAGAAGGCAGGATTTTAGCCAGGACTTGAAGGAAAGACCAGCTCGTTGACCTTTGAGAACTGAATAGTGTAGGAAATAAGAATCATTCTTTGTTTTTACGCTTCCCTTCCCTTCTTTTCCCTTCCCTTCTCTTCTTTAAATATTTTTGTTATAATAATTCTTATTATGACAAAAGAGGGTTTAGTCTAGAGCACAATGAGGGCCCCACCACTGCCAAAATGATGATGCTATAAAGCCAAAAGGCAAAACAACATGGTTGTTGTGTTTTTTAAATCAACTGCAGAACTATAGGATGGGGGAGAAATAGCTAGACAACAGTTTGTGTGAAAAGAGATCTGGATGTTTTAGTGGTCTAAGTATTCAAGTTGTCAAGATTGTGACCTAGAAATTTCTTTTTTTTTTTTTTAAATATATTTTATTTGATCATTTCCAAGCATTATTCGTTAAAGACATAGATAATTTTCTTTTCCTCCCCCCCCCCACCCCCCATAGCCAACGCATAAGTCCACTGGGCATTAGATGTTTTCTTGATTTGAACCCATTGCTTTGTTGATAGTATTTGCATTAGAGTGTTCATTTAGAGTCTCTCCTCTGTCATGTCCCCTCAACCTCTGTATTCAGGCAGTTGCTTTTCCTCGGTGTTTCCACTCCCATAGTTTATCCTTTGCTTATGAATGGTGTTTTTTTTTTCTCCTGGATCCCTGCAAGTTGTTCAGGGACATTACACCGCCACTAATGGAGAAGTCCATTACGTTCGATTATACCACAGTGTATTAGTCTCTGTGTACAATTTTCTCCTGGTTCTGCTCCTCTCGCTCTGCATCACTTCCTGGAGGTTGTTCCAGTCTCCATGGAACTTCTCCACTTTATTATTCCTTTTAGCACAATAGTATTCCATCACCAACATATACCACAGTTTGTTCAGCCATTCCCCAATTGATGGGCATCCCCTCGTTTTCCAGTTTTGGGCCACCACAAAGAGCGCAGCTATGAATATTTTTGTACAAGTCTTTGTGTCCATTATCTCTTTGGGGTACAGACCCAGCAGTGCTATGGCTGGGTGACCTAGAAATTTCAAAAGCTGATGTGATATTGGACTTTCCTGGTCATGCCACCTCTAGGGTATTGTGTGCAGTTTTATACACCACACATAAGGAAGGACATTGACAAAATGAAGCACATCTACTGGAGATGAAGGTGCAAGGAAGTGAAAATGCTCCAAATGATGCTATCCGAGTATCAGTTGTTTTTTAAACCCTTACCTCTGAAGGATGCTTTTAGTATCCTAAATATTGGTTGCAAGGCAGAAGAACCATAAGGACTAAGTAATTGGAGTTAAATGACTTGCCCAGGGTCACACAACTAGGCCAGATTTGCCCCTGGACCGCCTGTCTTCAGCTCTGGCTCTCTAACAACCCCTATCCAAGTATCTATTGAAGGAAATGAGGTTCAACTATGAAAGAGAAGACTTAGAAGGACCATTTTTTGTTTTAAGAGCTGTTTTCAAATACTTAAAAGTCAGTAATGATGAAGGACATTGACACACTGCTCAGGACCAAAGGAATCATGAGTAGGATATCAACCTCTTGGATGTGAGAATTCTTCTTTCTCCCTGACCACCCAAGTTTACAGAAATTCTCTTTCATGCTGCCTGTGTCCATGTCCATGTCCATGTCCATTATTAGCAAAGCTGATACACTGCTTTGGAACCCTTCAATATATTGTCCCCACCTGGTACTTTTGAGTACCTTAATGAGCATGGATGAAGTGACTGTCAACCAATCCAACACTGTTCCCCACAATGATGTGTCACCCTCAGGTTCCTCTCATGCTATAACTGAATGAGAATGGCATTTAATCAATGGTTCATGCCCCTTATCTGAATTCCCATTCCTTTTCTAATGTTCTCAGCATATTATATCAACCAAAACATATGTGCATTTTCCTTATCTCCCAAGTCTAAACCTTCATAAGGCAGAAAGTATGCTGTGTGCATTGGCTCCCATTTTCCTACCCTCCCTAGCCAAGGTCTCAAGGATGATAGGAAGTTAATATCTTATCATAAACAACAAGGGACAGCATGGGACATAGGGACAACCAGTCTAAACTCACAATAGGTACAGTGATAATGTCTAAAAATTCCTGTTATTCTTCATTGGAGTACAGCTACTTCCTTTCTCACCGGCATCCCCAAGTTTCCTTTTGTTCTTGTTGTGGCCAGTGCTGGGCACTTACTTTTGTGACTCCAGCATATACCTGTCCTTAAAGTTCATATTTACTGAAAAGGCTTCCTAGAATCATTGCCATCGTTTCTGACTATCTTTTCACTCAAAGACCTACAATAAATATTAATTATATATATGTAATATATATATATATATATATATGTGGGAATATAGTAGGAGATGAGTCTGGAAAAATAGATTGGAACCAGATTGAGAAGAGTCTAAATGGTGGGGCTTAGATATTCTTTTACCTCATCTTGGTTTTCCCAGGTGGATGGGTTTGAGATCACTGTTGTCTGAACAGGCTACTCTTCTACTCTATAAACTGCAGTGACTCCCCTATTGCCTTCAAGATAAAACATGAACTCTGCCTTCTAAAACCCTTCCCAACTTGGCATCATTATACATGGCTCCCTTTTCTGTACTCTATAGCCCCCAAAAGCTGGACTTTATTCCATCTCTTATCCCCATGCTTGGAAATGCTTATCTGCATTCCCTTTTCACTTCAGTGTTAGAGAATCCCTTACCTCCTTCTAGATACAGTTCAAGTACCACCTTCTACATGATTTCTCCCAAATGTTAGTGTCTTCCCTTTTTCAAACTCCTTTCCTTTGAACTACCTTATATTTATCCTACATATATTTATTTTGTATATTCTATAAACACACACACACACACACACACACACACACACAGTATATATCAAAGCACAATAGAGAGACTGTTGGACTTGAAATCAGGAAGATTTGAATTCTAATCCAGCCACAGACTCTTATCTGTGTGACCCTGGGTAACTCATTCATACTTACTTTCCTTATCCCTCAGGTGAAGGCAGTTAGACTCAATATCTTTTAAAGCACCTCCTAGCTTTAACTTGATAATTCTATGTCATCTCCTCCAATAGAATATAAGCTATTTGAGAGCAAGTATTTCATTCTTTTGTCTTTTTATCTTCAACTGAGAGAGGAAGACTTATTCAATCCAGTCTAATCCAATAAACATTTATTAAACACATATTATATGCCAGGCATTATATAATTAATAATAGATACAACTAATAATAGTCCCTGCCCTCAAAGAGCTTACAATCTAATAAGAAAAACAACGCACAAAAGGAGGCAGAAAAGAAGTGTGTGGGGGGTTGTGAGGCATGACAGCAGCATAGTGCCCTGTGCAGGGGCATCTGGTTTCATGGAATGAAAAAAGGCAGGGCAGCCAATGTAGAGTGGAGTGAGTCCAAAAGTCCAGTTTCTGCCCTCTACAAAGGAAGGCAGGGAGAGATCTGTGGGATTCCTCCTCCAGTCCTCCAGCCAGAAAGGAGAGGAGGCTGAGTGAGGACAAGTTAAGGCTTGAATTAGCAGCATGGTGATGGGTTTAAAGTGAGGAGCTTCACCTGCCAGGTCCATTGTGTTCCATGGAATTGGAAGAAAAACAGACAGAGTAGGGTTTGAATCCTGCCTCAGACATTCCCTAGTAGTATGATCCTTGGACAAATAATTTGGCCTCTACCTGCCTGCATTTCCTCTTCTGTAAAATGAAGATAACAATAGCATCCATCACAGGATGCTTGTGAAAAGCAAATAACTTATTAAACCAATTTGCAAACATTAAAGTGCCATATAAATGCTAACTATAATAATAATAATAATAATAATAAATGCTTGGTGACTGATTGATATGAGAATCTCTTCTATGGGCAGAGTCTTGGGCAGCAGCAGTAGGGTCAAGGGATTTATCTAATCATCCTCCAGGGCTTCCTTTCCCATATTTCTGTGTAGTTTAGAGTTAGATTTTGGAGAAGACCATTAAGAGCTTCAAAGAATGTGCAGATTCTTGAAGTTATCTAGCACTATAGAATGTCAGGCTGAGATGAGAACTTCAAGTTCAACTCTCTTACCTTGGGGCAGCCAGGTTGCACAGTGAATAGAGCACTGGACCTGAAGTCAGGAAGACCTGTGTTCAAATCTAGCCTCATATATTTACTGGGGCAGCCAGGTTGCACAGTGAATAGAGCACTGGACCTGAAGTCAGGAAGACCTGTGTTCAAATCTAGCCTCAGATATTTACTGTGTGACTCTGGGAAAGTTATTTAATCCTATTTGCCTCAGTTTCCTCAACTGTCAAATGAGCTGGAAAAGGAAATGGCAAACCACCTCAATATCTTTGTCAAGAAAACCCCAAATGGGGTCATTAAGAGTCAGACATGATGGAAATGACTGAACAACAATAAGAAGCTTGGACAAGAAAAGTGACTTGCCTAAGACCACACAGATAATAAGAGTCAGGGTAAGGCTTGGATCTAATCTGTTCACCATCAGACTCTAACCCTAAACTATTCTAGAAAAATAACTGTCTCCTTTTTTTCTTAAAACCTTTCTTAGAGGGGCAGTTAGGTGGCTAAGTGGCTAGAAAACCAGGCCTGGAGATGGGAGATCCTGGGTTCAAATCTGTCCTCAGATTTGTCCTAGCTGTGGGACCCTGGGCAAGTCCCTGAACCCCTGTTGCTTAGACCTTAGTGCTCTTCTGCCTTGAAACCAGTATATAGTATTGAATCTAAGATTGAAGATAAGGTTATTGTTGTTTTTTAAATATTTTAATTAATAATAAATTAAATAATAACATAATAAAAACAATAAATAACAAATTAAATATAATATTTAATATTTTAATATAAATTAATATTTGATAATAATTGATATTCAATTTAATATGTCTCTGGTGACATATTCCACCATCTGGGCAACTCCCTTTACCCTTCTGGGCCTCAGTTTCTACCTCTATAAAACTGGCAATTTCCAAGGTTACTTCCAGCTATTATGAATCCTGGAGATCTCAGGATCTTGGTAGAAAGATCTTTCTAGCTCATCTAAGTGTTTTTGGTTGAACTTTTGACTTGGGTCCTTTTGTTCTGTCTTTGAGAGCAATGGAGAAAAACTACTCACCATCACTATCCCTGAACATTGTCCCTTGACCTTCTCTTTTTCCTTATAAACCACCTCTGGTCCTTTAGTTGATATTATGAACCTATTATCAATTGCTGAACTCTCTCCATTATTATTTCTCTTGGGGCCCTCCCTCTCCCTTCTCAACTTCACATTGCTATCTATTGTGGAGCTTAGATCTGAGATTGAAGCTAGAAGAAAGCCCGGACCACTACAGAAGGCAGGCCACCTGATGATTCCTCTGTGTTCATCTCCTATTTAATACATCCCCAAATCACATCAGAACATCGGACCCTTTAGGTATGACCTAAATAACATCCTTTGTGAATATGAAGTGGAGGTGATGAATAGACTTAAAGGATTGCGATCTAGTAGATAGAGTACCCAAAGAACTATGGAAATAGGTTTGAAATATTGTTCAGGAGGCAGCAATGAAAAACATTCTAAGAAAAAGAAAAACAAGAAAGCAAAATGGCTGCTTGAGGAGACTTTACAAATAACTGAGGGAAGAGGAAAGTGAAAGGGGAATGGGGAAAGGGAAAGAAATGCCTAACTGAACCCAGAATTCCAGAGAAGAGCAAGGAGAGAAAAAATGGTTTTCTTAAATGAGCAATGTCATGGAGACATGGAAGACATGGAAGAAAACAATAGAATTGGAAAGACAAGAGATCTCTTCAAGAGAATTAGAGATATCAAGGGAAGGTTTCATGTAAAAGTGGACATGATCAAAGATGAAAATGGCAGGGATTTAATAAAAGCAGAAGAGATTAAGAAGAGGTGACAAGAATACACAGAAGAATTACACAAGAAAGATCTTAACATCACCAATAACCAGGATGGTGTGGTTATTGATCTAGAGCCACATATCCTGGAGAATGAAGTCAAGTGGGCCCTTGGAAACATTGCTAACAATAAGGCCAGTGAAACTAGAATTTCAGCTGAGCTGTTTAAAATCCTAAAAGATGATTCTGTTAAATTGCTACATCCAATATACTACACTCAAGATTTGGAAAACTCAATGGTGGCTACTGAATCAGAAAAGATCAGTTTATGTCTCGAACCTAAAGAAGGACAATACCAAAGAATGTTCGAATTGCTGGGCAATTGCACTCATTTCACATGAAAGCAAGGTAATGCTTAGGATTCTGCAAGCCAGGCTTCAGCAATATATAAACCAAGAATTTCCAGAAAAGCAGACTGATTTTGGAAAAGGCAGAGGAACTAGAGACCAAATTGCCAACATTCACTGGATTATGGAAAAAGCAAAGGAGTTCCAGAAAAACATCTACTTCTATTTCATTGACTATGCTAAAACCTTAGACTTGAGTGGATCCCAACAAAACATGGCAAGTACTCAAAGAGATGGAAATAGCAGATCATCTTACTTGTCTCCTGGGGAATCTGTATGAAGGTCAAGTAGCAATAGTTATAACTGAACATGGAATGAACATGGAACAAGTGATTGGTGTAAGATTAGGAAAGGAGTATAAGAAGACCTAATATTGTTTTATTTGATTTGATATATATGAAGAGTATATCATGTGAAATACTAGATGAATCAAAAGCAAGAATTAAGGTTGCCAGGAGAAATAACAATGTCAGATATGCAGACAATATTACTCTGATGGCAGAATGTGAAGAGAATTAAGAAGAAATATCTTGATGAGGGCAAAAGAAGAGAGTGTAAAAACTAGCTTGAGACAACATAAAAAAGCTAAGATCTTTGGCAACTGGTCTCATCACTTCTTGATAAATGGGAAGAAGAAATGGAAACAGTATCCGATTTTATATCCTTGGGGATAAAGATCACTACAGACAGTAATTGCAGCTAAGAAATTAAAAGATATTTGTTCCTTGGGGAAAAATGCTATGGCAAATCTGGACAAACTTTTTGCCAAAAAGCAGTCATTGCCTTGCTAAGTAGAGATATATAGCTGTGAAAGCTGGACCAGAAGAAAAGCTGAGTGCTGCAGAATCAGCACTTTTGGACTGTGGTGCTGGAGAAGACTTTTGAGAACCTGTTGGACAGCAAGGAGATCAAATCAGTCAATACTTAAAGACATTAATTCAGACTGTTCACTGGAAGGTCAAATAGTGAAGCTGAAACTTAAATACTTTGACCACATAATGAGAAGACAAGACTTACTGGAAAAGACCCTGAAGTTGGGAAGGATTAAAGGCAAAAGGAGATGGATAGTGTCACAGAAGCAATGAGCATGAGCTTGGACAGACTTCAGGAGATATTGGAGGGCAGAAGTGCCTGGCATGCCACAGGCACAATTGAATGACTAAATAACAACAAAGATCACATTACCTTTTTCATACTATTGTTGCCATGTTTGGCTTGAAGTCCCCTGTGAGCTATGGATCATTTTCTGCTCATCTTTGCAGAAAAGTAATTTGTACAGTTTCTCAGCTGTAGAAAGATGAAAATAATTCTAATACAGGTATCCTTTCTATATCATTGGGGTTAGAGGAACAGTGCCTCTGTGATCTGGAAAATTGGCATAAATTTTTTTGACTTTCCTATTCTTTTTGCAAACTTTAACTTTTTACTCATTTTAACTTTAAAAAAGAAATTGTGCACATTTATGGCATTAATAGATAAAATATGTTGATATTATACAATACTATACATATATCTTATGCATTTCTGAGTTTCTAAACTTTTTCTGTGTCATTGGCTGGCCTTTGCTGTCATCTGCAACTTCTGCAAAGCTCACAAAAAATGACCATTTAATTTCTTCTACTGGCACATGCCTCAATGGGGAAAGCTGTGATGTGGAAGGGATACTTGTCATTTATATGGGAAGTGTTAGGGCTCACTTTGGTTTTTAAAGTACTTCCTACAATTTCATTTCATTTTTGGAACCCCCATGATGTAGATAGAGCAAGGGCTGTAATCTCCATTTGGGGGATGGGGGTAGTTGGCAGAACTTGAAGTTTAGAAACTCTCTTCACCAATGTAGATTTGAAGGATAGGGATAGGGACTGGACCTATGATTTCATTGATGTAGGGATCTCCCAGGAGAAGAAACTGCCTTTTACAAGGCAGTTTGGCACCACCTTTGAAAGTTATAATCTTAGAGACTTAATTGGGGCACTGAAAAGTTAAATGACTTGACATAATTAAATAGCCAGTGTGTATCAAAAGATAGGCTTTTATTCAGGACTTCCTGACTCCCAAGGCTAGCTCTTTCTCCCCAACAGTACCACTCCGATGCTTTCCTCCACTCTATAGAAGAAGAAAGGATGCTCGAAGGGGCCACTGACATGTTCAGCATCCCCCAGAAAGTCTATGGAAGAGACGGAGAAGGGTTTTGATCGGCCATCCCCCAGTTCAGAGTTGGACATGCATTTAAATGCCTAATAAAGTCTCAACAGTGTAGAGAAGAAAATGACTCACTTCTACAAAGCTGCCCGAAAGTGGATGTGAGCAAATGAAAAACTAAATGGCATAATAAAAGTGGACCTTGAAGCCAGTGCCAGACAGTAGAAAGCCTTCAGAGGGGAAGACATCATGGGGAATAAATGAAAAAGTCAATGTAAGGATATGGTGGGGCAACTAGGTGGTAAAGTGGATAGAGAACGTGGCCCAGAATCATCAAGACCTGAGTTCAAATTCAGTCTCAGATAGTTACCAGCTTTATGACCCTAGGGAAGTCATTTAACTCTGTCTCCTTTTTCTCATCTGTATAATGAGCTGGAGAAGGAAATGGCAAATCACTTCAGTGTCTTTGCCAAGAAAACCCCAAATGGCATCATGAAGAGTCAGACATGATGGGATAACAACCACAAAGGGTCAGGCCCTCTATTAAAATGAAAAGCCTTCCTTTCTCATCTTTTTATTTCTGAGATATAATTAACTGCTTTTGAGGGTTTCTGTCTGCTTCCCACAAATCTGGAGGGATTCCTTCTGTAGGAAGGCTTAGCTCTGGAGAAGTAAAGGGGTCTTCCAAGCATGGAATGTGGATAAGAGTACTAGACTTGTGATCTGGAAGACCATTTCTCCTTAGATAGTCCCTAAGTGTGTTTCCTTGGGCAAGCCACTTAATTTGTCTGTGCCTCAGTTTCCTTATCTTTAAAATGAGAAGGAGAGTGATCTAAATGGTTTCTCTTCTAGCTCTAAATTCTGTGATCCTACGATCTCAGTCACAGAAACCCTAGAATAAAAGGGCTAGAAGGGATCATAGAGACAATGTCATCCATCTTAATCTTATTTTGTCAATCTGATGAAGCCTATTGATTCCTTATCAGAATAACATTTTTAAATGCATAAAATAAAATTCGTGGCATTACAAAGGAAACCAATTGCATTGAAATTCAATGCTAGGTGGCATAGTGGATGGAGTGCTAAGGCTGAAATCAGGAAGACACATTTTCTTGAGTTCAATCTGGCTAGCTGTGTGATTCTGGAAAAGTCACTTAACTTCATTTGCCTTAGTTCCTTCATCTGTAAAATGAGCTAGAAAAGGAAATGGTAAACAATTCCAGTGTCTTTGCTGAGAAAACCCCAGATAGGATCCCAAGAGTGGGACAAAAAGTGAATGAACAACAACACAGTTATCAAATTAGTTTAAAAACCAAGTTCAAGCATCCTGGGTTAAGAACCTGTGATCTAATTAAACTCATTCATATTATAGAGGAGGGAAAACTGAGAGGCCTGAATAGTGGCAGAGGCTCTCCAAAGGTTCCATGGTTTACTAAAGAAGAGCCAAGATGAAAGTTCAGGTGTCCTGACTCTCAGTTCAATGTTTTTTCTTTCTGCTGGACTTAATACCTTTCTGTCTGGTTCACAAAGCATGGTAGTCACTGGGTAAGTATTTGATGGTAATTACCGGGGACTATGACGGTAATTCTCTGCTCTCCTTTCCAGGTCCCTGGCCCTGGGGCAGCAGTACACATCACTGGGGTCCCAGCCTCTGCTCTGTGGCTCCATTCCTGGCCTGGTCCCCAAGCAGCTCCGTTTCTGCCGCAACTACATTGAGATCATGCCCAGTGTGGCAGAGGGAGTGAAGCTGGGCATCCAAGAATGTCAGCATCAGTTCCGGGGCCGACGCTGGAACTGTACCACCATCGATGACAGCCTGGCCATCTTTGGGCCTGTCCTTGACAAAGGTGAGTCCACGAGGCACTTGCCTGTCTAGAGAGAAGACTAGGATCTTTGGGCAGGTCAGGTTGCAGCCATAGCTTACTTCATCCACTCCTCACCCTCTGTAGCAGACTAACAGTCCTAGCATTCTGAATTGAGGAACCTCATGGTGTCTGAATATCATGCTAGCCTTCCTGACTTCCCAAAGGGTGTGAATTCTACCACTTTTCTCTGTCCATTTGGATCTCTTCCTGTGTTGAAGGAGGGTTGGGGAAGGGGACAATGAGATGTCAGGAAGGCAAACCCAATCATTATGCTTGGAGAAAAGAACATTTTTGTTAATAGTGAAGGGAACTTTCTCTTTGGCAGGCTGGGGATCTAGGTGTGAGGACCAAGAATGTGACTCTGGTACTTGCCATCAGTATCTGTTACCTTCAGTTAATTTCCACTTCAGGAGGCTAGCTAGGGCTCCAGCAGTTATTTACCTCATCACTGTGGCTCTCCTAGTCCAATCCTAGGGAGCACAGCCTTCAGATGCAGGAGTACAGAGCCCTCAGAGCAGCTAATCCTGGCAATGAAGTGTTGGAGCATGGAAGAAGGGTTGGGGTGCTTGTTAGTGTGTCATCTTCCAATGGTTTACCCCAAATTGAACAGCTTACTGGGGTCTTCTCAATTCAGGATTCAAGGTGATCTCATGGGCTGTTCTTCAAGGGAACAATAAGGTAGATATGAGTCACCAGTTGGTCAGTCAATGAACATTTATTAGGCCTACTATGTGCCAGGCACTGGGCTAAGTACTGGGTGGGGATAAAAAAAAAAGACAAAACCTTAGATGCTTCCTAGCTCTGCAACTATGAGCAAGTCACTTAAACTCAATTGCCTAGCTCTAGCCATTCTTTTGTCTTTGAACTGATACTAAGACAAAAGGCAAGAAGGAAGGGAAGGGAAGAAGGAAGAGAAGGGGGAAAAAGTTTCCTGTCCTCCAGAAGCTCACAATCTATTGAGACGAGATGGTAAATGGTGAAATAAAGTTTAAGGAAGAATATATGAACTTATTTCAGAAGTGTTCATGAGAACTTTAGAGTTCAGGAATCCTAAGTTCATGACTGGGGTAATTTTTAAGGATCTTTGGAATTCTAAGGAATTAAATCATAGCTTCTTTGTATTAAGCCTACCCATCTACTTTCTCAGCTTTCTCCCTCCTTTGTTTCTTCCCCCTACCCACTCACAAAAATTGTTTCCCCCTAATACAAAAAAACAAAAACCTAAAAATAAGTTTCCTCCCTTTCCCCAGATCTCCAGTCTGTTCTCTTTACCCAATAATAATTTTAAAAAATCATGTTTAAGTACTTCAGGAGCAGCTAGGTGGTTCAGTGCATAGAGTGCCAGGCCTGGAGCCAGGAAGACCTGAGTTCAAAACAGGATTCAGATACTTACTAGTTGTATTACCCTGGGCAAGTCACTTAGCCCTGTTCCTCATCTATAAAATGAACTGGAGAAAGAAATGGCAAACCACTACAGTATCTTTGCCAAGAAGACCCCAAATGGGGCCATGAAAAGTGACTAAACAATAATAATTGACATTTTAAGACATACAAAGCACTTTCCTTATCATCATTAGTAATCATTGTCCCCATTTTGCAGGATCATAAAATGAGGCTCAGTTACTTTGTTATTTACATAGGCTGTGCCCAACTAGTAGGTATCAGAACTGGAATTTGAACCCAAGTCTTTTGATTCCATGTCCAGTGTTCTCCCTCATATGCCATGATGTCTCTCCATTTCTTGGAAAGGCTTCATAGTGTGGTAGTTAGAATGCTGAACCTGGACTCAGGAAAAATCCAAGTTTGATTGGTAAGTGCCTCCAACACTTATTAGTTGAATTATCCTGGTCAAGTCACTTAAGTTCTCTGATTCTATTTCCTCATCTATTAAATGGGAATAATGATACCTGTGATAATAATAATAAGACATCAGCTAGCACTTATTTGGCACTTTAAAATTTCTAAAACACTTTATATGTATCCATTCGTAATATATGATTATATATAGTATCATATAATATGTATATGTATATATTTCACTTAATTCTCACAACAACCCTTTGATGAGTTTAAATTAAATTAAATTAATTAGGCCTTCCTAACTCCAAACCCCAAACTCTAGCCATTATGCCACCTGATAACTTTTTTTTAACCATTACCTTCTGTTTTATTAAGACAGAAAAATAGCAAATACTAGGTAATCAAGGTTAAGTGACTTGCCCAGGGTCATACACCTAGGAAGTGCCCAAGGTCAGATTTAAACCCAGTTTTCTCAATTCCAGACCTCTGGCTCTCTATCCATTGTGCCACCTTACTGCCCTGCCACCTGGTATCTTTTCACAAGATTGTTGTAAGGATCAAATGAGATGCTGTGTAGAAAGCACTTTGTAAGCTTTAAGGTTCTATATTAATGTCAGTTATGTCATAGTCATGTGTGTATATATATTGTGTATATATGTAAATAATATGTAATATATATTAAAGACCCTATATCGGCTATTGTCTACAAAGAGGCATAGAAAAAAATGATTTAAGTTTCTCTTTTCGTGTCTTTTACCAGAGTTCATTGGTTACATAAAAGTTTCCACTTTGATTATGTGCCCAGAGTAATAATGTTTTGTATTTTAGAAGTATATTTACACATATGCAGCCAGGTTCAAGTTGTGCTTTCAGAGTAATAAAGCTTATTCAATTTAACAACAATTATCAAACACCTACTGTGTGTGGTGTAGAGCAAAGGGTGCCTTGAAATGAACGACAAAGACAGATAAGGTGGCTCCTGTCCTCAAGGAGTTTATCCACCAATAGGTGTACATGTGTGTGAGTGTGTGAGTGTGTGTGGTGGTGGTGGGGTGTGGTATTAAGACATGTATGCAAATAACTACAATTAATTTTAATTAGTTTGTGTTCTGTTGGGTCACATAGATGGCCATGTCCCACCATGATTTTTCCTGTTAGATGCACTTGTTAGTTTTGCCTGTTTTAGATTGCAAACTCCCAAAGGGCAGGGAATGGTTCAGAACTCGGGGCTTCAGATATGGCAGCTGGAAATTGTTCTTCGTTGTAAATGATGTCTGACCTCCGGACCTCCTCCCTCCCAACACCCTGTGTGTGCCCACTTTCCCGACACACACTGGCTAATCATTATCCAGGGCTCGAAATAGCAGAACCTGCGGCATGGGCTGACTCACGAAACTTCAGAGGGGCCACTTCCTAGGACCAAGGCGATTAGAATAAGAAGGGCTGAACCCCAGAGGAAGAGCGGAGGATGAAGGACTGCCCCAAAATTCTGTCCAGCTGGGGTATCAGGGTAGGGAACTGGGATTGGGTGGTGATGTCTGATCTCTTCGGGACAGAGTTGGGCTGGTGGCCTGTAAGGGCTGGTCCTCGCCCCCGAGAGGAGAAGCGGTAACAGATGGGAAAGAAGTGGGGGGAGAGGTTAGTTAGCCAGTAGGACTGAGCCTTGGGGGGGGAGGGGGTTGTGATCCGGATGCCCAGGGAGCTGAGGTGAGCTGGTGGGGGAGCCAGGGTCAGGTGCCAGGGAACCAAGACAGGAAGGAGGAGAGGCCGGAGGTCTGGGGGGATAGGGGGCAAGGGTAGGGGCAGGGGCAAGCCAGGGAGTTGAGAGCGGGAGGGGCCGGGGTAGGAAACTGGGCGGGTGGTCATGTTACAAACTCCAGATTTTTTTTTCTCTCCCCCTTTCCAGGGAGGAGCTGGGGGAGGATAGAGCAAAATGAGCTTATATTGATTGAAAAAGGGCTAAGCCTTGTCCCCCACTGTGAGGCTGGGGCTGCGGGCCCGGCCCCCGCCACACTCATTTCACATCGCTGCGCCATTCACACGCCCTTTCCCCCATTCTGCCCGGGGAGCGGCGGGGGGGGCGGGAGCCCCATCAATAGGGATTTCCCGGCCCCGCTCGGCCCGGGAGGGGGAGGCCCGGCTGGGGGGAGCTGCCCGTTGCTACGCGGTGGCGGCAGGGAATGCCGGGCCCTGGCGCCCTGGGCGCAGTGGCCAGAGGAAACCTGCCACATTAGGCGGATAATACAGTGTGACACGGGGGGAACAAAGGGAGATTGAGTGGCCCAGCAGGTAACGGCCGGCCGGATGGGGGCTAGGCACAGGGGCTCACTGTCAGCCACAGTTCTCAGGCTCTCTAATCCCTCCCGCCCCGCGGCCCCCTTCCTGCCCCTCCCCAGGGCTGGGAACCCAAGAAGGCTCTGGGAAATTCCTCCCTGGGCCCAGCATGGACTCGCTGGGGGGATGAGGGTGGGGGCGGGTTGGAGGTTCAGGGTTTTGGTGAAGTTTTTCGGGTTCCTCCCCCAGCCCCCTTCCCAAGAACGGTTGCCTTTCTTCCCAATCCATTGAGAGACCCTGAGTTGCTTTCCCCTCCATATCCCAGGAGACAAGACCAGAAGAGAGTCAGGATACTTAGATTTCGGGGCACCATAAGACAGCAGGGGGAGAGAACGCTTGGGGACTCCCTTCAAACTCTGGGGATTGGTTGTTCATTAGAGCTACCTGACGAACTTCATTCCTTGTCCCCTCTCAATTTTATTCAACAGCTTCTGAACCAGAGGTTGTCAGAGGGCTGCATAGGATAGGTGCCAGATCTTCCTCTCCTTTGAAAAACTCCATTTTTTTTCAATGAAGAAAAGCCAGTTTTCTCTTTCTTCCAACCCACTCCATTGTGAAAAGAAAAAAAGTAAAGACTCTTGTACCAGTCACACATGAGCAAAAGAAATTCTCCCATTCCCCACATCCAAAAAAAAAAAAGTCATAATCTGCACCTTTCATACATCAACTCTGTCAAGAGGTGGGGATCCTACTTAGTATTGTTACTGGTTGGTCATTGCTTTAATCAGAGATCTCAAGTCTTTCAATGCTGTTTGGCTTTCATAGTGGTGGTTCCATGTCTGGGCAAAGTTTTGTCTTTTCTACAGGATGGAGAACTCTAGAGGAAGCATGGAAAAGGGGAGGAGGAACAAGAGATGAGGGCAGTACCTTGAGATGCTAGTGGCATAGAGAAGCTTCCTCCTATCCTTGGCCATAGGACGTAGATAATTTGTTGTAGACAATCATCCCTACCTTACCTAAGTGAAGGAACAGATGGAGGGTCTGTGAGGAGGTGGTGGAAGGAGGGAAGGGAGGAAGAGAAGATTTAAAGGGAGGTCCCCTTGTTTCCCTATCCCAATAGCTGAGGAGATGATGTTTACCCATCCATGTCCTTGGGCTTTGTTTAACCATCAGGCAATGAGCATTTATTAATCACTTACTGTGTGACAGACACTTTGCTAAGTGCTGAGGATACACAAAGCAACCCTTCCCCCCAAGAATGTACATTCTAGAAGGGGAGATAAAATGTGAATAAGTAGGTAGAGGCAAGATACATCTAGAAAAACCTGGAAGGTAACCTTAGAAGAGAAGGCTCTAGTATCTGAGGGCCCCAGAAAGATCTCCTACAGAAGGTGGGGTTTGACCTGAGTTTTAAAGAAAGCCAAAGATTCCAAGAGGGTAAGGATAGAGAGCATTCCTGTGCCTGGCATAGGAGACAGTCCATAAAGGAACAGATAGTATGTGGGAAAGAATAAACAGTTAAGAGGAGTGGAAAGGTAGGAAGAGGTCAAGTTGTGAAAAGCTTTGAATATGAAACAAAGGACTTTGATCCCAGAGGTTCTAGGGAGTTTACTGAAGGGGGACACTACACTTACACTCTAGGAACTTTGTTTTGGCAGTTCTGTAGAGGAATCCAGGACCAGGAGACCAATTTGAAAGCTATTGCAGTAGTCTAAGGGAGAAGTATTGAGGACTTGAACTGGGATGATGGCTGTGGGACTGGAGAGAAGGGACAGATGTGAAAGAGGTTATGAAGGTAGAAATGGGAGGGGGAAGAACCTTGGCAACTGAGGAGATATATGGGATAAGAAGAGATGAAGAGTCAAGGATAGCATCAAAGTTGAGAATGGGAAGGTGTCCTTCGTCCTTTGTATTGGACATCAAGATGTTGGGGTCAGGGTACAGTGTGTTTGATTGTGTCAATCTGTCCACTACGAATTCAGAAGACTCTACCACAGGTTCAGCATACAAAATCCATTAGGACATTTGGAAAGGAGATTTGCACAGCTCACATCATAGAACCCTCAAAAAGAAACACAAACATTCAGAAGGGAGTTGGGTTTCAGAGGAAAGAAAATGGGTTCAGTTTTGTACATGTTAAGAGTCTGGCTTCCTTTGGGTCAGCAGGGATAAGAAGGGTCCAAAGACTGCCTCATCCTTGGCACCTTCATGTATTTACCTCTCCCCCCTCCCTCCCCCCAGTTCTGCTTAATAGTTTTCTTCTCCCCTTTAGGATTCCCAGAATGCTTTCCTCTCCTCTCTTTGCACTATTTCTGAATTCTTGTTGTAGATGTATTAAAAGACTGGCATGAGGGCAGGGATTGTGTTTTATCTAAACTTTGTATCTCTCTGTGTGATGAGCTCATATAAATGTATTGTTAAATTGAATTGAATTAGATGTTAATCTCCCCTGCTTTTAAAGAAAGAGTTTCTGTTTCTAATTCTGAGAGGCAAAATAATATTCCCCACATTATAGATACTATGTCCCAAAAGTATTAGTGCAAATAGGACTTAAAACTGTTAGTTTTAGAGCTAGTCAAGTTTAAAGTTTTACTAAAAATTGTGGGTATCCTGAGTAGGGAAGCTGAGGAATGGAGAAGGAAAGGGAGCTTTGTCTAAGGATACTCTGTGAGGAAATGGGAGGAGTGAAAATCAGAATGCCTGCCCTCATCTCCCCCACATGTCTTGGTCACAATCAGACCACAGTGAAAACACTACTCAAGCTGGGTTGGTTCTTTCAGAGTCTGTAATACAAAACATTAAATAAGGATGGGAATTAATGAGTGTGGGTGCCCCTGTCTCCCCAAGAAGCCTGCTTAACCAGAATGCAATTGGCACTCCTTCCCTAGTAGGAGTAGGTGACATAGTTTTTGAGGCGTCTTTTTGTCCATGTGGTGGGTCATTTTGAGAGGAAGTGTAGCATTGGACATGGTGTCAAAGGTCTTAGTTTTGAGACACACACCTGACATTTATTAGTTGTCACTTAACACCCTTGAGCCTCAGTTTACTTATTTGTAAATTGATGATAACAATACTAGCACTGCCTACTTTTGGGGGTTGTTGTGAAGAAGTTTGTCAATATGAGATATTATTATTATTATTACTCTACCCCTGTTGGGAGTAGCAGGACTTGAGGGTCTGCTGGATTATTACATCTTCAAGATGGGTCCATAGTATGAGATCTTTACCATTTCCCATGCCCATTCTTTCTCTCCTTTATTTCCCATTTCCGTCTCTCTTCTTTTTTCATTCAGTTCTTTCTCTGTCTCTCTGTCTCTCTCCCTCCCTCACCATCACTATGTCTCTATTTGGCAGTGTACTCTAGTCTTAGGCAAGGCATCAGGAAGGGAAACATTTATGAAGTGCCTACTATATGCCAGGTACTGTGCTATGCTGAGTGCTTTACAAATATTATCTCATTTGATCTTCACATCAGCTCTGGAAGTAGGTGCCATTATTATCGTCTCCATTTTACAGTTGAGAAAAGTGAGACAAATAGTTTAAGTGACTTGCCCAGGGTCACAGGGGCAGTGTCTGAGGTCAGGTTTGAACTCAGTCATCTTGACTCCATGACCAGTGCTCTTTCCACTGTGACACCTAGCTGCAGCAGGGCAGCTAAAGGGACTTTTTTGATGTTGGAATGAGCTTGTATACTCGAGGGTTCACATGGCCTGCTCACCGTCCTCCCAATCCTTTCTCTTCCTGTTGGATGCACTAAGAAGTGTAGTCTACCTGAGCAGACACTGAGTCAGCATTCTCTCACCCTACCTGAATGCTTTCTTCCCCACAGCTACTCGGGAATCCGCTTTTGTGCATGCTATCGCCTCTGCTGGTGTGGCTTTTGCTGTCACCCGGTCTTGTGCCGAGGGGACCTCTACAATCTGTGGCTGTGACTCCCATCACAAGGGGCCTCCTGGGGATGGCTGGAAGTGGGGGGGCTGCAGTGAAGATGCCGACTTTGGGGTGCTGGTCTCCAGAGAGTTTGCTGATGCCCGTGAGAACCGTCCAGATGCCCGCTCTGCCATGAACAAACATAACAATGAGGCTGGTAGGACGGTGAGTAAGACCCCTTGAGCCTTCCTCTCCCTAACATTCATTTTCTTTCCTTCTGGTTTCCCTCCCTTCCACTCTTAGTTCTCAACCATTATTCTTCCTTTCAGGTCTCAAGACCTTTGATCTCCCCTTTATTCCTCCAGAGCACCTTCCAAACTCCCAGCATTGCCCATTCCCCATTGGCTGGATCCTTGCCTCCCTGGGAAACTTTATCCTTCATAGTTGTTTATGAAGAAAAAGAGAAATCAACAGGGAATCCAAAATCTCTCTTCTTTTTTTTTCCAGTTTTGCCATTTTGCCTCCTGTCAGGCACTGACTCGGTCTTTTCCCAATTTTGGCCTGTTTCCCCATTGTTCACCTTCCTAGACAAAAAAGGAGAGGGTCCAAGAAGTTTTGAGGGAAGGAAGAGAGTATTGAGTTAGAAAGAACCCAGGATGATGATTATGGGAGGAGATGAATTTGTGCCTGGCTTGAGATCTAATGAATAAGCCTTGCACAACTGGCCTAAGAAATAAGCCTTCCCCAGTTGGTCTGAGGATAGTTCATAGTCACAGAGGGCTTTAAAAAGAGGGATTGGGAGTCCTGGGATATACTGTGGCTGCTTTGGTTCCTCTCCTTCCCACAGACTATCCTGGACCACATGCATCTCAAATGTAAGTGCCACGGGCTCTCAGGGAGCTGCGAAGTGAAGACCTGTTGGTGGGCCCAGCCTGACTTCCGGGCCATCGGTGACTTCCTCAAGGACAAGTACGACAGTGCCTCTGAGATGGTGGTAGAGAAACATCGAGAATCAAGGGGATGGGTGGAAACTCTCCGGGCCAAATACGCACTCTTCAAACCACCTACCGAGCGCGACCTGGTCTATTATGAGAACTCTCCCAATTTCTGTGAACCCAATCCTGAGACCGGATCCTTTGGAACCAGGGACCGGACTTGTAATGTCACCTCCCATGGGATCGATGGCTGTGACCTGTTGTGTTGTGGTCGAGGCCACAACACACGGACAGAGAAGCGAAAGGAGAAATGTCATTGCATCTTCCATTGGTGTTGCTATGTCAGCTGTCAGGAGTGTATCCGTATTTATGATGTCCACACCTGCAAGTAAAGACCAGAGGTAGGGAGCAGACCAGGAGAGGACAGGCGTTGGGCCAAAAGTAGAGGGAGGAGGGAAGGATGATTGGACATTGACCGCTGATAATCAGGATAAGGTAGCAAATGCTATTTTCCCCTCTTCCCGTGATGTCCCTGCTCAGCTTTCAGGTGGACCAGGTATGTGGGTTTCTAGATAACCTGAAATGGAACCAGGCCTTCTGGACCCACATGACAGAGATTCTAGAGTAATGACCTTATGACCACAGTTCACCAGCAGGGAAGGTAGAGGGGAGATGGAATGGGCGGAGATTCACTAACATTAAAATTCTCATTTAAGTTTCTAGTAGATAATGAACCAGATCATTTGGGCTAGAGGGGGAGTGAGAGATTCCAAGAGTCAGAGATGAGGATGGATGAGGTTTCCTGCATACAGAGTTACAGAGGGCATCATCAGGTGTGCTGGTACTACCAAATTCAGATGAGGGAAAAGATCCCATCCACCCTGAAGAACAAAGAAGCTATGTTGTAGTTTGATTAACAAGCAAAAATGCAATTGAGGAGGTGACTCGGTGGCTCAGTGGATGGAGAGTCAGGCCTAGAGACAGGAGGTCCTGGGTTCAAATCTGACCTCAGACACTTCCTAGATGGGCAAGTCACTTGACCCGCATTGCCTAGCCCTTACTGATTTTCTGCCTTGGAACCAATACACAGTATTGATTCTAAGATGGAAGGTAAGGGTTTTCAAAATAAAAAAGAAAGATAGGTAAGGGTTTTTTAAAAGAGACAGAGTCTATCCATATCTATATGTGGGCTAAAGTTAATATGTGAACCCCTTGAAGATATCAGGGTACAGGGAGATATGTAGCATGGTTTTACAAAGAATCTACAAAATGCCCTATAAAAAAGTTATCTCATATTCGCCTATTAAAACCTCCCCCTACTCTCATTTTAGGGGGGGAGGAATTACATTTTTTTCAATTAAAAATAGAAAAATTCCTCTTTTTCTCACTGCCCCATCGAAAATGGTTTTAAAAAGAAAATATTAGAAATACCATCAATAGCAATGTGACAAGAAAAAGAAATCAAATAAATAATAGGCAATGAGAAAACAAAACTAGCACTATTTGAAGATGATATGAAGATATTCTTAGAATGGGCCAGCTATGTGACTCAGGGGGTAGACAGCCAAACCTAGAATTAGGAAGACCCTTTGTGAGTTCAAATCTGGGCTGAGATACTTACTAGCTGTGAGACCCTGGGCAAGTCACTTAATCTTGTTTGCCTCCGTTTCTTTATCTGTCAAATGATCTAGAGAAGGAAATGACAAACCACTTCAATGTCCTTGCCAAGAACACTCCAAATGGGGTCACAAAGAGTCAGACATGATTGAAATGACTAAACAACAAAAGTACTTAGAAATGCCTAGAGAGTCAAGTAAAATACTAGTTGAAACAATTAACAATGAACAATTAAAGATTATACATTATATGGCCAGATGGGATTTATACCAGGAATGTCAGGGCTGGTTCAATACAAGGAAAACATCAGCATCATTGACCATATTAATAACAAAACCAACAAAAATCATATGATTGTCTTAATAGATGCAGAAAATGCTCTTGACAAAATACAACACCCATTCTTATTAAAATACACTAGAAAACATAGGAGTAAATGGAGTTTTCCTTAAAATGACAAGTAGTATCTATCTAAAACCATTAGCAAGCACTATCTATAATGGGAATAAGCTAGAAACCTTCTCAATAAAATCAGGTGTGTTGCAAAATTGAACTAGAAATGATAGCTCTAGCAATAAAAGCAAGAAAAAGAAATGAAACGAATAAGACTAGGAAATGAAGAAATAAAACTATCTTTGCAGATATAGTGGTATATTCAGAGATCCTTTAAGAATCAACTGAAAACAAATTGAAACAATGAACAACTTTAACAAAATTCCAAGATATAAAATGAACTCACATAAATCATCAGCACATCTGTATATTACCAAGTCTAGAAAAATTCCATCTAAAATAATTGCAGATGATATAAAATACTTGCGAGTCTACCTACCAAGATAAACCCAGGAAGTATATGAATATGATTACAAAATATTTTTCATACAAAGACAGATCTAAACAACTAGAAAAATAACTTATCGGTAGGATGAACTAATATAATGAAAATGACAATTCCACCCAAGTTAGTTTACTTATTCAGCATCATACCAATCAAACTACCAAAAAGAAAAAATAATACCAAATTCATCTGGAAAAATGAAAAGGTCAAGAACATCAAGGGACTTGATGATAAAAATGTAAAGGAAGAAGGCCTAGCAGTGCGAGATTTCAAATTATTTTGCAAAGTGGTAATCATGTGGTAATTCAATCAAATCAAAGTGGTAAACAATCTGGTACTGGCTAAAAAACAGTAGTGGATCAATGAAATAGATTAGGTACCCAATACACAATATGAAATAACCATAGTAATCAAGTGTTTGATAAACCCAAAGATCCAAGTTTTGGGAGTAAGAACTTACTTTTTTACAAAAATTGCTAGAAATCTGGAAAGTGGTTTGGTAGAAACTAGGCATAGACCAATACCCACACCATATATCAGTATAAAGTCAAAGTAGGTACATGATTTAGGCATAGAGGTTGATATGACAGGCAAATTAGGGGAATGTGGAAAAATGTACTCATTAGTACATAAATGAAAAATATATGAACAATCAAAAGTTGGAGAGGATTACATGAAGTACAATGGATAGTCTTAATTACATGAAATCAAAAAGATTTTGCACAAATGAAAATAATACAGTCAAAATTAAAAATAAATCAGAGAACTAGGACTTTTTTTTTTCACAGCAAGTTTCTTAGAAAAAGCCTTCATTTCTCAAATATATGGAGAACTGATTCAAATTTATAAAATAAGAGCCATTCCCCAATTGATAAATGGCCAAAGGATATGACTAGTATAACATCAGGATGCAAGGAAGAGGCAGTTTTCACACATCTATTAACTCTTTGTTTTTCTAAGATTTCATTCACATTTCTTACCTCTTTCTTATTTAATTTTTGGTTTGATTTATTTAGGTATGATAGAGGAAGGTTCATGTCTCCCACTAGTATAGTTTTACTATCTATTTCCTCTTTGAGCTCCACCAATTTCTCCTTTATAAATTTGGATGTTATATCATTTGGTACATACATATTGAGTACTGATATTTCCTCATTGTCTATACTGCCTTTTATCAGGATGTAATTGCCTTCCCTATCTCTTTTAACTATATCTATTTTTACTTTGGCTTTGTCAGATATCATGATTGCAACTCCTGCCTTCTTTTTATCAGTTGATACCCAATAGATTTTGCTCCAGACTTTTATCTTTACCTTAAGGGAGACTACCTGGAGAGGCAATTTTCAGAAGAAAAATTCAAATTTATCAGTAGTCATATGAAAAAATACTCTTAATCACTATTGATTAAAGAAGTGCAAATTAAAATAACTTTGAGGTATCACCTCACACCTATCAGATTCAGTAATATGTCAGAAAAGGTGATCAGAAAGAAAAACATAAAAGGGGCCAGGATTATTTAACCTAGGACAAAGTCTTAAATTTTAGAAGCTTAGTTCCTGACTCCAAAGTCTACAGATCAAGTAGGATAGGCCTCTGAATCACTAAATTTTTTCCCAGATGACTGAGGCCAGTTTGGATTGACCACTTCTTGTAAAAGCAACAGAAGGATGCATTGACTTAAAATCTGATGTAAAAGTCAGGACCCTATGACTTTGTTGCCCCTCCAAGAGGCCTGTAATGAATTAAAAGGGGCCTCCTTAAACTAAACTTTCCTTTTTTCATATGTAAATAAAATCATACGAAAGGGAAAATAATCTGCTGGATAGAAAATTGAACTTGGAGTTAGGAAGATAGACTCAAAGGTAGCTACTAGGTGGCACCATTGATAGGGCACTGGGCTTGGCATCAGGAATATGTGCCTAAGATATTGGTTATCTGTGTTCCTGGATATGCCTCTTAATTTCTCTGTGCCTCAGTCTCCTCATCCATAAGATAGGTATAGTAATAGCACCTATCTCCCAGGGTTATTGTGAGGATAACATGAGATAATATTTATAAAGTTCTTTGAAATGGGTAGCTAAGTGGCTCAGTGGAGAGAGTTCTAGGCCTGGAGTTAGGAAGACTCATTGTCCTAAGTTGAAATCCAGCCTCAGACACTAGCTGTAGACCCTGGGCAAGTCACTTAATTATGTTTGCCTCAGTTTCCTCATCTATAACATGAGCTGGAGAGGGAAATGGCAAACCATTGTAGTCTCTTTGCCATGAAAATTCCAAATGGGGTCACAAAGAGTAGGATAGAACTGAAAATGACTGAACAGCTATATACATATTAGCTATTATTATTAATATCCCACCTCCAACAGAGAATAGTGCTTAATAAATACTGGTTAATTGATTGATTGATTGATTACTAGCTCTATGACCATGGGCAGGTCACCCAATCTGCATAGGTGGAGTGGGTTGTGATGACAATAGAATCACAGGCTCTTAATACAAAGGGCTACATAAATAGCCTGAAAAAATCATCTAGATACCTTGGCAACCCATGATGAGGTTTTTGTTTTGTTTTGTTTTGTGTTTTTTTTGTTTTTTTGTTTTTTTGGTGGCAAGAGTAATCATAGAAAGTACAAGTTCAGTTGTTTTTCAGTGGTGTCTGACTTTTTGTGACTTCATTTGGGGTTTTTCTTCACAAAGATACTGGAGTGGTTTGCCATTTCCTTCTCCAGTTCATGTTATAGATGAGGAAACTGAGTCACACAGGTAGTAAGTGTCTGAGGCCAGATTTTACTCAGGTCTTCCTGAATCCAGGTATGGTATTCTATCCACTGTACCATCTTTTTGCCAAGAACTGGATTTTAAGCATTGCCTTGTCAATACCTACTTGAGTCAAAGGGTTTTTTTTTTGGTGAAAACCAAGTCCTGTTTCTTCCTTCTGTATCTTCCCCAGCAGTGGAACCTGCCCCACGAAGTACCATGGCAGAATAGTATTGAGCATTAGACTGGAAATCTAGAATCTTGGATTCAGGTTCTACCTTTTCTGTTAACTTATTCTATGACTTTTGCCCAGCCATTTTTCCTCTGTGAGACTCAGTTTTTTCATGTTTAAAATAGAAAGGATTGGACCAAATCTATCTGATGTTCCTCCTATCCTTAGGACTTAGGGTTCTGAGTTCAAAATTCTAACAACTACTCCTCTCAATCAATCAATCAACTAATCAATAACCATTTATTAAATATGTACTATGTGCCAAGCACTATGCTAAGTGCTGGGGATACAAAAGGAGACAAAATAACCCCTGCCCTCAAGGAGCTTACAGTCTAATGTTTCCTATTTAATAAGAAAGAAAAATTCTTTTCCATCTTCACATCTTCATTTGTGTAAATCTAGAAGATACCGCAATTAAAGAAAATTCTATCAATACAAGATTAATTGACCTTTCCCAGTGGTTCCCACAGGTCTAATGTTCCATCTCTATCACAGATCTACTCTGTGAACATTGGCCAAAGGGCAATATTTCATATTTTAGAACTTCAGAGTTCATTGGGAACATTTCCAGTGGCCATTGGGACCAATTGATATAAAAAAACTCATTTTCTTCTAGAACATACAAGTGCTTAAATCACAGATTGATAGCTGAAGGTTGGGTCCAAACCTCTAATTTTACAGATGAAGAAACTGAGGCTCAAAAAAGTCATAACTGGCTCCAGGTCACTTCAGGAGTAAGGCAGCATTTGAAGCCAGGTTAGGTCATCCAGAGTCTATTTGAAGACATCCTGAAGGGGGGAGCATTCTATCTCCTAAGGCACACCCCCACCATCCCCCCTTCCACTCTTGCATAGCTCTAATTGTTAGGAAGTTTCTCCTTATTTCTTGCTTTTTTGCAATGCCCACCTGTTGCTCCTAGATGTGCCCCCTGGGGCCAAATAGACCAGTCTAATCCTTCTTCCAGGTGATTGGCTTTCAAATACTTGAAGACAGATATCATGTCCTCCCTCCCTTCCCCCTTCCCCAGGTATTCTCTTCTCCAGGCTAAGCATGCCCAATCCTGTCAACTGATCTTCATATGGCATGAACTTGAGGCCCTTTAGCACCTGCTTGTCCTCTTTCAGTTGCTCTCTAGCTTGTTATTGTCCTGACTTTTGTCTTGCCACTGGACTTCCATGACTGGAAGAAAGAGCGAGGCTGATGACTTTGTGTAGCTCTGCCCCATTTAAACCCAATTCACTTGCAAGTCATGACATCACCTCATGATATCACTGGTCCTCTTTAAAAATGAAGTACAAACAACCACAAACCCAAATGAGATTCATGAAAATGTATTCTAAGAATGATAGAGTGGAGCAGAGCAAATAAATGCCCCTTCCCTCCTGGAAACCCAAGACTCTATGTTTTTTTGCCCTCTCAAAGTTGACTTATCTTGGGTATTCTATCCATTGCCAACAACTTCCAAATCTTCTTTGAGCTCTCTGGCCCCACTTGGTACTCAAGAGGTTGATTTTTTGAACCAAGATGTAAGACTTTACATTTATTCCTGTTATGTTTCAGCTTCTTTGATTCAGCTCAGTGTTCTATTCCATATTTTTGAATCCTGCTTTGGTTAATCAGTAGTATCTTCCCTAGTTTCATCCCATCTAAAAAATTTGATCAGCATGCCATCTGTTTATTTGCTCAAGGAATTGTTAAAAAATATTAAATAGTAGGGGCCAGGCCTGGAAACAGAAGGTCTCAGATTTAAATCTGGCCCCAGACACTTCCTAGCTGTGTGATCCTGGTCAAGTCACTTAACCCCCATTGCCTAGCCCTTGCCACTCTTCTGCCTTGGAACCAATACATAGTATTGATGCCAAGATGGAAGGTAAGGGTTAAAAAAAAGTGTGGGGCATTCTATTTCTTCCATCTTCTATACTAGTAGTTCTCAAATGTTTTGATTTCAGAACCTCTTTTTAAACCCTTAAAAATTACTGAGGATCCCCAAAGAGCTTTTGTTTATGTGGGTTATAGCTATCAATACTTATTACATTAGAAATTAAAATGTCAGTACTATTAAGGAAGGGGCAGCTTAGGTGACACAGTGGATAGAATGCTGGACCTGAAGTCAGGAAGACTTATCTTTCTGATTTCAGAACTAGCCTCAGACACTTCCTGGCTGTGTGATCCTGGGCAGGTCACTTAACCCTGTTTGCCTCAGTTTCCCCTTCTATAAAGTGATCTGGTGGAGGAAATGGCAAACACTCCATCATCTTTGCCAAGAGAACCTCAAATGTCACAAAGATTTGGCCATGACTAAAATGACTGAATAACAACTATATTATGGAAATAGTTTTGACCTTGTGGACCTCCTGGAAGGGTCTCAAGAACCTATAAAAGTCCCCAAACCACACTTTGTTTGAGAGCTTCTGTTCTATGCCATGCCTTTAAAAAGTCTTAATTGGTTAGCAAGTTCCCTGTGCATTGATGTCTTTAGACAACAACTTTTTCCTTCGCCTAAGAATGGTTTCTCTTTGTCTCCTAAATGTAATTTTTGAGAGTTTCCTATCATTCCTGGGTATTGATAATTCTTTCATAATAATCGATTTGAACCCCTGGCATCCTATGTCTAAATCTTTTAAAATTTCTTCTCCTCAACTGCCTGATAGACAATCCATCAGAATGTCTGCTGCCTATCCTCTCCTCTATAAAAAACAAAAACTAACTCTAAGGAATGATCACTTTCCTCCAAGGTTTCCATCATTTTCATCTCAGCAACCAACATCTTTTTGTTGATTCAAGTCAAATCCAGAATAGAATTTCTCCTTGTTGGCTCCTGGGTAGTTGACCAGTGTTTCCTTAGCCACTCCAAGGCAAGACTCCAGGGAATCTAATGAGATGGGGAGAGTGAAGCCACAGGGAGGATCACAAGATGAGACTAGCAAAGACCAGTCTAGAAACTGGTCCTCCAGCTGTACTCAGCACAATTCCTCCTGCCTAGAGTTCAGAGAGGTAAGGAGAACAATGGAAAAGGAAGATATCACTTGGGAGGAATGGGTCTTGGCAAAAATGGCTTTCAGGAGATTATAAAACAGAGTGGGAGACAGAAACTTGAGCCCATGGACTTTCTGGGAGTGAAAAAAATTGGTGGCCATTATTTTCAGTGCCTCTAATACTGTTCTAGCATCTTGTGTTAATCATGAACTTTACTTCAAGCAAAGATCTAAGCCCTGTTATTTATTTATAGGTGAGTGTGGAACAGTTATTAAAAGAGCTATGGACAAAGTTTCGTGGACCTAGTTTCTAGTCCCTAGGCTTTCCCCCACAGAGTGATAGCTATTTGTCACTCTGCAAGAGACTTTGGGCAAGTAGATTAAGATCTCTGACCCTCAGTTTCCTGATTCTTAAAGGGTGAGGTTCATGTCGTATAGTCTATGCAAAATATGATATGAATGTAAGATTCGACTACAGTGTTCTCATGGAAGAATGTCGAATTATTTCCTTTTGGTTAAGGCTGCTCCTGGCAGAAAAGTCCCATACTTTTAATGACCTTTTACCACATCACCTTTTCAAGTTTGCTTTAAGGCATGTTTGGGAGGCATTGCATCAAAAAAGCTAGACTGGTGTTGGGTCCCCATCTAAGATAATTCATCATGGAAACATTGATTGATCTCTTCCTCTCCTCTGAGAATGAGAAATTGCTGTTTAGGGAAGATAGACCAGATAACTAACTCCTCAGGCAGCCTCATCAGCATAGTCCCTTCCGAAGGAACTTTTTGATTTGAAAATCAAAAGCCGGGGGAAGACCGAAACATGACCCAGTAAACAGGACAGGGCTTGGGATTTCAAGAGAGAGGTGGGCTGAGCCCAGATAACTCTCAACATCAATGTTGGTCGAGTGAATTAATAAATGAACTTTAAACCAGTGCTGAGATATCTATTGTCACCGATGATGAATTACAGGCTTAGGTATACAGACTTGTTCCAAATCAGCCTTGCAAAGAATTATAAAACATTTTATTAGCTCACAAATCTTCCTGCCCTGCTAAAAGTGCATAGACAATAAAGAGAATCAAATCATTGCTCTTTAATACACATCCTGTAAAGCTGCTACTTGTCTAGGGCAAGTAGCTATTTGCTTTTCACCCTCATTCCCATCCTTGCACCGGTGACTAGGGATTCCACCGATACACCACCAGGCTTTGGATGGACAAGAGTCTGCTTGAATGGATGAAGGGTTGCTGCCATGGATGATGGGTGTATGTCCTGGAACTCTCACTCCTAATAGTCTGACCAACCCAACAGACATGTTTGCCAGCATAGACCCCTTCCATACTTGGCCTACTGGTTTCTTTGTTGCTTTGTTAGGGCTCATGTCTATAAAATCCTGTACTTTTTGAATCTTGCAGGCTGATGAGGAAAGCCCATTTGCTCTTTTGTCCTCAAAGCTATCAAATTTTTTTTAAACCCTTACTTTCTATTTTAGTGACATCTCAGAAGGGCAAGGGCTAGGCAAATGGGGTTAAGTGATTTGCTCAGGGTCACATAGCTAGGAAGTGTCTGAGGCCAGATTTGAACCCAGATCCTCTTGACTGTGCCATCTTGGTATTGGATCTTGTAAGCATTTTTTGCATGGAACTAAGAACCCTTAATGAACAGAGGTAAAACCACCATTAAGCTGAGAACATTAGAAATGGGAACAGAGAGAATAAACAAGTCTGTATTATTTTTCCACCTGGGAAGTGGGACCAGAGATACCCCTTTTCAATCTCTTTTTATTTTTTCAAAGGGCTCTAGAAGCAGGTGAAGCATGTGGCCGGGAGGATTGACCACAGTCCCACGGGAAGCCAGGATCTACAGCCAGGACCCATGCTCACAGCATCGGAGAGCATTGAACAAAACAGACTAATGCCAGATGCATGTGTGGTAAATTACCTGGACCTAACCCATCCAATGAATGGGACTTTTTCCTCCTTTCCTTTCCTCAAGATTTTCACCCTACTCTGGATGCTTTGTGTTTTGGTTTTTGTTTTTATTAAGAAGGGGCTCTCTCTTTGGTTCGCTACGGTCTGACAGGCACAGACCTCAGAGCTAATCTTTGCACATGTTAAGAGAAAATAAAAATTAAAAAAAAATGTCAACTCCAACAGGACAGGCCGAGCTGATCTAAGCTCTCTGCCTGATAACAGCAATCACTATTTTCAAACTGTTACTTGTGATGGGATTCCTCAGTGTCTATGAGGTGGGAATTATGAGGCAGGACAGCCTCCTGTGGTATCCACTTCTCTAACTGCTCCCATCTAAATTTGACATCCTTTTGCATGCTGGTGAAAAGCCGTAGGTTTAGCTGGGATAAAGTGGGAGGCTGGGCCAAGGCCATGCTGGAAGAGGCTTTTGAACTTTAAGTACCTGTTAAGCTGCCCAAATAGTAGCCACGCATTATTGTCTCATTTTTTCCTAAAGCCTGTTCGGTTTAAGAAGCATTTATGAACAATAGATGCAAAACCCAAAGCCCCCTTGTAAAGAGGCTTCGTCTAGAAATGCAGTCAAGTAATTTTTTTGTGAACCAGGAACATGGGCAAGGCTTGTTCACCAGCTCTAATGGAGTCTCACTGAAGTCTTAATGAGGCCATCCATCCATCCACCATCCACCATCCACCATCCATCCACCATCCACCATCCATCCATCCACCATCCATCCACCATCCACCCATCCATCCATCCATCCATCCATCCATCCATCCATCCATCCATCCATGATTTTTTGTTTTTAGTTGTAGGAATGAGAAGTATTTTTGTTTCCTCTGAAATAAGGATGATTCCCTGCCCCTCCCTCTAACTGCCCTTCCCTTTCTTTGACCCATATAAGGAAAATTGCAATCCAATGAAAAGCTCATCCATTCAGCTTTTCTTCCCCTTGTTTTTACTCAGAGATAGCACTCTGAACATATACTCATCATGCTGCCATTGATTTTGATATAATCCATTCAAGATAGGCCAGCTCAATTTTCTTGGTCCAAATTTTTGGGATGCACTTAAGTAGGACCAACTACCCAGCCTTGGGACAATTTCCTATCTCCTCTAGAAATCTATTAAAATCCAGACAAATGATTTTAATTTTTTGAAACTTTGACAAAAGTACATGGGAAGAGGATTCAGGGAAGAAAGAAGAAAGTTTACTTTCTATTTGAGCTACTATGTTCTTGGATCTGGGGTCAGGAGACAGAATTAGTAGCACTCTCCTTGTTCTCTAAGATAGTCTATGCCAAAACCTAGGAGCCTCGCATGCCAATTTTTAAGCTGCAAAAAAACCACTTCCACCTCCCCTGCCCTCCTTCCCCACCTCCTCCCTACAGAGCGTGATTGCTCCCTCCACTTCACCTAGACAGCGAGTGTTAAACCGAGGCAACTCAGCGATGCTTGCTATGAGTGATAAATATTTTAAAAGCAGCCTTTTCGTACCTATGTATTCTATATTAAAAGTGATAAAAAAAGTCATGTTTCCGGGGAGTATTCCAGTAGCTGACTTAATTATTTAATAATCTTACATTGATTACATTGTAATTATTCTTGCTGTAGTCAGGTATTAGTATCCGATGGAAATTTCCTACAAACCTGCTGTATCCAAAGTTTTGTAAAAAGTTGTAGAGGTTGTAGATCTTTTTGATTTTATATTCAAAAGAATTCTCTTTTTATAAATATTATTTATTATACAATGTATATACCTTTGAGTTAACTAAGATTATATATTATATAAATATATTATATATATATTTGGAGAAAATATATTTCATCATGCAGTTTTTTTTTTCTGTTAAGTCATTAAAGAGAAGGTAAACAAACTTAAAACTGACATGTGGTTACAGTCTGCGTACTTTACAGATGAACTCTCACAAGTCCAAAAAATATGAAATTCCAAACAGTTTTCTGGTCCCTGACCCCAGCTTGATGTAATTTCCCCTGCTCCTGTGGAAGAATATTCGAAACATAATTTCATATAGTTGAGTTTGAGCTACTACCAATGTAAAGTTACCAGAGGTAACCTTCTGCTTAAATAAACTCAAACTATATAATTTACAAGTTATAGAATTGGTAACATTGGGTACTGATTAAATTTTTGGAACCTGATATCATTTGTTTAAGGACTTTTCTGCTTAGACAGCATCGTACTTTAGATTAGCATCATCTTGTGCTAAAATGAAAATCTGTCACCTGATTTGTTTGTTTACATCAGATATTTTATTTCCTTCCAAAAAAATAAAAAAAAAGAAGAGCTGCATTTTGGGAATTTTCAGATCTTATCTGAAGCTGTTTTGGTTGGAAGTGAACTAGGTGAGAATTTGATGGCATAAAAAGGAGATCCAATTCTGGAAGTGCCATTGGTCTCGTCGCCAATTTAGTTCTTTCTTCACAAAGTTTTCAATTGATTGTTGATTGGAATTTTATGAGGAAAATTGTGGGGATATAGGATACGCTTTGTAGGCACCTCTGATAAAATTATTTCTATTTTGTAAAATAAGGAATGTTGGTATTTAGGATGTTCTGTAAAATGTCATTAATGGTAGTTTCCTCCAGGCCCCACCATAAGGAATGTAATAGAATGAAAATGTTGGCTGGTGAGTGGGGAATGGTATTCCAGGGCTCTTTAATTTCACAGAAAGCAGGCTCATTAACATTTCTAGATTGGCTTGGGCAATTTCCAGGGTGGTATATTTCTTTTTTGAAAAAACAAACATTCAAAGTCTTATTTTTATAATTCAGAATTGGGGATGTTTCTTCCAGTTTTTAGACTGAATTGCAAATTTCTACCTTTAACATATATAGCAACTCTCTCTTAAGTTCAAAAGTGCTTACATACTTATGTTATGCTATTTATTTACTTATCTTGCACTTTCTCTTATCAAATCACCTTTAGTATTTACACTACATCTGGATAGAGGATAGACTGTTTACCAGCATATTTCTAAAAGAGTTTGGAGAAAATATTTTTCCATTCTTTTGTAACTGACCCCTTTGCATATTTGGTGGTATATCAATTTTAAAAAAGCCTTTACCTTCTGTCTCTGATTCAAAACTGAGTATCAGTTCCAAGGCAGGAGGGAGTGGTAAGGGATAGGATTAAGTGACTTGCCCAAGGTCACCCAGCTAGGAGGTGCCCGAGGCCAAATTTGAACCCAGGATCTCCTGACTTCAGACCTGGCTCTTTTATCTACTGAGTCCCCTAGCTGCCCTTCGATATGTCAGTTTTGATCCATTTCAATCAGACATCATCTGGAGTACCGTGTCCTTCTAAGGTGGCACATCTCCCAGAGGACAACTTGATGGAGACTAAGCCATAGGAGGAAGGAGGTGAAGGGAATGGCAATGTTTAACTTGGAGCAGTGAAGACCCAGGATCAGGGGAGGGTGGGGGGAGGGTGTGAAGGGAACACGATAGCTGTCTTATTTGAAAGGCTGTCATCCGGGAGAGATTATGTTCTACGTAACCCCAGAGGGCAAAACTATCAGCAGTGTGTGGAAGTCAGATTTTATTTCGATAGAAGGAAAGTTTCTCAAGAACTGGAACTTTCCAAAGTGGAATGGGCAGGAGGTAGCTGGCCCCCCATTCCTTAGGGTCTTAATGTAGGGAGTGAATAACCACTCTGTGCGATCTATCTCTCTTATGGACTGATGAAAGGCCATTGACAAACCGTGGTATGCCCTGAGGAGATTCACCATGTCCTAGCAAGACAAGTCGAAAAGGAACTAAGGAATAGAATTTTCCTCATTTTACAAAAAGAATAACTTAGGAACAGTTTCATGGGTGTCAAAATAGCCACAAAATTTTAACAAAAAGCAAGGAAACAAGATTCTCAAGATAAAATGGAAGCTGATCAGGTCCTTTTCTAAATGGTTAACCTTAAGAGAAATTATGGCTGCCATTGTTGTTGGTTCTCTCTGCCGCCCGTCCCATTCTCCTTCCCAAGGAGCATTTTGCAGGGAGGGATGGGCATGGTACTCTTAGTCATCTTATGCTCCTGAAGCAATGCAGAACTGGGACTGTGTATCCTCTTGTAAGTTACATGCTATCGATGTTCATTTATAGGGACTCTTGTTGATCACAGAAGTGGTGTCTTGAATTTTCATGCTATCCTTGACATAGAGTTCTGCTCTCCCTCCCTCCCGCCCTCTCTCTCCCCCCCCCTTCCTCTCTCTGTCTGTCTGTCTGTCTGTCTCTGCCTCTCTCTCTCCCTCCCCTTCCCGCTCTGTCGTCTCTATCCGTCCGTCTCTGTCTCCTGACTTCCAGACCATGATCCTAACAATCCCTGAGAGAACACAAGAAGCCCAACCAAATATAAAGCATATATTAATGTCTGAACTAAAAGTGAAGGCTGAGGATTTAAAGGTTTGGGAAGCAGTGTGAATAGGGTAAGAAAAAGCATTCTCTGCTTTTGAAATTTTTAAGGAAATCTGAAAGAAATCACTTGCTGGTTATTCATCTAGGGAGGGAGATGGATCCAACTAGGCCACTGCTATTCTATCACTAAGCTGTATGTTGGCTAACTTCAGATTTTTAGTTGCCTGGTTCTTGCTTTTAAGTCATTCTTGGGATACGTTATCAAGCATATATTCAGACAACTCTACTCGGATTCCCAAGTGAGTGGATTCATTTCAGAGTCTTGGAGACTCCCCAGGGAGCTTCAGAGAGACGATTCCTAAAAAAGTGTTCAGGCTGTCCCGAGAACTCTAGATTAGGACTCAAGAGTTCTGGGATTGTCTGGATTCTAATTTGGTGACTGGGTGCTTCAGACTTACTCCGAGGGTGTTTAGGCTGAGAGATTCCATACCACAGGAAAATGCAAAACAAAGGAATAAAACAAAAACAAAAGCAAAATTTCAGAGGGACACCAAGACTTACTATGAAAAGAGCTGCAAAAAATCACAATGGGAATGCTTGATTTATGTGCTTCATAGAAGAATAGAGTTCTAATTAAGAATAATTTCCCTAACTTCATTACTGACTTATTGCATGGCTTCTGTACCCCAGTTTCCCAATGGGAAAAATAAAATAAAGCACTTGCAATTTTACTTGTAGTGCACCTTTTTTATATGTAACTTGTGACTGGTGGAAAAAAGGGTAACCACCCTTTCTAAATAGTCTTACTCTCTTCCCCTGTCCTCGGAACTGGAGTAGCTTCTGTTGTCTGTATCTTAGTTCTCTTCATAATAAAGCCAACAGATTATAAACTACTTGAGCAAAGTCATGAGGCTAACAAACTTTTCCAAGTCTATGTGCCATTTATTGCATCCATTCATTGGCATTAAATATAACATAGTTCTCAATATATTCTTGGACAAAAAGCACAATAAAAACATTTACCTCATTTAACCAGAGACATTAAGTTAATATAATATGTACTGATTTCCTGGAAAGAGGAGGTTGCAAGACCTTACACAGAGAGGGGTCACTGGTTACTGGCCACTGGAAATCAGAGTTTCACAGTATACATCACTTAAAATGAACAGAAGATGAAAACCCTGAAGAAAGCTGATGACGTGCATAAGTCTATGCTAAAAGTATACCCAGGAAGGCCTGGAGAATGGTTCGCTCTCCCACCAGGAGGACAAATGACAGAGACCCATGTCACGCTGCGATTGCAAGCTCCGGCAGCAGGCTGGCCAGGCTGCCATTAAGGTCTGTCATTCGATCTTAGATTGCTTGTCTTCCCGCTGAAGGTGGGGGTAGGGGAGAAAGCGGCATGCTCTACAAGCCTCATTACCAAATGAACTGACCTAATTAAACACATTCTAACTCAGTTACTGGAAAAGCCACCAAAAGAAATGAATGCCGATTGCCTTGTCCCTTTTGGAAGAACAGGTAGATGGTAACTGAAATTTGATGTACTTGTGAGAATGAGATCACAAGATTAAGGGGAAAAGGTCTTTTGGGATGTTTCGATGCACAACAGTGTCTTCCTTAGCTACTGCATAGCATAGATCAGCACTTTGGTTCCCAAGGAAGAAGGGTCAGACTATAACTTTTAAATTTTCTCACCAAGGAAAGGAAAGCTGCGGGACAGCGATAAACTTCTGAGGGTACTACGGACTCGGTGCGTTTAAAGCTGGACACTAATGAGCACAAGGAAGTTCCTGACTTTAAGGGCCTCTTTCTGCTTAGGGTACTACACTTTTCCACTTTTTCACTGGTTTTTAACAACAATGTAGAGTAGTGATAAGCTGAACTTCTCCAAACAAATCAAATAATATGAAGGGGAAGTTCTGTGTCTTCAACATGTTGCTGTTCTTGTAGTTATATTTTGCTCTCCCACCAGGAAAAATTTTCTGACTGCAGATTACAAACTTCATTTCTAATGACCAAAGAAAGAGCAAGTGAGAAATTCAGTTTCGTATGTGTTCGGCAAGGGTATGATGGGGAAGGGTTTTCTGGAAATCCATAATCTAATCTTTGTCTTTGACATCTACATACACCAATAATACATAGAGAATCACATCCCCTCCAGGGTACCACTCCTGCCCCACTTTCCTATTGTGATTTTGGTCTCACCTAAGCAAACTATGTGCTCACAATGCTCATTCCATTTACTGGTGGCACGCGGGGCAGGACACAAGAAATGTGTAACGTGAGAGTGAGTAGAGCACATTCCTTCCCCGCCTAAAAACTGAGTGAGAATGTCTTCTCTTAGTCTGCATGGAAATAGAAGCACGGCACTCAAGCAAACAATCACCTGCCACAAGAAACACCAGAGTATCTACGACAAGCAAAAGGAATGAGAATATATTGCACTAAACATGCAGACTGAGGGTGAGTGGAAGGTCGAGGTGCGTTTCCGTTAGTCCGGTGCCCTTCAATAAGATGTGTGGTGGTCCTCTTTGCCGTGGTCACTTCCCTTGGTCACTGAGCATGGTGGACGGTTCACATTCAATCATAGTCAAGGGGGTTACTGCAAAGGAACATCAAAAAAAGAATTACCAGGGAGACAGGTTGTCCCTTCCAAACGTGAACTGGTAAAAAAGTGTCTTTTGGAGCCTTCTCCTCCTATTATACACTGGCTACGGGACCAGCATTTCATAACGCAGTAAAACATATTCACTAATATGTACCATCAATTTTTACTGACAAGAAGTTTGGAGATGGAGGTTAAGGAAAATAGATCATCGGTACAACATCTATGCTTGGTTTTTGATCTCATCTACAATGGTAGTGACTAATTTGGAAAGGAAAAAAAATACAAAGACTTCCAAGTGTAGCTGAGAATTCAAATATGTGGACTCTATAGCAACTCTTAGAAACATGGATGCAGCAGGATTAAACAGAGTCAACTATCAAAATGTAAGCTGGTGGGGCAGCTGGGTAGCTCAGTGGATTGAGAGCCAGGCCTAGAGACAGAAGGTCCTAGGTTCAAATCTGGTCTCAGACACTTCCCAGCTGTGTGACCCTGGGCAAGTCACTTGACCCCCATTGCCTAGCCCTTACCACTCTTCTGCCTTGGAACCAATACACAGTATTGACTCCAAGACGGAAGGTGAGGGTTTAAATTAAGAAAAAAAAATGTAAGCTGGGTTGACAACTCTAAATGCATCTACTTACCCTCCTCCTTCTTCTTGTAAGAGTGCCAGGAATTTTCTCACACGGTATTCCGGATCCATCTGAATATAACAGGAAAGAGAAAGGATCCAGGTAAGCAGCATCCTCTAGTTAACCATAGACTTCCTTCCTTCTAATAGATGCCGTCACCCACACTTGGGGAGCCTTCAATTAGTGCTTGGACTGACTCACACGAGCACTTTATCAGCCTTTTTTCCATTAATGTGATTTATAAAAGATACGGAAGTCATTTGCAAAGAGAGCAGGGCCTCCGAAGGGAGCACCCGCATTCAGGGTTCTAACGGGGGGGGGGGGCACTGTTTTTACTGGTTTGGTTGCCCTTTTACACAAAGCCTATCAGGTGTTCCTAAGCCATTACCAGCATATGAAAAACATTACATGTTCATGAGCCATCTAGAAGTCACTTGGACAGGTGGCCATTTACAAAGAGCTCACATTAAATGCATTTCACAGCTAGGTGGTATGGGGGAGAGAGCCTCTGCCACTTACATGCTGTGTGACCCTGGGTAAGTCACTTAACTTCTGTTTGCCTCCTTTGTAATGAGAATAACAGCATCCACTTCCTAGGGTTGTTGTGAGGGTCAAATGTAAAATGCTTAGCTCACAGTACTGGGCATGTAGGAGGTACCACATAAATGCTTATTCCCTTCTCCCTTCTCTGTCACCTCATTCAGTCATTTTCAGCTGGGTCTGATTTCATGACTGCATTTGGGGTTTTCTTGGCAAAGATCCTGGGGTGGTTGGCCATTTCCTTCTCCAGTTCATTTCACAGATGAGGAAACTGAGGCAAACAAAGTGACTTGCTCAGGGTCACCTAGTGAATAGACTAGTAAGGCCAGATCTGAACTCAGAAAAATGAGTATTCCAGTCTCCACACCTAGCTGCTCCATCTCTGTCCCCTCGTCTAATGATTAAGAGCAGACTGGAGGAACTTGTAGTGAGAAAAGTCCCTTCAACCAAAGCGCAGGGTCAGATCAAAAGAAAAGCTAAATCTGAAACAAGTTTAAATGATAACAACTTAGTTACCAGTCCTGAAATTGATCAAAGTACTAAATAAAAGATTTATTAATAACTCAGTCATGACCAATACTTTCTCCTTTCTGGGTCTCAGATTGCCCACCTCAAAGAGGGTGTTGTATGTGAAATATACTAGGAGGGAGGCTGCTCGAATGCTTCAAGAAGAGAAGAAGTAAGACCTCTGATGATCAATTCTGTTACTCATCACTGGCTTTCCTTTTTCAAGCAGTATGAAGTAAAAATAAAGTTTCCCAGCACTTTTCACTTATACTGGCCCAGCAGAAATGGGAAATAATTTAGAAAACAATACTGTCAAAAATAATTTAAACTACTCAAAGATGAATTTGGAGTGTAAGAAACACACCTAACTTTTAAAAAATGTTCCCGGACAAGAGTCTGATTCCCAAGAGGGAACTCCCTTCCCTACAGGAATAGCTTTCAGATATTCGGTGCAGCTGTGGGTACATATGCAACTGAATTTCTTTTTAAGATCACTGACTTCTATCTCAGGAAACAAGAAAAAGTTTCAAATGCATCAGAGTTAAGAGGTTATACTACAAATGACCTAAGAAAAGTGTGAATCTTTAACAGTAGAGACATTTTTCTTCTTTGGGAATAAAACTACATGTGAATCAATTGTCAAGTTTTTAAAAAATGAAATTGGCTGCAACCCTGTTGTAGTCAGTACTTGCAGGTCTTTGCCCATTAAATATATTTAATATGTGTGAGCAATGACTTACTGACTTGCCTGTAGCTATGGAATTAAAAGTCAAGAGAAAGAGAGGAAAAAAGTAATCTAGATAAATGACTTTATTCCCTCAGGTGACATCTAGTCAGAGCAGATCCTCAGTACTGTGCAAGTTTTAACAGAATTGTGTATAGTGAACAGAGAGGTAACATGACTTATATTCTGCTAAACTACATGCCTCTTCACTTAGGCTCAGCCTCTCTTAAACAGATCTAAAGAGAATTCATTCAGCTGCACGAAATCCATTTGACATGAAGGGGTTCAAACTTAGAGGTCTATGAAATGTCAGTCGGATGAAGATTAGGTCCAAGTGCAACACTCTTCCTTTTACCCCACATACAGAAGAGGCATTAACTTGATCCCTGACTTGGAGGCATCAAAGGAAGAAGGTGGGGGTTGGGGAGAAGAGAGCAACATATTTTTCTCTATGCAATGATTTTTTTTGAAAGTAATGAGACTAAAAAATGAAGAATGCAGCTGAGTACTCTGACAGATTTATCTTTTCCAAGAAAAGCGCCAATACACCTGTATCTATACTTTTACCAAAAAGAATTTTGAGCAATGTGATTAGCCTATAATTTTAATTTACTGCTCAGACTATAAGTAAATCAATTTATTGAAAAACAGCCACATTGGTAGATTAATTCACCCTGCAAAGTTTAGGTTGCTTAGAACTATACATTTAAAGCAGTTTTACCAAGTTGGTGGGGTTTTTTTTCCCAATAATTTGTTTAGGAATTCTTTTCATTGAATGCATTCAATAGTTTTTTTAAAATCTATTTTTGTTGTGAAATATATTGAATGGAAAAGGCAATTTGAGATGCCATTCTGAAGATATAGCTGGGAAACTAGAAAGGACAGGTAACAAATTAGAAAGGAAATGTTGGCTGAACTCCCATTTAATACCTTCCAGAGTGAAAGAAAAAAAATTGACAAAGGCCAAAATTACGAGGAAATTTCTTTCCCTATAAACTTTGTGCCAGGACGAGGTTTGAGATAGTAAAGACCAAAGCTCCAGTTTCATTGGGGGAAGAGTTTGCATTGAATTTCATCTTTTCTGAGTAGGTAAAAGCCAGTCCAGAATATCCTCCACTTTAGCATGGTGTAGAAAGTGGAGTCTAGAAAAGAAGTACTGATGACTTTATGAAACTATTAAATCCTGGAACCATTTCATGGACCAATACCATTCTGGGAACCAGAACCCTGCAGCTCTGCTACTAACTTTGTGATCAAGAATAAACAAGTCACTTTACTTCTCTGGGTCTGTTTTCTCATTCATAAAATGAAGGGGATATATATATATATATATATATATATATATATATATATATATATATATATATATATATATATAATTCTTTCTTTCCTTCTTTTTTTTCTTAACTCAAAGATATTTTATTTTCCCAATTACATGTAATGATAATTTCCAACATGTTTTCCAAAATTATAAGATCTAATCCATCTCCCTCTCTCCGTTTCCTCCCCCTACTTCGAGTTGGTAAGCAATTTGATCTGGGTTATACATGTATCATCACGTGAAACACTTTCATATTGGTCAATGTTATAAGAGCACCTCCAGATTATTTCTGAAGTAATTTCCAATTTTTAAATGTTAGGATAATCTATGATTTGCCTAATTTTTCTTTCTACTTTGATTTTTCTCCTATCTCCTCTCCCCATGCCAAATAATTCTAGGCACTAGAGATGCCTGAGTGTCTGGGGTATGATATATCTAGATCCTGCAGGGTGGTAAAGACTGAGTTTTAGTGTTAGACACAAGGATGAACAACGTGCATAAAAAAATCATCAATTAAGAGAAATAAACTTATTCACATCGTTCATTTTAGGAAATTAGGAAAGTGAGATCCAAAGAGGAAAAACAACTTGCTTGAGGACACACCAGCAATGGCAAAGGGAGGCTTGGATCCTAGGTCTCCAATGCCTATATTCCTGCTGCCTTCACTATCCCATCATAACAACTATAGAGGATTGTTCAAATGTAAGAAATAAATGACAGTACACTCAAATAGCTGTTTTAAAGTAAGCACATGGAGACACTCAAAGATTTCCCTCTGAAGATGTTGAAGCATTCTATCTAACAATGAAGCATGAAAAAGTTTAAAAAAGTGATAGTTGTGAAGGAGAAAGTCTGAGGCAATAGAACAGCATTAAAATAACTACATGGTCAAAAGTACTAACTGAAGAGAATAAAAATAAAAAAAAAGAAATGGAGGAAAACTTCAAATCTAATAATCATAACCTTAAAGGAGAATATAATAAATAATACATTAGGAGGAAACAATAACAGGAAAATCCAACAAGCTGCTATATGCAAGAAACACAATTTTGAAAAATATTTAAATAGAGAATGAAAACAAATGGTTAGAACAAAATTGGTTTTCTACCAATTGAGGCCAAAAAAAGCCAATTATTCTGATGAGACTGACACAAAACTAAAAATTCAAATTGCCAAGAGAATTGATGACTAGAGAAATACTTTAAGGAGACATATGCAATGAGCAATATCAATATACAATGTATGTATCAAATGGCAAAGCATCTAAATTCATTATGTGAAAGATAACTGATGACAAAAATAAAAATGGATAAGTAATTATGAAAGGACAAATAGCAATACAATAACTGAAGGTCATTTTATTGTTCCTTTTTTGGAGCTGGATGATTTTAATAGAAAGATAAAAAGGAAAATAGAAAATAGAACAAATGTTGGAAAATTTAAGGAATGAAAGGCTTATGGCATTTTGTAAATGAGAGCATTAAAGAATATATATATTTCTTCTTTCCCTCATTCCTTCCTTTATTCCTTCCTTCAGGCTCACCTTCTGGCTGATAATGAGTATTGGTTCCAAGGTGGAAAAGTGATAAGAACTAGGCAATGGGGGTTAAGTAACTTGCCCAGGGTCACATGGGTAAGAAGTGTCTGGGGCTAGATTAGAACCCAGGGTCTCTTGATTCTGGACTTGGTTCTCTATCCACTAAATCTTAACATACTGCTCTTAATATACAAAATTTTCAACAACACACAATACTTTTACAAAAACAGATCACATGCTAGAGCAAAGAGAAATTATATATTTTTTTAAAAAAGAAAACAAAATCAGAAAATGTCAGTACCTAACAGACTGGCCCCACCCCTATAAGAATCTAGAGTTCTTTTTGAGCATTTTCTTAGACTAAAGCTATTATTAACCAATCAACAAACATTTATTCAGTGTCCACTATTAGCTATTATTGGTAATTTTGCACAAATGGATTTTCTTTTTTCTTTGATCTCTCTGATATGCTTAACAAGAGTATTGCTAAAACTAAAAGTATACAGTTTAGGGATTGATGAGGTACAGTTCTAGAATGTTTTCTAGAATAGCCATATAGTTCCCAGATCCATCACCATTTCATTGGGGAACAACCTTTCTATTTTTTTTTTTAACCAGTATCAAAACCTTTTAAAAATCATTGCTTTTTAGTATAATTTGAGGTCTAGTACAATTGGCCTCTCTCTTTACCTCTTTTTTTCTCCCTCATGATTTCTGTTGTATTCTTGTCTCTTTTTAAAAAATTAATCCAGATAGTTCGTTATTATTTTCTAGTTCATAAGATAATCTGATACTTTAACAGGTTTAGCACTGAGTAAATAAATTAATTTCAATGGTATTGTCACTGGTTATGTTGGCAAAACCCACTCATGAACAATTAATATCACTTCACTCATCTAGTACTGTTTATTTTTACAAAGGATATTTTATAGTTGTATTCACATAGTTCTGTGTCTTGGTAGATAGATTCACAAATATTTTATATATTCTGTACTGATTTTGAATGAAATTTTCCATTTCCATCTCTTCTTTTGGGTTTTGTTGGTAATATATAAACATGATGATGATTTATATGGATTTATTTTATATCCCACAACTTTCTTGAAATTATTATTTCACTTAATTTTTATGATTACTTTTAGGCTCTCTAAATAGATGATCATATCATCTGCAAAATCATTTTCTCTTCACATGTTCTTGATGTCTATTTCTTGTCTTACTGGACAGATAGCATCTCTAGTACTTATTTATTTATTTGAAAAAAAAAAAACACAACCCTTTACTTTGGTCATGAATTAATATTGTGTATTGGTTCCAAGGCAGAAGAGTGGTAAGGGCTAGACAATGGGGGTTAAGGGACTTACTTGCTCAGGGTCATACAGCTAGGAAGTGTCTAAGGCCAAATCTGAACCCAAGATTTCCCATCTCTGGGCCTATCCACTGAGCCACCTAGTTTCCCCTTCTGGTATTATTTTAAACAGTAGTGGTGAAAATGGACAGCCTTGTTTTTAAGCTTGATCTAGATAGAAAGGTGTCTAGCTTTTCTCTATTATATATAATATTGGTGTTTAATTTTAGACACTACTTACCATATTAAGGAAAAGGCAATTTATGTCTGCCTGCATTAACAAAAATAGGTATTGGATTATGTTTAAAATTTTTCTAGAATTTATTGATTTAATCACATGGTTTAAATTTTTTTTTTGCAATTAACATCATTAATATTTATTGTTTTCCTTTTATTAAACTCACTCTAATATCTAATATAAATATAAGGTAGTCATAGTGTATAATCATTTAAAATAAGTCATTGTATCCTCTTTGCTAATATGTTTGCATCAATGTTCATTTGGCTTCTAGTTTTCTTTCTCTACTTTTTTCCTCCATGGTTTAGGCATAAAAACCATATTTATATTGCAGAAAAAAGTTTGGAAGGATTTCTTCTTTTCCTATTTTTGAAATAATTTATAATACTGGAATTAGTTGTCCTTTGAATGTTTGAAAGAATTCACACAGAAATCCATCCAAATAAACCCATTTTTAACATCATGTTCATTTTCTTTTTCTAATATTGGATTACATAAATAATCTAAATATGTCTGCCTCAGCAGTTCATATTTTTATAAATATTTATCCATTTATCTAATTATTCATTTTGTTGGCATATAATTTTATTAAATTTTCCTTTAAATAGTTAGATGCTATGTCATTTTGGTGTATATATATATATATATAATTTGTGTATGTGTGTGTGTGTGTGTGTATTGATGTTACTGGTTTATTATCTATAAAATTTCCCTGCCTATCTCCTTAATCATGTTTCTTTTTACTCTTGTGTGACATTATGACTATTACCCTTGCTTTTCTGAATTTATTTGAAGTATGGCAGATCCTGCTCTGGCCCCTTATTTGAATTATGTCTTCTATTTCTAAAGGGAATCTTTATGTTTTAAGTGTGTTTCTTAGAATTTTATTATGGGTATTATAGGATATTTATTATAGAATGTTATTATGGATATATCTTATCCATTCTGCTATATTCTCATATTTTATGGATGAATTTATCCCATTTATGTTCATGAAGAGTATTAATTTTGCATTTTCTTCATTCCTGTCCTCTTGCTCCTTTCTCCCCTTTACAAAGAAGATGATGAAAGAGGATTTTGCATAATGCTAGTGACCTACAATTGAAGGCATCTTTCTGTTCTGCTTACTGTTTCTTCCCTTTACTTAAGCCCTTTATATTATATTATAGTCTCCCTTTCATGCTGTATCCTCTAATGTTGAAGTCTATGACTATTCCCTTCTTCATCTTGCCCTCCATCTCTCTCTGTTTCCAATGTACTTCCTTCATTGTATTCAGCATTTTGTTCTGTTTACTCATATCTCTAGTCTAATTTCTGAATTGGGGCTTTGTGTTTGGATGGGATTTTACTCCCTTCTTTACTCTTGCATGGTGGTTAGTTGGTTTTATATACAGTGGGGAAAAGACTAGTCCCTGTTTTCTACAGAATTATTGAGTTTTGGCTCCCTCTCTTAGTGATTTAACTTAGGTTTTGTTCTTGGATCCCTTTTTGTCTCATTCTACTTGTGCAGTTCCAAACCTGCATTTGGCTCTTGCTGTGAGCCTGAAAGGTTCCCACCCAGATGCTGTTGATAATGCTAGTAGTAGGCCTACTGGGAGACCCCAAATGATTTCTTTCCAAGATGCTACTGGGGCCCTTTCTACTTCTGTGGCTTGGATGTGGGTTTCCTAGGTTCCAAGTTACCTGGCGGCTATGTTGTCTGGATCTATTCCCTACAGTGCTTTAAGTGGGGCTGCTTGGACACTGAATTGCTGTGGAAGTGCACACTGTGCTGCCTAGTGCCAGCCTGGCCCCATCTCCTGCTGCTTCTCTGGCAAGTTGCCTAGGCACTGAAAACAACTTGGAGCTGGTCTTCATTCATGCTTTGGCTTCTGGTTATCTTGGCTTTTTTTTTTTTATTACAAGATTCTGCAAAATTCTGGATTTCCTTTGTGCAGTCCTGGATTGGATAGAAGAGTTTATAGCTATTTCTTTTTTTTTTTTAAACTCTTACCTTCCGTCTTGGAGTCAATACTGCATTGGCTCCAAGGCAGAAGAGTGGTAAGGGCTAGGCAATGGGGGTCAAGTGACTTGCCCAGGGTCACACAGCTGGGAAGTGTCTGAGGCCAGATTTGAACCCAGGACCTCCCGTCTCTAGGCCTGGATCTCAATCCACTGAGCCACCCAGCTGCCCCCACTATTTCTTTCTAATTTTGTTTATCATTATTCTTTCTACTGCATTTTCAGATTTGTTTTTAGGGTGTTGTAGATAATCTAGGTTTCTCAAGATCTTAACATGCCACCATCTTCCCACAATTCCAAGGACTCTTTTTTTTTTTTAAACCTTCACCTTCTGTTTTAGAATAGATACTAAGTATTGGCTTCTAGGCAGAAGAGCAGAAAGGGCTAGGCAACTGGAAAGGAAGACAGATTTGATCCTAGGTCCTCCCAATTCCAGACCTGGCTCTCAATCCATTGAGCCACCTAGTTGCCCCCTAAGGCCAAGTCAATATTCTCTTGGTGATACTCTAAGGTAGTGAATCATAGAATATCACAACTCTGAAGAATCCAAATTGGAAGTCACTAAAGGAAAACAGAAAGACAAATGGGGTTAGAAAAGGGCTAAAGCATACTTTTGTCACAGAACTGTACATAAGAAGCCATGTGGAAGAGTTAAAAGAAACTTTAAGAAAGAGAGATGGTCATATATAGCAGTATAGGGAATAATTGAGAAGACATTCTTCATGCTACACTGGAACTTTTATAATATAAGAAGTCCTGGAGGAAGGCCTTCAGCATGGTAGGTGGAGCCTCCTTTGGAAAATTAATAAAAGAAGATATAGATGTATTATGTCTTCTATTTCTAAAGGGAATATTCACACTAGGGTATTTATAAATTCTTTGACATATTGATGTATACCTTAGACAGTACTATTTTTGTTTTTGTTTTTGTTTTTAAACTAAAATAAGCCTGTTAGAAGGAATAATGAATTGGATATAGGATAAACATCTAGATAAGGTAGATTAGGGTCAGAAGGTAGAAAAATAATTCCAGAAAGAGGGAAAATTGAACATTGATGGTAAAAATAGAAAGGGAATCAAGAAATTTCATGTTTACTTTAGGACTGGCCCTAGTCAAAATAATTTCTAGTATCTTTGCTTGTAGAGGCTTGACCTTTAATACACTAATGTATATGTGGCAGGGGCAAAGATGCTGAATGATTTAAGATATTGAAGATAACTACACATTTGAGACATTTTTTTATATTAAAGTATAAAGACTTAAACTATAATGTGGTGTGGTGTGGGACAGTAGACAACAAGCCAGGAGAGACTGGATTTCCAAGCTCTGCTCTATAACTCATTTGCTTCTGACAGGCAAGTCATTTCCTATCCCTGGAGCTTGGGTTCCTTATATGTGAAATAAGGGAGTTGGAGAAGATGCTGTCTTCTGCCTTCCAGCTCTAAGCCAAAGACAGAAATAAGTGAAGCTCCTTGAGGCTCAAATTTCCTCACTTTTACAATGAAGAGGCTTGGCTAGATCATGTCTAAGATCCCTTTCAGTTCTAAAGTTCCATATCCATTTGAACAAAAAGGAAAAGGTAATCATCAGATTATATTTCACAATTTTGGAAGCAAACAACTATATTACACATGAATTGAGGAGTAAGAGAATGATATTGTTAGCTTGCTAAAATTAAACATTTATAAAATAAAATAATAAATCCAATGACTCTTACTTGTAGTGACATCTCAATCAGCATTAGTAATTTCTTGATTCCAATCCAGACATTCTGCCCCTTGACTTGCTGAGCAATAGTGCTACGTTCTTTATCTTTGAAGTTACCCAAAAGCTAGGAAAAAGAAAACAAATATTTAAATAGCATCTACAACCCACAATAAAAGCATAGTTAATTCTAAAATTCATCCTTATGAAATTAATTAGAATTACTTTATTGATATTTTAATTGCTATGGCCTTCTCATAGTATATTAAACTTTGATCTCACTTTTTACATTAAGTTATCATCCTGAAAAAATATTTCTTTTAAACAGAAGTTGGTATCATTTTACTAAAGGCTGTATATCTACAGAAAAAAATTTAAAGATAAACATTTATAATGGTGAAAAACTCAGCTTTTACTTCAAGAAGCATGCTGCATGTATCATAATATAATAAAATGGTGTTTCAATCCCCTATAGAAGTCCTCCAAAAAAAATAAAGGGAAAATATACTTATTCCTCAAACATTAAAGGCACACAAAGTAAAAAAGTCCAATTGTACAATTGCCATTTTATTGGGATTTCTCATTTTCAGGATTTTTACAGTGTAATAATAATACTATATAATGTCATAATGGTCATTCCATTCAAGTATTTAGTAGAATTCACTACTACAAGCTACAATGATCACACAGAGAAACTTTTAACTAATTAATCAATCAACAAACATTAATCAAGTGCTTACTATGTGTCAGGTATTGTGTTAGTAGACTGGGACAAAAGATAAAAAGTCCCTTCTCTGACATTCAAGCTCTTTGCCACCAGGTCACTATAATCAGTGAAATCACTTAATAGATACTTACTGTATCTATTGATACAGTACTCTTGATAAAGTAAAAATAGGGGTATGTAAGTAGCACAGTAGATAAAGCACCAGATCTGGGGTTGAGAGAACCTGGGTTCAAATCTGGCATCAGACACTAATCTTAGCTGAGTGATCCTGGGTAAGTCACTTAACTCTGATTGTCTAGCCCTTGCTGCTCTTCTGTTTTAGAACCGATACCAGATAAGAAGGTAAGGGCTTAAAAACAAAACAAAACAAAAAACCCATAATAGGTAAAATAAAGACAACTAACTTAGGGTTAGGTTCAAGGACTTTGGAATATCCACTGAAATTTAAATATTTAAAAATTTAAATAGCAATGGACTTTACAAAGGGCCTCGAGTCATTTTTCTTCTGCAATGTCTATGAAATTTTGCATTTGTTTCTGTAAAAATGCCTTATATTGGAAACACAAATGACAATATAGATTCTAATTATGTGCAGGCAAATATGTTAAAAGCAAACACAAATGTTCTAGGTAATTTATGCTTCATGATCTATGCTTCTTTCTCCACATAACTTATTAGCATGCCACCATGTTGTGCACCGGATAATCCAGCAGTAGGCGATGAATTTGCATCTATTTGTTTTTCCTCCTTTTCAGGCAAAATGTATCCTTATTAGCATACTTTTCTATGTGTTGAATCATAACTGAAAGAAGTTACCAGGTTTCCTATTACTAATTTATTTACAATTGCATAGTCTTCTGTCAGAAAAGCAAATTTCAGAGATAGAATGTATAGATCAATTCATTATTTATTATCACCTCCAAAGCCTCCATCAGTTGTTCTCCTGTGGCAATGTTAGGCACGTGAATTGTGGTACTAAAAGCATTAAGCATTTCCATTTCCTGCAGGACATCTTTGCGACTGGTGGTACCAATGATGAGAAGCTTGCGCCCCTGACCATAAGAAGAAAATATTTGAAAACTTAAAGAATTCATCTTAGGAACACTAAAAGAGAAGAAAATTATGCATTAAACCTATTCATTTAATCCATGATATAAAAATGAATAGAGAAAGAAAAATAATATATTCAGAATTTTCTGCATTAAACAATGAGAAAAGTCATTAATGATAAGATTTAGAATAAAATGAGGGCAGTGTATACAGAGCTCTCTCTCCAGTCAAAACAAGGAACAAAATCAGGAAACTATAAAGCGGCAATGGCAATATACCAGGTATCCCCAAAGAATCAATGCAGTTTTAAGTTTTAATAACTTAGTGATTTCATCAGTTTGGAGTATTCCCTCAACCAACATAGTCTGCAACACTATTGAACAAAAATTTCATCCTGTGGTTAACTTGGTGATGAGCATCTCTAAACATTGGTCCTCTGATGAAAGGCCTTCAATTTATGATTGAATCCATCTGTAAAGACTTTGTAGCCTAGTGTAACTTGACAAAAGAGTTTGTGTTCCATTTGTACAGCCTTTCAGAGCCCATGATGGCAGATAAAAAGGAGATAAATCTATCCCTATTTGTTAATGATATGATGATATATACTTGGAACATCCCATAGGGAATTAGCAAAGATAGAACTCAAGACAATAGCCCCAGTAAAGTTGCATCCTTAAAGTCACTCACATAATAACAAAACTCAAAAGGTAACAGAAAGAAATCACATTACAAATAACTACAAACTTCATAAAATATCTGGAGATCAATCTACTGAAACACTCAGAAAAGTTATATAGATCCATTACAAAGTATCCCTTTAAAGAAATGAAAAAAACAGCTGGAGTAAAAGTCGGTACTCATGGCTGGGTCATGTCAATATTAAAAAATTAAATGGCAATATTAGCAAAGTGAACTTACACTTTTAATGCTATATCAATCAAATTATTGAAGGGATACTTTTATTACTTGATATTGAAATTCCATGGAGAAACAAAAGAGCCAACCTATCGAGGCAAATGATAAAAAGAGGTAGAGTCAGAGAGGGAATAGCACTTCTAGACCTCAAAATATACTGTGAAGCAGCAGTCATCAAAACCATCTGGTACTAGTTAAGAAAGAATTGGGGGGGGGGAGAAATGGAAGAGTTAATAAGGGAGTATTAAAAACAATGGAATTCAACAACCTAGTATTTGATAAAGTGTAAAACAAATTATTTAGGAGGCGGAGTCTAGATGGCAGATTAGAAGCAGCAGACGTTCAGACCTCTGAAACCCCTTCCTTACCGATCACAAACTGAATGCTCCTAGGGCACTGAAAATCAAACCTAACAGCAGGACAGAGCCAAGGAACCCTCCTGCTGGACTCAACCCAAAAGGTACACTCCCCAAAAGCAAGAATCCAAGAACACGTGGGTTTAAGAGGAAGGTAGAAGGAAGGACCCAGGACCCCCCCCCCCCCCCCTAGAGCACTAAGCCTTCAGCGGTAGTGGGAACCTCTGGGCAGGCAAAGGCACTGGTTTGGAGGGAGTACCTTGCAGGCAGAGCTGTGCCAGGCTCAGAGTGTCAAACATAGGTGGTGGGGAAGGAGCTGGAGAGGTAGCATAGAGCAGACAGCCTGGTCACAGCAGCTGAGACCCTCCATATTGCTCCAGTCTTCCAGGAGGTTTTGGCCTCAGGGCACATCCAGATCAAACCAGCTGAACTTAATCCCATTAAAAGTCTTCAGAGGTCAGGGAAGCCCAAACTCCAACACTCCTCCCTCACAGACTGCTGGACTTTTATTTAATCCAATCAAAAACCTCCAGAGGACGAGGAAGCTCAAACTCCAACACCCCTCCCCCGCAGACTGCAGGAAGAGATTTTTTTGTCAAAGCTCCAAGAGGGGAGACTGACAGAAACCCCCAAAACAAAAAAAAATGAGAGGAGCAAGAACAAAGACAATACTGGGAGCAAAGAAGGGGGGTAAATATGAGCAAACAACAGAAAAAGAAGAAAGAAATTATAATAGACAGCTTCTGTACAGGCAACGAGCAAAGAGCAAAAGGATCAGAGGGGGAGGGATCAGCAAACGATAAATCAGAAATCCCAATGAACTGGATATAGGCTTTGGAAGAACTCAATATGCAATTCAAAACACAATTAAGAGAGGCTGAAGACAATGGGAAAAAGAAATAAAAAACTAAGATAATTCATCTGGAAACAGAAAATAGTGTCTTGAAAGCCAAAATCAACCAGCTTGAAAATGAGGCAAAGAAGAGGAAAGATGAGGCAAAGAGGATGAAAGATGACCTCCAAAGAAAATCTGACCATAAGGAGAAGGATGACCAAAAAGCTAAGGATGAAATTCAGTCTTTAAGAACCAAAATACAATAACTAGAATTAAGTGACCTCATAAGTCTGCAGGACACTATAAAATAAAACCAAAAGAATGAAAAAAATTGAGAAAAATATGAAACATCTCATTCATACAACAGAAGATTTAGAAAATCATTCGAGGAAAGACAATTTAAAAATCATTGGTCTACCAGAAGACCATGACAAAAGAAAAAGCCTGGACATAATACTACACAAAATTATTGAAGAAAACTGCTCCGATATTCTAGAACAAGAGGGAAAAGTGGAGATTGAAAGAATCCACAGATCATCTCCTGTACTTAATCCCCAACTGACAACACCCAGGAATGTTATAGCCAAATTCATGAACTATCAGACCAAAGAAAAAATATTACAAGCTGCCAATAAGAAGTCATTCAGATACCATGGAACCACAGGGAGGATAACACAGGATCTAGCTGCATCTACACTGAAGGATCAAAAGGTATGGAATATGATATTCCGGAAAGCAAGGGAACTAGGTCTACAACCAAGAATCACTACCCAGCAAAACTGACTATATTCTTACAGGGGAAAGTATGATCACTCAACAAAATAGAAAAATTCCAAGAATTTGTAAAGAAAAAACCAGACCTGAACAGAAAACTTGATGTCCAAGCACAGAACTCAAGAGAATCATCAAAAGGTAATTTAAAAAGAGGGAAAAAAGAAAACCAAAAGAACAAAAAAATTTTTTAACAGACTCAATAAGTTGAAATGATATGTATTCCTATAAGAAAACAGGTAATGGGTATCTCTTCAAATAACTGTTGTTATTTGTGATAACTGTTGTTATCACCTGGGCAACTAGAAGAATTACACTTAGAGGGAACAGTGACAAACTGTATAGGATGAAATAACAAGGTATAAATAGGTATATAGATATATGTATGCATAAATGCATATACATATGTGTATGTGTTTATATATATATAAACAACTAGAGCTAAAAAAAGAGGTTAATACTAAAAGAAATGAAAAATAAACAAAATGTGGTAAATTTATATGTCACAAAGAAACTCATGGCAGGAGGGGGGAGAACATCAATATACTGGAAGGGTAAAGAGGTTGGAGACAGGAAATACTCAACTCTTACATGCATTGAAATTGACCCAAAGATGGAAGGACAATCCAATCCACTGGGGCAAAGAATAGATTCGCACCCTATAGTGGAGTAGAAGGGTAACAAACGGACTGGTGGAGAGGGGAGCAATATAAGGGAGGGAGAGAGTAGGGGATAGTTTTAAAAAAGACTGCAAAGAAAATAAGGGGGGGAATAAGAAGGGAGGGGGTAAAAAGGGAAGTAAAATAAGGGTGGGACTGATTAAAAACAAACATTGGTGTAGAAGGAAATAGTGAAAGAAGAAAAGGCAGGACTAGGAGTAGAAATCATAATGCTGGGAAAAGGACTAGGAGTAGAAATCATAATGCTGGGAAAAACACAGCTGCTAATCATAACTCTGAATGTGAATGGAATGAACTCACCCATAAAAGGCAAGTGAATAGCAGAGTAGATTAGAATCTAAAACTCTACCATATGCTGTCTATAAAAAACGCATATGAGGAAGGTAAATATGCATAGGGTGAAAGTAAGAGGATGGAGCCAAATCTATTGGGCATCAACTGATAAAAAGAAGGTAGGAGTCGCAATCGTGCTATCTGACAAAGCCAAAGTAAAAATAAATCTAGTTAAAAGAGATAGGGAAGGTAATTATATTCTGATAAAAGACAGTATACAATGAGGAAATATCAGTACTCAACATGTATGCACCAAATGGCATAGCATCCAAATTTCTAAAGGAGAAACTAGAGGAGCTCAAGGATGAAATAGGCAGAAAAACTATACTAGTGGGAGACCTGAACCTTCCTCTATCTGATCTAGATAAATCAAACCAAAAAATAAATAAGAAAGAGGTAAGAGAAGTGAATGAAATCTTAGAAAAATTAGAGTTAGTAGATATGTAGAGAAAAATAAATAGGGACAAAAAGGAATACACCTTTTCAGCAGCAGATGGTACTTTCACAAAAACTGATCATGTACTAGGGCATAAAAACATTGCAAACAAGTGCAAAAGAGCAGAAATAATAAATGCAACCTTCTCAGATCACAATGCAATGAAATTAATAATTAGTAAGGGTACATGGAGAGGTAAGTAAAAAATTAATTGGAAATTTTAAGTACAAATCTCCAAAACCAGTTAGTCAAAGAACAAATCATAGAAACAATAATTTCATTGAAGAAAATGACAATGATGAGACATCCTTTCAAAACCTATGGGATGTAGCCAAAGCAGTACTCAGGGGGAAATTTATATCCTTGAGTTCATATATTAACAAATTAGGGAGAGCAGAGGTCAATGAATTGGGCATGCAAATTAAAAAACTAGAAAGTCAACAAATTAAAAATCCTCAGATGAAGACTAAATAGAGATCTTAAAAACCAAAGGAGAAATTAATAAAATTGAAAGTCAAAGAACTATTGATTTAATAAGTAAGGCTAGATGCTGGCTCTTTGAAAAAACAAATAAAATAGACAAAGTACTGTTCAATCTAATTTAAAAAAGGAAAGAAGAAAACCAAATTGACAGTATCCAAGATGAAAAGGGAAACCTCATCTCTAACGAAGAGGAAATTAAGGCAATCATTAAAAACTATTATGCTCAATTATGTGGCAACAAATATGGCAATCTAGGGAATATGGATGAATACTTACAAAAATATAAATTGCCTAGACTAACAGAAGAAGAAATAGATTACCTAAACAAATGCATATCAGAAAAAGAAAATGAACAAGCCATCAAAGAACTCCCTAAGAAAAAACTCTCAGGTCCAGATAGATTCACAAATGAACAACTAATCCCAATATTATACAAACTATTTGACAGAATAAGCAAAGAAGGAGTTCTACCAAATTCCTCTTATGACACAAATATGCTACTGACTCCAAAGCCAGGCAGGTCAAAAACAGAGAAAGAAAACTATTGACTGATCTCCTTAATGAATATAGATGCAAAAATCTTAAATAAGATACTAGCAAAAAGACTCCAGCAAGTCATCACAAGGGTTATTCACTATGACCAGGTAGGATTCATACCAGGAATGCAAGGATGGTTCAATATTAGGAAAACCATCCATATAATTGACCATATTAACAAGCAAACTGACAAAAATCACATGATTATCTCAATAGATGCAGAAAAAGCCTTTGATAAAATACAACACCTATTCCTATTGAAAACACTAGAAAGTATAGGAATAGAAGGGCCTTTTCAAAAAATAATAAACAGTATATATCTAAAACCATCAGCAAACATCACCTGCAATGGGGATAAACTAGAAGCCTTCCCAATAAGATCAGGAGTGAAACAAGGTTGCCCATTATTATCTGTATTATTTAACATTGTATTAGAAACACTAGCAGTAGCAATTAGAGAAGAAAAATAAATTGAAGGTGTTAAAATTGGCAATGAGGAGACCAAGCTATCACTCTTTGCGGATGATATGATGGTCTACTTAAAGAATCCTAGAGAATCAACTAAAAAGCTAGTGGAAATAATCAACAACTTTAGCAAAGTTACAGGATACAAAATAAACCTGCATAAGTCATCAGCATTTCTATATATCTCCAACACATCTCAGCAGCAAGAATTAGAAAGATAAATTCCATTTAACATCACCCTAGACAATATAAAATACTTAGGAATCTATCTGCCAAGACAAACACAGGAACTATATGAACACAACTACAAAACACTCTCCACACAATTAAACAATTGGAAAAACATTGATTGCTCATGGATAGGAGGAGCTAACATAATAAAAATTACAATCCTACCCAAATTAATTTACTTATTTAGTGCCATACCCATTAAACTACCAAAAAACTTTTTTAATGAATTAGAAAAAACCATAACAAAGTTCATTTGGAAGAACAGAAGATCAAGGATATCCAGGGAAAGCATGAAAAAAAAAATGCTAAGGAAGGTAACCTTGTAGTCCCAGATCTCAAACCATACTATAAAGCAGTGGTCATCAAAACAATTTGATACTGGCTAAGAGACAGAAAGAAGGACCAGTGAAACAGACTAGAGGGAAATGACCTCAGCAAGACAGACTATGATAAACTCAAAGATCCCAGTTCTGGAGACCAAACCCACTTTTTTGATAAAAACTGCTGGGAAAATTGGAAGACAGTATGGGAGAGATTAGGTTTGGATAAACATCTCACACCCTACACCAAGATAAACTCAGAATGGGTGAATGACCTGAATATAAAGAAGGTAACTATAAGCAAATTAGGTGAACACAGAATAGTATACTTGTCTGATCTTTGGGAAAGGAAAGACTTTAAAACCAAGCAAGAGCTAGAAAAAATTCACAAAATTTAAAATCAATAATTTTGATTACATCAAATTAAAAAGTTTTTGTACAAATAAAACTAATGCATCCAAAACCAGAAGGGAAGCAACAAATTGGGAAACAATCTTCATTACAAAAACCTCTGACAAAGGTCTAATTACTCAAATTTATAAAGAACTAAACCAATTGTACAAAAAAAAATCAAGCCACCTCCAACTGATAAATGGGCAAGGGACATGAATAGGCAATTTTCAGTTAAAGAAATCAAAATTATTAATAAGCACATGAAAAGGTGCTCTAAATCTCTTATAATCAGAGAAATGCAAATCAAAACAATTCTGAGGTATCACCTCACACCTAGCAGATTGGCTAACATGACAGCAAAGGAAAGTAATGAATGCTGGAGAGGGTGTGGCAAAGTTGGGACATTAATGCACTGCTGATGGAGTTGTGAATTGATCCAACCATTCTGGAGGACAATCTGGAACTATGCCCAAATGGTCCTAAAAGACTATCTGCCCTTTGATCCAGCCATAGCACTGCTGAGTTTGTATCCGAAATAGATAATAAGGGAAAAGACATGTACAAGAATATTCATAGCTTTGCTCTTTGTGGCAGCAGAAAATTGGAAAATGAGGGGATGCCCTTCAGTTGGGGAATGGCTGAACAAATTGTGGTATATGTTGGTGATGGAATACTATTGTGCTCAAAGGAATAATAAAGTGGAGGAATTCCATGGGGACTGGAATGACCTCCAGGAATTGATGCAGAGTGAGAGGAACAGAACCAGGAAAACATTGTACACAGAGACTGATACACTGTGGTACAACCGAATGCCATTAGTGGCAATGCAGTGATCCTGAACAACTTGGAGGAATCTACAAGAAAAACCACTATCCACAAGCAGAGGAAAACTGTGGGAATAAAAACACCAAAGAAAAACAACTGCTTGAATACATGGGTTGAAGGGATATGGTTGGGGATGTAGACTCTAAATGAACATCCTAGTGCAAACAACATCATTGAAATAGGTCCTGGTTAAGGACACAAGTAATACCCAATGAAATTGTGTGTCGGTTGTGGGAAGGGTGGGTGGAGGGGAGGGAGGGAAGTAAAGTGAGTATTGTAAGCAAAAAAAGTATAAAATTAAGAATTAAAAAATTATTTAAGAAAAAACTCAGTATTTGATTAAAAAAAGTAAAACAATTTGGCAGGAACTAAACTTTGACAAATACACTATATTCTATAAAACATTCTAAATGGATAGATGTTTGTAATATTAAAGATCATACTATAAAAATTAGAAGAGAAACAGATCATATACCTCTCACAGTTTTGGGAAGGAGATATATTCTTAACTAAAGGATAAAGGCATTTGCAAAAGATAAAATAGATAACTTTGATTACATTAATCTGAAAAGCTTCTGCACAGGCAAAATAAATGCACCTAGGATGAAGTTGAATGGGGGGGGGGGATCTTAGTATCAAATGTCTCTCATACGAATTTGGTATCCCTACTCTGCCCCAAACCAATAGCCATTCCCCAATAGATCAGTGGTTCAAAGATACTAACAAACAGTTCTCAAAAGATGAATTTCAAAAGAAGAATTCAAAATATTAACAATCACATAAAAGTATACTCCAAATCACCAATACTAAGAGAAATGCAAATTTTTAAAAGGCAAGGTTTCATATCTCACACCCCCTAAATTGGCAAAGATGACAAAAGTTGGGAAGAATTCATTTTGGAGGGGCTATGTGGTAAGATAGGTACACTAGTGAATTGTGACTGAAGCTGTGAATCAGCACAACTGTGGAAAGCAATTTGGAATTATACAAATAAAATAATTAAAATGTCAATATCCTTTGACTCAGAAATTCTATTCCTAGGGTTATACTTCAAGGACCATTAATGAGAGATGGAAGTCCTCAAATACCATATACCAAAACATTTAAACTGATACTTCTTTTGATAGCAAAGAATTGGAAACAAAGTAAATGTTCTTTGATTGAAGAATAGTTAAACAATTGCCATACATGAATGTAATGTAATATTTTGTTGTAAGAAATGATGAATATGATGACCAAAGAGAAGCATGTAAAGATCTAATATGAAGTAAGCATAACCTAGAAAACATGACAATAATGTAAATGGAAAGAATGCCCCCTAATAAAAGTGAATATTGCAAAATTATAAAGAATGTGGCTCAAAAGAGCTATGAGAACATACTCCCAACCCATTCATCTGTGGAGGTGGGAGGTCTTTAATGCACATTTCATTTATCTTCAGACTTTTTCAATGCATTAATCAGTTATGCTAATTTTTTCATGAAAATATTAGTAAAAGTTATATACACAGATTTATCCAACTTGAACATATTAAAATATGACTTCTATCAGGGCAAAAACCATCTCTTCCTTTGCTGGAAGCACAAGTATGTGCTTCTACACAATAGATGCTTAATGTTTATGAATGAATATTAGTAATATGTAATTAGTAATGGTAATGAAGTATACTTTGGAGAGTGACTAGGGTAAGAGAAGGGCACCTTTAAAATATAAGCCTTCAGCCCAATTGTTAGATATTAATGCAACTTGGAACTTCATCACATTAAAATATAAGTTAATTCCTAGGCTCAGGTTCTTTCTTTATAATATTACATTCCTATCATAGTCAGAGAATCACATAATCTCAGAGGTGGAAGGGACCTAAGAGATCATTTTAGCAATCCACAAGTAAATAAGAATCTCCATTACGACATAAGTGACAAATTTTCATTCAGTCTTTGTGTGAAGACCTCCAGTAAGGGATAAACTACCACCTGAAATACACCCTTACTGACAATTTAAATTTGCTTCTTTGTCATTTCTAGGTGCTGCTCCCAATTCTGCCATCTAGGGCCAAGGAGAACAAGTTTAATCTCTCTTTCATAGAACAACCCTTCAAATATTTGAAAAAAAGCTATCTATCACATTTCCCTAAATTTTCCATTCTTTCAATTAAACATCTTGATCAACTGATCCTCTAAAAGCAATTCAGAAACTAAGCAGCAAGTTAGTGTCTACCTTTTGGCTTTATCATCTTTTTGATTTCCACTGGACCAAGACACAAACAGCAATTTCTAAGTCAAGAGGCTTTGGTGTAAGTCCAGTCTAGAGTAAGTAACAAAGCCACACTGTTGCACCACGGCAACTTATAGAAATAGAGAAAATGAGGCTGTCAAAAAACGATATGATACCTAATCAGGTAAAATCCAACCCCACCCACCCTGAATTAAGTTAAAAGAGCCAATATAAATGGTACATTTAAATTGCTACTGCTGTTATTGTTAACATGTCATTACATAATGCTTTTGAGGTCAAAAGTGGTGTTGTAGTTTTTTTTTTTTTTAACAATGAAGACTCATAAAAAAAGCATACATAGAGAGGTTGAATTCTTTGTGTTCACAATTAGTAACTGGCTTAGAATTGAACTTTGAAGGAAAAGAGTATATAAACTTATTTGTTGAGCTTTTACAGCCCTTCACAACCTGGCCCCAACCTATCTTTACAGTATAATTGGAAGTAATTTCCCCTTGTGCACTCTTCAATCTAGTCCGATTGGCCTTCTTTCTCCTTCTTACTCACAATGCTCCAAATCCATGTTGATGCCTTCACAATGACTGCCCTCAATCTCTGGAATGCCCTCCCTCCTCACTGTCACTTTATAGAATCTTTCTACCTTCAGGAAGCAGCTCAAACATCAAACTTTTCTATTTCTTCTATGCTCCTAGTGCTCTCCATCTTAACTTACTTTGTACTTAACTACTCTGCATTTATTCTCTATTTATTATGCATATACTAATAAACTTGCTACATCAGAAATTGAGCTCCTTTGTTAACCGCATGTGTTTGCTTCTCTCTTAACATTTTCTCAGTCCCTAGCACAATGCTTGACACACAGTAGGTGCTTATTAATACTTGCATTCTGCCTTGGATGCTTCCAAAGGTCTCTTGGATTGCTACTGGAATTAAAAATAATCTTAAAAGTAGCCATCATATGTACTCATATCAAGAGAAAGAACTGTGGGAGTAGAAATGAAGAATAAAAACGTGATTTATCACTTGTTTGTATAGATATAAGATGTGAGGTTTTGGTTTTTAAAAGGTTACGCTATTACAAAAATGAATAATATGGAAATAAGTATTGAATGATAACACATTTAACAGTGGAATTGATTATTAGCTCCAAGAGGGGGGAGGAAAAAGTGGCAGGAAAGAACATGAATCAACCAAGAGAACATTGTATATAGAAAGTAAAACACTGTGGGACGATACAATGTAATGAATTTGCTAATACAAGACAATCCCAAGAGACTTATGAGAAAGAACATTATCCACATCAAGAGAAATAACAGGGAGTAGAAACACAGAAGAAAAACAAATGACTTATCATTTATTTATATGGATATATGATTTGGGGGTTTGGTTTTAAAAGATGGCTCTACTACAAAAAAGAATATGTAAATAGGTATAAATGATAACATTTATATAACTTAGTGGGAGTGCTTATTGGATCCAGGAGGAAGGAGAGTAGAATGGAGGGAAAGAAAATTAAAAATTAAAAAAAGAAAGAACATGAATCATGTAACCATAGAAAAGTACTTAAAAATGAATTTTTTTTAAAAAAGTAACCATTATAAGATCAATCATGATAGTAGGATTTATAATGAAGAGGGCCAGCCAAGCTCTCCCTATAAACCTCTTTATAAACATCTACAAAATGTACTAGATGAGTCTTGATTGCAAAACACACACACACACACACACACACACACACACACACACACACACACACAATCACTTTTTTCCCTCAGTGCAAGTTGACAAATGCAAACAGAATAGTCTGTGAACCCTGGAGATAGGGTCTAGCTAGCATTCCAGTGCAGTGATAGCTGGTGAATAAGGACAAGAAGAGGGGTACAACCTTGTACAGGGTTGCAGGAACAGGGCCAACTGGTAGTTTTGTGACTTAACTACCCATTTCAAATCATAGTTTCAATACGGAACCAAGGAGGGACCTGAACTCAAAGGTGACATTCCAGGTTGAGGAGTGGTCCCAAATTGATGCAAGTTTAGAAGCAAGTAGCAGCTGTTTGGCTCCAGGAACTGAGCTGGGTCTCAGTTCTAGCCTCCAACCCAATCTGAAACTTGAAGCAGAAAAACCAGGGGAAGAATCCCAGACCAAAGGAGAGTCTGCAGTTCTGCTGTTTGGAACTATCAGAGCTTTCCATCTAGCTATTAGTGGCCAAGTTTAGCAGAAGTCTACTGGAACTCCAACTGGGGAAAAACTTTCAAGTGTGGTGCTTATATCCAAACCCAGGATAAGAACTTTCAGAGTTCAGACCAGTAGGGCACTGATCAGACAGGTCCATAGGTTGAGCTGTCCCTAAGTTATTAAAATAACACAATACTTTATATATATATATATATATATATATATATATATATATATATATATATATATATATATATATAAAGTAGTAACAAGACCAATTCAGACCATACCTTTAGAAAATGGTTAGTCTGACCTCAACATCAAAGTCAAAGTCAGACAGTAAGCTAGAAGAATGAGCAAGCCAAAAGAGAACCCAATCATAAAGAAATAGTATGATGACAGGGTCACATATCATAAACTCAAAAAAGAATGATTCCAAAATACCTGAAAGCAAAACCTCTAAAACAAAACAAAACAAGACAAATACATCTTGGGTATAGGTTCGACTAGAATTCCTAAAAGGTAAAAAGAGCTAAAAAAGTGAGAAGAGAATTTGGATCATGTTATTTTAGAAGGCAAAACATAAAGGCTTATAGTCAAGAATAACTTAGCCAGCACAACTGCATATAATACTGCAGGGGGAGAGATGAATCATTAATAAAACAGAGGATTTTTAAGCATTCTTGATGAAGACAGCCGGGTAGGAATTTTGTAATAAAAACACAAAAGAATCAGAGAAGAAAAAAAAAGTACAAGTATGAGCAAGTAATCATAAGGATACAGTAAACAAGGAAAACTGTGTACATTCTAATCTAGATTAGATGAGCTAGTCCAGAAAGAAAAGAGAGATCCTGGATGTATAGCTATCTTTCACCATGGCTCTTCCCATTCTTGTCCTCTAGCTCCTTTATCTTTTAATGTGGGGGAGGGAGTTCCCATTCTATGAATATTGAGATAAATGATAAATCCAATAAGTAACTGCATCTTTTTTTTTTAATCTTTACCTTTTATCTTAGAATAGGTACTGAGTTTTGGTACCAGAGCAGAAGAGCAGTAAGGCCTAGGCAATTGGGGTTAAGTAATTTATCCAGGGTCACACAGCTAGGAAAGTATCTGAGGTTATAGTTGAACTCAAGAGCGCCTGTCTCCAAGCTTGGCTCTCTATCCACTGAGCCACTTACCTGCTCCTTGTTTTAGATTTTATGAAAAAGGGCTATTAGTCAATTGATAAAATGGTCAAAGGATATGAACAAGCAGTTTTCAAAGGAAGAAATCCAAGCTAGCGATAAGCACATTTAAAAATACTCTAAAATCACACAAAATGACAGAAATGCAAACTAAAGCAATTATGAGTTTCCACTTTAGCTCTCAGATTAGCAAAGATGACAAAAAAATGAAAATGACAAGTGTTGTATAGGGGCTGTAGGAAAATAGGCACATAATGTACTATTGGCAGAACTGTAGAATAGTCCAGCCATTCTGGAACTATGCCCCAAAAGCTAATAAAATATGCATATTCGCATATTCTCTGACACAGAGACAGTAATATCATTACTAGGCATATGCCTCAAAGAAATCAAAGAAAGAAGTAAAGGGCTTATATGCACAAAAAATATTTATAGCAGCTCTTTTTATAGTGGCAAAAGAATGCAAAACTAGAGGGGCTGCCCATCAACTGGGAAGGGCTGATATCAAATCATTTTTTAGGAAGGTAATAGAAAATCATGCTGATATAAGAAATGACCAAAGGGATGGTTTCAGAGAAACCTGGGTAGACTTGTATCAACTGATGTAGAAAAAAATGAACAGATTAAAGAGAATACATTTATGCAGTAACAACATTGTAAAGATAAACACTGAAAAGCTTAAAAACTCTGATCAAATCCAATGACCAACCACAATTCTAGCTGACTTATGATGAAGAATGCTACTTACCAAACCTGACAGAGAGGTGATGGAGTTAAGATGAAGAATATCACATATACTTAAAAAAAAAAAAAACAACCAAACAACCCTTACCTTCCATCTTAGAATCAGTATTGTCAGTTCCAAGGCAGAAAAACTACAGGGTTATGTGGTGGGGATTAAGTAACTTGCCTAGGGTCACACAGGTAGTGTCTGAGGCCAGATTTGTCCCATATATTTTTACATGGTGGAATCTGTTTTGCTTGAGTATGCGTATTTCTTAAAAGGTTTGGTTTTTAGTTTTGCATTGTTTTCTAAAAATGGTAAATGGGGAGTGAAATTTTTTAAATGGTAAGTGGGGAGGGAAAATAAATGCCTGTTCAATTGAAAAAAATTACAAAAATCTGAATAAATTCAGGTCTCTTTCAAAAAGTAAGAATTGTCTGATTTGCTTTTAGGCTCATTCATACTTAGCAGTATATAATTTAAACTCTCAATTCTCTTGTGTCTGTGTCAGAAGACACAACTAACCACAAAAGAGGTAATAATAGATCATATTCCTTTCTTAGTCCATGAAACTACAATTTTTTACTACTTGCTACTTCCCTAGAAAAACTCCCATATTAGCCATGACTCTGACCTGCAGAGTGATGAAAGATCGGGAAATGCACAGTGGCTTATAATGGAGTGCTAATTTATGTTTTGCTTTCTGTCTTGTTCAACAAGACTGCAACATTGCAAAGAGGTCATGACCCAGGATAAGTTCAGGTCTCAACTTGCAAGGCTTCATCTTTAAGAAAACTTTGAAAAACATTACCAAATAATTAAATTGTGTTAGATCATTTTGTATGTTAATTAGTGGTAATTCTCATGAGGAAGTTTTATCATGAACAAGCAGCTCTGGGTATATTAGTGTAATAAATCATATTGGACAACAATTTGGAAAAAATCTGACAGAAGCATGAAATGGGAATGCCAGTCATAAAACCAAAAATATTTTTTAATCAAAGTAGGAAAAAAAACCCATCCTATTAATAATGTGTGTGGCTACAATTCTTAAGTTTATTGGCAGAGATAAAATGTTCTCTCCCATTGTATTGCTCTCTAGATTTTGCATCATTGACCAAACACCAAGTCAGATCCAAATACCTATATCTTATTTTAATATTAATTCTAACATCCTTAAAGAATGAAGACCTAATTAACTGTGGACCAGCAGGATAGTGATAAATGTCACTTCTCTGTTCAGAATACTCTTGTTACCAAATCGCTGCAAAGAAACTGCTGGGGGGGGGGGATGGGGAGACACCTATATAAAGAAATCAGGTCCTACATAAGTGCATGTATTTTTAAGCAAAATATTTTATAGAGAAAAAAATGAGAGAAGTTCTAAAGATGATCTAATATCTAAGGCTTCTGTTACCCAGAGAATGGACTAATTAGATTGAATTTCTTCCTTTCAATGGAAAAATTCTAACATTTCCTCTTTCCTCACTAGTTAAAAAAAAGAAAAGGGAAATACTCCTGAAACACAAGGACAATTTTTAAAAATGTAAATATCTATACAATTAATATAGTAGTGACATTGAAGGATTGATTTCAAATGGTCAGCAAAAGGAAAATCCAATTTGAAACAAAATTTGTTCATTTCCTATCGAGCTTGATTGAAGAGCTACCACAAAATATTGGTATGATGATAACCATAAATACCAAACCCTTGGATAGATTAAGCAGTGAATTTAGGGTTTAGCTTAAAATCATAGGTCAGGGGAGGTGAGGGGAGGAGAGGAATCATTACTCAATCCTGATCATTAGATTCTAGGTTTGGCAAAATATTTCTTGTCAAAAAAAAATACATTTTTTATTGAAAATTGGAGTTTGTGAACCAGGTGGGCAGCTGAATAAAAAAATAAGACAATCAGATCATTAACAAGAATTTAATTAATAAAAATGCCAACTGTGTAAAGGGCACTATTCTAGGGAAAATGAGAAGGTGGTAAATAATTAGAAGACCTCGTCACTGCCCTCAAGGAACTGATGATATAGACAGTATAACTGCAAAGCAATATATCAATGAGTACAAAATAATATAAACTAAAGGAGAGTTGAGAAGGCACAGAATGCCTGATACATACCAAGTGCTTAAAAAAAATTCTTGTTGATTGATTGATCACAGTCTGGTGGAAATTGTCCTGAAGGTATTAGGGAGTCTAGAAAGGAGGGGAAGGGGAGTCCATGTGAAGGGAATGGCACTTTGATGATGGAGGAAAGGACCCTCTGTGATGAAAATCTTTGCATGCTAAGCTGAAGAATGTCATGATTAAAGTGGTATTTGCAAAAGATTACTCTGGCAGGTATGTACATGATGAGCTAGGAGCCAGAGAAAACTACTGCGGTAAAAATACAATAGGAAGGATAGTTAATTAAATAGCTATGGGACCCTGGGCAAGTCATTTAACCTATTTGAACCTCAATTTCCTTATCCATAAAATGAAGGGATTGGCCTCAATAGTTACTTAACTCCTCTTCCTACTCCATATGATTCTCTGATCCTGTCTCAGATGAAGGTAATGGCCTAATAGTAAAGCATGAAATAAAAAGTTATAAGATTTTAATTCACAACCCTGAAATTGGGAAATATGGGTGAAGAGGGCATAGCTGATATTAGAAGGGGACTGCAGAAAGATGGATACATTAATATACTATTTATGGAGATATGGATAGGTCCATACATTCTGGAAAGTAATTTGTAATTATGTTAAGAAAATAGGTAAAACATCCAGATCCTTTTGATCTAGGGATGAAAAACAGAAAGACCCCATATACAGAAAAAAAATTCATAACAGTACTTTTTGAGGTAGCAAAGAACTAGAGACAAAATAGATGTCGACTGAGACTGGGGAATTGAAATATAATGTAAGTATTACTGGATCATAAAAATAATATAAAAAATTAGAGAAGCATAGTGAGGTGAAGTAAGCAAAGTAGTAAAATAATATATATATTGACTTTGCCAACAAAATGGAAAGAACCCTCCCCAACAAAATTTTATTATATGTAATGATAACATCCGAACTTATCACTGAAGACAAGATGAAAAATGAATCTGCCTTTGCTTTTTGGAAGGTTGGTGCCTATGGGAAAATGCATTGGTTATGTTGTTGGGGAAGGGAAGTAAGTAGATCAAGGCTTCTCAATTGACTGATTTTCCCCCCATCTGAGGTAACAATAAGAGGTAGAAAACAGAGAAAAGGGTTTTTGTTTTAAATTTTTCTTCAGTGAACAAAAATCTATTTTTTCTCCCTCCTACCTCCTCTACATTAATAAAAAGAAAAACAAAAACCCTTGCTACAAATATGAATAATCAAGTAAAACAAATTCCTATGTCTAAAAAATATGTATCTGAATCTGCCTCCTGAATCCATCATCTTCCTATCTGGAGTAAAATCTAGCATAGCTTCATTATAGGTCCTCCAGAATCATGATCTTTAAGTCTTTCAAAATAGTTTGACAATAATGTTGCTCTTATTGTACAAACTGTTCTGGTTCTGCTTGTTTCATTCTTCATCAGTTCATACAAGTTTTTTCCAGGTTTCTCTGAAACGATCCTGTTAATTTCTTACAGAATAATTTCTATTATATTCATATACTATGACTTATTCAGCTACTCTCCAAAATATGGGCACTCCCTCCATTTTCAGTACTTTGCTATTTTTCTTAAACCCTTACATTCTTAGAATTCTAAGCAGAAGATATTAAATGCTAAATAATGTGGGTTGAGGGACCTGCCGCCCAGGGTCACACAGACAGGAAATGTCTAAGGCCATATTTCAACCCAGGTCTTCTCAACTCCAGGCCTGGTACTCTATCTACCCTACTAGCTAGCTGAAACTTTGAGGTTTTTTTTTTTTAAGGAAGACTTTCACTATTGCCTTTTTATGGTATATAAAATCTTTAAGTCACACTTCATGGAATTAGAGAGCAGATACTCAGTGAATTAACTTTGTCCCTTTTAAAAAGCTAGATGTTTAAAAAATTAATGTAATTTTTATTGCATTTTGGTCAGAGAAAGATGCATTTAGTATTCTGCTTTTTTGCACTCACGAGGTTTTTATCTCCTAATACAGAGCCAATTTTTGTGAAGGTGCCACTCACAATTAGGGATAAGTATCTCTTTTCTATTTTCATGTAGTATTCTCCAGAGGTCTATCATATCTAACTTTTCCAAAAATTCTATTAATCTCCTTAACCCTTTTTTGTTTATTTTATGATTAGACTTATTTAGGTCCAAAAGGGATAAATTGAGGTCTCCCACTATTATAATTTTACTGAGCCAGACACTCTCTAAGGAGGGCTGAAGCAAGACAAGAGTCTGAGAATTCCGAGTCTGAGACGAGTGACCTCTGATAGCAGGAATGAGATGCAGTAATAAAAAAACCACAGCTATTAGAGGGAATTATATTCCTGGGTTCTGGGTAGGGATTGGGAATAGATTTATCTTTTGTTTCATAAACCACATTTTGTACCGATACTATCATTAGTGGAAAAGTGAAGCTACTCATTCAGCAGTAAACAGATACAGTGAGTTAAGGCACAAAACAGGAGGGGTCTTCTGAGCTGAGCTAGTTCTGGCTATCAGAAATCTAGCTGAGCTAATCCAGTTGAGCCACCTGCCCAAAAGAGGTCTATACTCAGAGGAAGTAGTAATGAGGATATCACATGAAAAGCAAAGATAGCAGAGTTCCACAGTGACAGAGAAATGAATTGCCTATGCCACATATGTTCTCTCCATGTGCATTTCTCTACCAGTATTCTCTACTACATGAATGCCCTCTGACCCCACAAATGCCAGTTGTGGGAAAATGCATTCCAGCTACATGGGGAGAATGTTTGTGATTATTGATCTTATAGTACCATCATAGTAAAGTATCTTTGGACTAACTGTACCCTATGGATCACTATTAAAGGCAAAAGCATTAACAAGAGCTCCTGACCTATAGTCTTAGAAGAAGGGAAGACCCAGAGAGAGAGTATGGTCTATTTTCTGGGGAACCAACATGTTAGTACAAATTGGGGAGGAAATGGGGGTGTCAGAAAAGGTTTCATGTAGAAGCAGGCACTAAGCTGAGTCTGGAAGGAAATAAGGGGTTATAAGAGGTGGAAGTGAGGAAGGAGTACATTTCAGGCATGGCAAATAGCCAATTCAAAGGCACAGGGATGTTAGGTATCATGTGTAAGATTAGTTTGCCTAAACTGTTCAGCACAGGAAGAGAAATTATGTTTAAGAAGGTTGGGATGGTGAGGTAAGTAGGTTGTGATGAGCTTTAAAAATAACAGTTTATATTTGATTCTAGGATCAATAAAATCACTGGAATTTAGAGAATAAAGTAGTGACATGGTCAGACTAACACTTCAGAAGGATCACTCATACAGCCACGTGGAGGATGGATTGGAATGGGAAGAGATATTGAGGCCTTCAAGTCTACATGCATTTCTTAAGCATTTACTCTGTGTTAGGCCCTCTGCTAAACGCTGGGAATACAAATACAAGCAGAAAGAATGACAGCCCTGCCCTTGGGAAGTTTACCTTCTAATGAGGAATGAGAACATATAAAAGGATGCTGAAAAGGGACAGGAAGAAAGAAGAGAAGGTACTAGTAAGAGAGTATGATAGAGAAAGTCCAGATGTCAGGAGTGTAATGAGGAGAGGAACATAGATATGTCAATGTATTGACTAGAAATCATTAAAAACAACAAACCTGACAACCTGATAAGACTTATCAATACACACAAACAAAATGATTACCATGGGTCTGGCATTTAGTTAGATTTATCCCAAACAAGAGAAAATACAGAATAATACAAAAACAAAAAAGATACGTTGCTTTCCTCAGCTGTGTTCTTTAGTGAAAAACTCTTCCTGTGAGCAATGGGGCCTCTTTGTACACATACAGTTTCATTTCTTATCCCCAAATGTCTTTTCTTTTTTTCTGTTGTTAAATGTTTTACTTGAATACCAAAGGAAGTATATTTCAAATAAATCAAGCATATAGCTACATTTAAACTCTGCATTCATTTTTGGCCTGAGGCTAATTTTGAGTCTGTCTCTGTATCCTATATCATGGTGGGGCAGGCAGACCAGAGAATGATGAGGAAGGGAATTTATGGTGTAGGTCTAATATGAAATGAGAAACTTGGAAGCAAATAAGCTTTAAATAATTATTAGAGGTAAAATATTCCTTAAGTCATAAGACTTTTTAAAATTGGACAGGACCTCAGAGAATATCTAGTCCAACTTTCCTCATTTCACAGAGGAAGAAACTGAATCCATAGAGCTTAAGTGATCTGCCCAAGATCATGTAGCTAATTAGGAGCAGAATCAGAACCCAGGTTTCCTAATTTCCTCTATTCAGGGTTCTTTATTTTACACATTTTCATTTGAAAAAAACTGCCACTCAAACAATGAAAACAAAATTAGGCCATTTTTATTTGCCAAAAATACTGAATGTTATATTAACTCCAACTCTTTCTTCAAAGTTCTTGACCCTTGACAAAAAGCTGTATGGTACATTGAATAGAGAAGTGTCTTGAAGACAGAAAGACTTGACTTTCACTCTTATTTCAAAATATGTGTGCCTCCAGGCTTAATTTAATGAACCTTAATTTCTTTATCTGTAAAAGGGTAATAGCATCCATCTTACAGAATTATTGAGAATCAAAAAGGAATATAAATTGCTTAATAAACAAAGTGACATATATGTGCATCATAAGAGAGATACTACATAAAAGGACATTAAAGAAATATTAGGAGAGAAAAAATTATTTCTTTTGATTCAAATAAGATGTGATCATGGTCATTCATTTTCCATCATGGTTCTTTCTCTATATTGTTTTAATTATGGTCACTGTCTTCCTGATCTTATCACAAAATATCATTAAGCCTGTATTTCCTTCCTACCTTTATAGTGTTTGTAATGTCAACATGGTCACAGAATCCTAGAATTTTAGAGAGGGAAGAAGTCTCTTGGAAAGTCCAAACTCATAAATTTACAAATGAAGAAACTCATGACCAAAAAGACCGAGAGTTATGACTAAGATTTCAAAATTAATGGTAGATCATTAAGTTAATGGTAGAACTAGGATAAAAAATCTAGATGGAAAGTAGTATTATTCAAGTTATTGATTGGGTTATGAAATGGAAAAGTAGGAACTAAAATGAAGAGATAAGAAAGAGGCAAAATACATTGAATTAGCTCCCTCTGTTTTCTTCAGGTTCTTTCTAACTAGTCAAGAGAAAAAAAAATCATAGTCTAGACACAATACGAAAATTACATTTATATCCAACCATACCAAATAGATCTCGAGTCTTTACCATAACAATTTGTTCATTTGACAACCACTTACTAAGTTTCTAGTAATAATTTAGTTCTTGGATTAACGTGTTATACCCTACCCTAGTAATAAGTTTTCAAAAAACATCTTGCTAAAAGATAGAATTCATACAAAGATGATTTAAAACTAGGGAAAGTAGGGGAGGGAGGGATGTGCCAAGATATGAGATAGGACCACAAATATACATATTATGAGAATTATAAGAAATTGTCAAAGTTCCCTTTTCTTAATTTCTTCTCTAGTGCATTATGTCTCCCCCTTTCTTTACTTTCTAAGAGCAAACAAAATAGCCCAAACCTCCATCCAGGTCTTAAGGTTGCCTTTTTTTTTTAAATCCCTATTTGACTCTTAAAGACAAGGGACAATGGCCTCTTCCCTATCCCAAACCCCCACTAAAACTACAATGCAAAACAGAACATAATAGGAATATAAGAAAGATAGGAGAGGCTATTTAATATTATAGAAAGGAAAAATCCTTTCTGATTCAGGGATGGAAAATTAATGAAGGGGTGGAGTGTGAACTGGAATTTTTAAGATTTCAAAAGGTGAATATGGGTTGGGAAAGGAGGCATCCTACACATACGGAACTGTGTGAACAAAGGCATTTTGGTGGGAGACAGCATTATGATAAACACAAATGACTTGACATCACAAAATATATATGGGCTGTGGAGAATAGAATTTTCTTGCATTAAAATTACATGTATTGATATCCCTGAATCTTATGTCACTGTTGAGTTCAGCCATTTATTGATCTACTATTTTAAAATTTTTGATGTAAAAGTGTTTCAAATCCCTTGATTGATCACAATTCTAAAACCTAAAAAAAGTGTGATCACTAGACTCATTGCACAACAACTAGCTCACCAGGCAACTAGCACCATTTGTTTTGCCATCTATTTTTCCCTATGGTTCAATTAGTTTTTTCTTTAAGCATTTAAAGTTTGTCAGTGTATGCTTTATTTAAAACTGGTACCATTTGATTTCACCTATTTCTGAGTGTATTTAAATTCTCCCTCCTCCCAATTCAGATAAAGGATTCCTTCTCCCCCTCAGCCAAACTCTTGTGATATGTCCTCATTATGATAAATTATAAGTTTATCTTTCTTCCTCATTTAATAATAACAATGATAGCATTTACATAGTGCTTTAAGGTTTGCAAAGTACTTTTTATAAGTTATATCATTTGATCCTCAAAACAACCCTATTTAACTGATGAGAACATTGAAAGGGGATTTTGTGACTTCCCCAAGTCATACAGCTAGTCTCTGAGGGACCAGCTGAACTCAGGTCTTCCTGACTCAAAGTTCATTGCTTTACTCACTGTGCTACCAGCTGCCTTTAAAAATAAGGTAGTTTCCCTGTTTAACTCTTTTTTAAAAATTTATTTTTTTTATCTTTTTTATCAATTTAGAACATTATTCCTGGGTTACAAGAATCATAATATTTCCCTCTCCCCACCCTTCCTGCAGCTGATGTGCAATTCCACTGGGTATTACATGTGTCCTTGATCAGAACCTATTTCCATGTTGTTGATGTTTGCACTAGGATGTTCATTTAGAGTCTACATCCCCAATCATATTCCCATCAAGCCATGTAATCAAGCAGTTGTTTTTCTTCTATGTTTCTATTCCTACAGGTTTTCCTCTGGATGTGGATAGTGTTCTTTCTTGTAGATCCCTCCAGGTTGTTCAGGATCAGTGCACTGCCACTGATGGAGAAGTCCATTATATTCGACTGTACCACAGTGTATCAGTCTCTGTGTACAGTGGTCTGGTTCTGCTCCTTTCACTCTGCATCAATTCCTGGAGGTCTTCCAGTTCACATGAAATTCCTCCGGTTTATTATTCCTTTCAGCACAATAGTATTCCATCACCAACATATACCACAATTTGTTCAGCCATTCCCCAATTGAAGGGCATACCCTCATTTTCCAATTTTCTGCCACCACAAAGAGCACAGCTATGAATATTCTTGTACAAGACTTTTTCCTTATTATCTCTTTGGGGTACAAACCCAGCAGTGCTATGGCTGGATCAAAGGGGTCTTTTAGCACCCTTTGGGCATAGTTCCAAATTGCCCTCCAGAATGGTTGGATCAATTCACTCCACCAGCAATGCATTAATGTCCCAACTTTGCCACACCCCCTCTAGCATTCATTACTTTCCTTTGATGGCATATTAAACAATTTGCTAGGTGTGAGGTGATACCTCAGAGTTGTTTTGATTTGCATTTCTCTGATTATAAGAGATTCAGAACACTTTTTCATGTGCTTATTAATAGTTTTGATTTCTTTGGCTGAGAACTGCCTATTCATGTCCCTTGCCCATTTATCAATTGGAGAATGGATGATTTTTTGTACAATTGGTTTAGTTCTTTATAAATTTGAGTAATTAGACCTTTGTCAGAGGTTTTTGTAATGAAGATTGTTTCCCAGTTTGTTGCTTCCCTTCTAATTTTGGATGCATTAGTTTTGTTTTTACAAAACTTATTAATTTGACATAATCAAAATTATTGATTTTACATTTTGTGATTTTTTTTCTAACTCTTGCTTGGTTTTAAAATCTTTCCTTTCCCAAAGATCTGACATGTATACTATTCTATGTTCACCTAATTTACTTAGTTTCCTTCTTTATATTCAAGTCATTCACCCATTATGAGTTTATCTTGGTGTAGGGTATATGATGTTGATCCAAACCTAATCCCTCCCATACTGTCTTCCAATTTTCTCAACAATTTTTATCAAATAGTGGATTTTGGTCCCAAAAGCTGGGATCTTTGGGCTTATCATAGACTGTCTTGCCGAGGTCACTTATCCCAAGTCTATTCCACTGATCCTCCCTTCTGTCTCTTAGCCAGTACCAAATTGTTTTGATTACCACTGCTTTATAGTATAGTTTGAGATCTGGGACTGCAAGGTCACCTTCCTTAGCATTTTTTTCATGCTTTCCCTGGATATCCTTGATCTTTTGTTCTTCCAAATGAACTTTGTTATGGTTTTTTCTAATTCATTAAAAATGTTTTTTGGTAGTTTAATGGGTATGGCACTAAATAAGTAAATTAATTTGGGTAGGATTGTAATTTTTATTATATTAGCTCATCCTATCCATGAGCAATCGATATTTTTCCAATTGTTTAAGTCTAGTTTTAATTGTGTGGAGAATGTTTTGTAGTTGTGTTCATATAGCTCCTGTGTTTGTCTCGGTAGATAGATTCCTAAGTATTTTATATTGTCTAGGGTGATTTTAAATGGAATTTATCTTTCTAATTTTTGCTGCTGAGATGTGTTGGAAATATATAGAAATGTTGATGACTTATGTGGATTTATTTTGTATCCTGTAACTTTGCTAAAGTTGTTGATTATTTCCACTAGCTTTTTAGTTGATTCTCTAGGATTCTTTAAGTAGACCATCATATCATCTGCAAAGAGTGATAACTTGGTCTCCTCATTCCTATTTTAATACCTTCAATTTCTTTTTCTTCTCTAATTGCTACAGCTAGTGTTTTTAGTACAATGTTAAACAACAGAGGTGAAAATGGGCATCCTTGTTTCACTCCTGGTCTTATTGGGAAGGGTTCTAGTTTATCCCCACCTGTTTAACTCTTAACTATGTCTGTTTTTGTGGTTGACTGATCTGAGGTAAAGATTGTTACTTCTTGCCTTTTTTGGAATTGGTTGAGGCATAATATATTGTTCTCCAACCCCTTACCTTAACTTTGTGCATGTCCTTTAAATGTACTTCATGTAAATAGAATATTGTTAGATTTTGCCTTCTAATTCATTCTGACATTCTCTATTTTATAAGTGTAAATGTCATTCACATTCATGGCTATGATTGTTAGGTGTGCTTTTTCTTCCATCATATCTAATTGTAAAGTTTCTTCCCTCTTCCCTCCTAATCTCTTCCTTGTAAAAACAAAAATATAGGGGACTTTCGGGTTAACATGGCTGCAATCTAGACGTGAATCGCTTCCTCTCCCCAGCACCGAACTAAATAGACTACCTCAAAAGAGCATAAAAATCACCTTTGGAAGAACAGAGGGACTCTCCAGTACCCCACAGAAACGAAGGTACGTGGGGCTTGAACATTTCCACACTATAAGGAGGAAAAGCTTGCACAAAAACGTGAACTGAGCCTCCCCTCCCCAACACCCCCACCCGTACCAAACCAGAGTAAGGTATCAGAGAGCTCACTGGGAGAGCGAGTGAGTGAGGAGCGTCTTTGTCTGGGGGGGGGGGCACACCAGGGTCCTTGGGATCTAAAGACTGCAAGGATACAACCTCTCAGGGGGGTTTCACGGGAGAATCCTGCCCTGGGCAAAGGGGCAGCCGTGCTGAACACAGGGGCAATTGTGCTGAGCACGGGGGCTGGGCTGCGCTGAACAATGGGGCAGCCACGCTGAGCACAGGGGCCTGCGTTCTAAAAAACCTTGGAGGCTGGGAAGAACTAGTCTGAGGCAACATAAATTCACAGAAAACCCACCCATATCACCCAGACCCCAGACCAAAAAGGAAAGGGGAATAAAACTACCAAAGGGATGGCTCACATGGCCCAAAATCAAGCCTCCAGGAAGAAAGGGAAAAAGGTGACTATTGAAAACTTTTATGGAGGGAGTACCCAAGGAAAAGAAGAGAAAGACAATGAAACCCAAACAAAATCAAAACATGCCTCCCCAAAAGGAAATTATCCACAAGTTCTGGAAGAAATCAAATTGGAGCTTGCCCAAAAGATGGAAACCTTCTGGAAAGAAAAATGGGAGAAAGAGATCAGCAGTCTGATAGACAAGACTTCACAATTGGAGAAAGAGCTGGAAGCATCTAATAGAAGGGTAGACAAAGCTGAAAAGCAAAACCAGTCCCTAACGACCAGAATTAAGCAACTGGAGGACAGTGAGCATACAAAACAGCAAGAGTAAATAAAGCAAAGCCGAAAAATTAATGAATTAGAAGAAAACACAAAATATCTCACTGAAAAGGTCACAGACCTGGAAAACAGAGGAAGAAGAGACAACATGAAAATTATTGGTCTGCCGGAAAAACCAGAGATAAACAAAAACATCCATGCTATACTACAGGAGATTATAGAAGAAAATTGCCCACATGTTCTGGAGCAAGGGGGAAAAATAGAAATAGAAAAGAGTCATAGAACACCCTCTATACTAAATCCCCAAAAGACAACCCCCAGGAATGTAATCGCCAAATTCAAGAGCTTCCAAGAAAAGGAGAAAATCCTACAAGAAGCCAAGAAGAGGAGCTTCAGATATAGGGGGGCTCCCATAAGGATCACACATGACTTCATGGCTAACACACTAAGAGAACACAAAGCATGGAACATGATATTTAGAAAGGCAAGAGAGCTGGGTCTCCAACCAAGAATCAACTACCCAGCAAAACTGACTATATACTTCCAGGGGAAAGTATGGGCATTCAACAAAATAGAAGATTTCCAAGCATTTGCTAAGAAAAGACCAGAACTTAGTGGAAAATTTGATATCCAATCACAGAAAGCAAGAGAAACATGAAAAGGTAAATATGAAAGAAAGGGAAAAGGAGATAAATCTTATCTTTTTTTTAAGTCAAACTCTCTTCTATAAGGACTACATTTACATCAAATTATATATATTAATATGTGGGGAAAATGTATTGCGTAAATCTCAAAAATTGTATGTACCATAAGAATAGTTAGAAGAATCATGCATAGGGAAAGACTGGGGCATCAAGAAGATTTGGTGAAAGGGGAGGCAATGAAAGGAAAAGGGGGGGAGCGTCGACAATACTAAGATTTACTTCAAGAAATGGGGGGGGACTAAATAGAATAACCTTTCCCATACAAAGATACGCATGGGAAGGGGAGGGGAAGATCTCTCATATGAGGAGAGGAAGAGAGCGTGAAGTAGTATTACTTAAACCTTAATCTCAGTGAAATCAACCCTGAGAGGGAAGAACATATAGATCCAGTGGGATCCTGAATTCTATCTTATCCAACAGGGTAAGAAAGAAAGGGAAATTAAGGCGGGGGAAGGGGGGGAGGGAGTATAAAAAGGGAGGGAAGGAGAGGGGGAGGGGAAGGTAGCATAAAAAGGGAGGAGCTAGAATGGGAAGCATACCAAGGGAGGGGACTAGGGGGACTGACCTAAAGTAAATCACTGGTTCAAAAGGATATCGCTAGGGAGGAAAGGTCAGAACTAGGGGAAGATATCAAAATGCCAGGGTATCCACAAGTGACAATCATAACTTTGAACGTGAATGGGATGAACTCACCCATGAAACGTAGACAAATAGCAGATTGGATTAGAACCCAAAACCCTACCATATGTTGTCTTCAAGAAACACATATGAGGCGGGTTGATACTCACAAGGTTAGAATTAAAGGATGGAGTAAGACCTTTTGGGCCTCAACTGATAGAAAGAAGGTAGGAGTTGCAATCATGATATCTGACAAAGCCAAAGCACAAATACACCTGATCAAAAGGGATAGGGAAGGTAAATATATTCTGTTAAAAGGGAATATAGACAATGAGGAAGTATCACTAATCAACATGTATGCACCAAATGGAATAGCATCCAAATTTCTAATGGAGAAATTAGGAGAATTGAAGGAGGAAATAGACAGTAAAACCATATTAGTGGGAGACTTGAACCAACCACTATCAAATTTAGATAATTCAAACCAAAAAATAAACAAGAAAGAGGTAAAAGAGGTGAATGAAATCTTAGAAAAATTAGAGTTAATAGACATATGGAGAAAAATAAATAGGGACAAAAAGGAATACACCTTCTTCTCAGCACCACATGGCACATTCACAAAAATAGATCATACACTAGGTCACAGAAACATGGCACTCAAATGCAAAAAAGCAGAAATAATAAATGCAACCTTTTCAGATCATAAAGCAATAAAAATATTGGTCAGTACGGGTACATGGAGAGCCAAATAAAAAATTAATTGGAAATTAAATAATATGATACTCCAAAATCTGTTAGTTAGAGAAGAAATCATAGAAACATAGAAACAAAAAATAATAATTTTGTTGAGGAAAACGACAATGGTGAGACATCCTTTCAAACCTTATGGGATGCAGCCAAAGCAGTACTTAGAGGAAAATTCATATCCCATATTAACAAATTAGGGAGGGCAGAGATCAATGAATTAGAAATGCAAATCAAAAAACTCGAAAACGAACAAATTAAACCCCCCCAGAAGAAAACCAAACTAGAGATCCTAAAAATTAAGGGAGAAATTAATAAAATAGAAAGTGATAGAACTATTGCACTAATAAACAAGACTACAAGCTGGTACTTTGAAAAAACAGACAAAATAGACAAAGTACTGGTCAATCTAATTAAAAAAAGGAAAGAAGAAAGGCAAATTAACAGCATCAAGGATGAAAAGGGGGACCTCACCTCCAATAAAGAGGAAATTAAGGCAATCATTAAAAACTACTTTGCCCAACTATATGGCAATAAATATACCAACCTAGGTGATATGGATGAATATTTACAAAAATATAAATTGCTTAGACTAACAGAAGAAATAGATTTCTTAAATAATCCCATATCAGAAAAAGAAATCCAACAGGCCATCAAAGAACTTCCTAAGAAAAAATCCCCAGGGCCTGATGGATTCACCAGTGAATTTTATCAAACATTCAAAGAACAGTTAATCCCAATACTATACAAACTATTTGACATAATAAGCAAAGAGGAAGTTCTACCAAATTCCTTTTATGACACAAATATGGTTCTGATCCCAAAGTCAGCCAGGCCAAAAACAGAGAAAGAAAATTATAGACCAATCTCCCTAATGAATATAGATGCAAAAATCTTAAATAGGAAACTAGCAAAAAGACTCCAGCAAGTGATCAGAAGAGTCATTCACCATGATCAAGTAGGATTTATACCAGGGATGCAGGGCTGGTTCAACATTAGGAAAACCATCCACATAATTGACCACATCAACAAGCAAACCAACAAAAATCACATAATTATTTCAATAGATGCCGAAAAAGCCTTTGATAAAATACAACACCCATTCCTATTAAAAACACTAGAAAGCATAGGAATAGAAGGGTAGTTCTTAAAAATAATAAACAGTATATATCTAAAACCATCAACTAATATCATCTGCAATGGGGATAAACTAGATGCATTCCCAATAAGATCAGGAGTGAAAAAAGGATGCCCATTATCACCTTTATTATTTGACATTGTACAAGAAACACTAGCGGTAGCAATTAGAGAAGAAAAAGAAATTGAAGGCATTAAAATAGGCAAGGAGGAGACCAAGTTATCACTCTTTGCAGATGACATGATGGTCTACTTAAAGAATCCTAGAGATTCAACCAAAAAGCTAATTGAAATAATCAACAACTTTAGCAAAGTTGCAGGATACAAAATAAACCCACATAAGTCATCAGCATTTCTATATATTTCCAACACAGCTCAGCAGCAAGAACTAGAAAGAGAAATCCCATTCAAAATCACCTTAGGCAAAATAAAATACTTAAGAATCTATCTCCCGAAACAAACACAGGAACTATATGAACACAACTACAAAACACTTTCCACACAACTAAAACTAGACTTGAACAATTGGAAGAACATTAACTGCTCATGGGTAGGACAAGCCAATATAATAAAAATGACCATCCTACCCAAACTCATTTATCTATTTAGTGCCATACCCATTGAACTTCCAAATTTTTTTTACTGATTTAGAAAAAACCATAACAAAGTTCATTTGGAAGAACAAAGGATCAAGGATATCCAGGGAAACAATGAAAAAAAAATACAAAGGAAGGGGGCCTTGCAGTCCCAGATCTCAGACTATATTATAAAGCAGTGGTAATCAAAACAATTTGGTACTGGCTAAGAGACAGAAAGGAGGATCAGTGGAATAGACTTGGGGTAAGTGACCTCAGCAGGACAGTATACAACAAACCCAGAGAACCCAGTTTTTGGGATAAAAACACACTATTTCATAAAAACTGCTAGGAAAATTGGAGGACAGTGTGGGAAAGATTAGGTTTAGATCAACACCTCACACCCTACACCAAGATAAATTCAAAATGGGTGAATGACCTGAACATAAAGAAGGAAACTATAAGAAAATTAGGCAAACACAGAATAATAGTATACATGTCACACTTCTGGGAAGGGAAAGATTTTAAAACCAAGCAAGACTTAGAAAGTCATAAAATGCAAAATAAATAATTTGGAATACATGAAATTAAAAAGGTTTTGTACAAACAAAACCAATGTAACTAAAATCAGAAGGAAAGCAACAAATTGGGAAACAATCTTCATAAAAACCTCTGACAAAGGTTTAATTACTCAAATTTACAAAGAGCTAAATCAATTGTACATAAAAATCAAGCCATTCTCCAATTGATAAATGGGCAAGGGACATGAACAGGCAGTTCTCAGTCAAAGAAATCAAAACTATTAATAAGCACATGAAAAAGTGCTCTACATCTCTTATAATCAGAGAGATGCAAATTAAAACAACTCTGAAGTATCACCTCACACCTAGCAGATTGGCTAACATGACAGCTATGGAAATAATGAATGTTGGAGGGGATGCGGCAAAGTAGGGACACTAATTTGTTGCTGGTGGAGTTGTGAATTGATCCAACCATTCTGGAGGGCAATCTAAATATGCCCAAAGGGCGATAAAAGACTGTCTGCTCTTTGATCCAGCCATAGCACTGCTGGGTTTGTACCCCAAAGAGATAATAAGGAAAAAAACTCGTACAAGAACATTCATAGCTGCACTCTTTGTGGTGGCCAAAAATTGGAAAATGAGGGTATGGGGAATGGCTGAACAAATTGTGGTATATGTTGGTGATGGAATACTATTGTGCTAAAAGGAATAATAAAGTCGAGGAATTCCATGGAGTCTGGAACAACTTCCAGGAAGTGATGCAGAGTGAAAGGAGCAAAACCAGGAAATCATTATACACAGAGACTGATACACTGTGGTACAATCGAAGGTAATGACTTTGCCATTAGGGACAATGCAAGGTCCCTGAACAATCTGCAGGGATCTAAAAAACACTATCCACAAGCAGAGGATAAACTGTGAGAGTAAAAACACCAAAGAAAAGCAACTGTTTGACTACAGGGGTGGAGGGGATATGACTGAGGAGAGACTCTAAATGAACACTCTAGTGCAAATACCAACAACACGGAAATGGGTTCGAGTCAAGAACACGTGATACCCAGTGGAATCATGCGTCAGCTATGAGAGAGGTGGGGGGGGGAGAAGGAAAAGAAAATGATTTTTGTTTCCAATGAATAACGTTTGGAAATGACCAAATAAAATAATGTTAAAAAAAAAAAAGATAGTGAAAAATAGGGAGCTGAATCTACATTGTTGTTCATTTACTTTTAAATCATGTCTGATTCATGATTCCATTTGGGGTTTTCTTGGTAGAAACACTGGAGTGCTTTGCCAGTTCCTTCTCCAGTTCATTTGACGAATGAATGAACTGAGGAAAACAGGGTTAAGTGATCAGCCCAGGTTCTCATAGCTAATGTCTGAGGTCAGAGTTGAACTCAAGATGAGCTTTCCTGATACCAGGCCTGATAATCTATCAACTACACCACCTAGCTACCCCTGAATCAACACATTATCTATAAATTGGAGTGATCTGCCCCAATTCCTTTGTCATTTCTCTTTTCACTGGCCCAGACCTATTACTCTTTATTTCTCTTTTAATTCTCCTCTTTATCATTTATTCTTTGTGGATGAAGTTTATTTTGTTTGTGACAATTCTCTCTCCAATTCTATACTCTTTCTGGAATCACTCTTCCCTCTTTCTGTCCCCACCTATTTCCTTGTTTATTTTAATCAATTTCTACACTAAAGCCTTATGTTTAACCCTTTTTCTCCTAGTTCGGACATGAATGAGATTCATGAGGTATCTACTCTTCTCATCCTTACACCCCCTTTATGTATTATTATGATGTACCCTCATCATTAGAAATAGTAATGGTTTTTTTTCCTTTTCCTAATTTCCTCCCTTGTTTATTTCTTTCTCTCCCATTTTTCTTACTTTTTAAGTCAAACAAAATAGCCCAAACCTCCATTCAGGCCCTAAATTTGTCGTATTAATTATTATTTTTAATCCCTGTTTTGTTTTACTTTTGAAGATATTAAGGTTTTGAAGGGTCTCTTCACCCTTCCCCCATTTAGATGTAAGTACTTGGTCACTTTTAAATCTTTCAAACTTAACAAGTAGAGTAGCTAACTCTCTAGTATTCTCTTGTGCCCTCTATTTGTATTTCAAAGAATCTACCAAACTTTGGTTTTCTCAACAGGAATGCTCGTAAGTTTTCTGTTAAAGTTCCAATTCCCCGTTCCCTACTCCTGTAGAATTATACTTAATTTTCAGTATCAGTTATTTTTGGTTTTAGGCCTTATTCTTTTGCCTTTAGTATATAATATTGCAATATTTCCTTTCCTTTTAAGATTCAGCTGTTTTATTTTATGTAATCCTTATTGTGATGCACTGCTTCTTAATCTTTTTCTTCTAGGTACTTGCTATGGATTTTTCTTTGACTTGAAAATTCCAGATTTTGGTTATGCTATTTCTAAGTAAGTTCAATCCTTTTAAAAATTATTTTCCTATTAGGAAGTCTCCAGTAAATTCTTTCCATTTCAGTTGGCCCTTTGGTTATAACAATTCTGAACAAGTTTCTTTTGTGATTTCTTGAATTATGACAGTATAGTTTTTTTGTTTGATCATAGTTTTCAGTGAGTCTGATAATTCTCTATTGTTTTTGATAGAAGAGATCTCCCTCATTCTAATTTTTCAGTCTTTTGACTTTATTCAAATATTTCTTGTTCTCATCAAACCATTGAGTTTTATTTGCTTTATTCTGTTCTTCCAAGTATCAAGTATATGGGTAAGATTACTCACTTTAAGATTTTTCTTCTCTTACCAAGTGTTCCAGTTTCATTAGTGGCCAGTTTGCATCCCCCCTTTTTTGTTTAACTTTCTTAAGTTCTTCTTGTGATTATTTTGTAATTATTTCCTCCTTAGGGGACTTCATCTTGGGGTTCCTTTAACCCATTAAATTTCTTCATTGTAGTAGAGTTGTGGGGTTTTTCTGTCCCCCTCCCCCTAATCTGTTCCTGAAGGTTGTCCAGATCTTTCTGAAATCATTCTGTTCATCATTCCTTATAGCACAATAATATTCTATTACCTTCATATAACACAATTGTGCAGCCATTCCCCAATTGTGGGACATTCCTTTAGTTTCCAATTCTTTGCCATCGCAAAAAAAACAACAACAAAAAAACAACTATAAATACTTTTGTACAAGCAGGTCCTTTCCCATTTTTAAAAAATCTCTTTATGATACAGACTTAATAATGGTATTGCTGGATCAAAGGATAAGTATTCTTTTATAGTCTTTTGGACATAATTTCAAATTGTCCTCCAGAATAGATGGATCAGTTCACAACTCTACCAGGAATGCATTGGTCTAAATTTTGCTACATCCCTTCCAACATTTTGTACAAACCCTTTTTAATTTAACATAATCAAAATTACTCTTAAACCTTGTAATGTTCTTTATCTCTTATTTGGTAATAAATTCTTCTCTTCTCCATATATCTGACAGGTAAACTATTCTATGTTCCCCTAATTTACTTATAATAACACCCTTTACATCTAAATCATATACCCATTTTGACCGTATCTTCATATAGGGAGTGAGATACGGATCTACACTTAATTTTTGCTATACTGTTCTCTAGTTTTCCCAGTAGTTTTTGTCAAATAGTAAATTCTTATTCCAAAAGCTGGGAGCTTTAGGTCATTTATCCCTTCTCTACTCCATTGATCCACCATTTTATTTCTTAGCCAGTACCAGATTGTTTTAATGATTACTGCTTTATAGTACAGTTTAAGGTCTGGTATGCTAGGCTGCCATCCTTCACACTTTATTTTTCAATAGTTCCCTTGATCATACTGACCTTTTGTTTTTCCAGATGAATTTTGTTATTTACTTCAGTTCTTGGATAAGAACTTTGTCCAGGGTCAGGATTTACCCTCCTTAGAACTGTTGGATAGGATGAGTAGATCAAAGTATTTTCTTGATGTTGTACCAGGGCTAACTGGATATAGGCTCTGCTTTCTTCTATAGCTCTGGCTTGGAACCTCAATCCTAGCCTGCAGCCTAGAATTGGAACTAGCTCTACTATTAAGATTCACCTACTGCCACAGTCTGTAACTTCTATTTTCTGGAAATTCCATCATGGTTACTGTGGTCTTATGTGTTTCTTGTATAATTACTGTAGGAGGTTCATGGTTTAGATTCCAAGCCCTTGAGCATGCTGATAATTCTGGATTGTGCAAATTTCAAGCTGAACTCTTAAGGCATCCTCAAACCTCTAAAGGAGCCAGGATAGGACATTTCCCTGTGCAGTCACCTACCCAGGTTCATGATGTCAGGTTTTTGTCCCAATCTGCAGCCCTCAAGAAGACAGTACTAGCTTTAGTTTGGTCTCAATGCATGCTGGCCTTGTTCTGATTTTTTTATGCAGTCCCCCAACAAGATGTCTGTGCCCCTAGAGCAGCAGCCTAGGTTTCAGTACCTATCTCCTTGAGTTATCCTTTATGTGATGGAGGATTTATTTGGTTTTGTTTCATTTGGTGCTCTTCTTCATTTTTAATAGGCACTACTCCTCAGTAGGTCTGGGTTTGCCAAGAGTCCTTCATGTAGCCATCTTAACTCAAAGTCCATATGCCACTGCTAAGAAATGTGGGTGAGTTCAGAAGGACCAAGGATTATTGGGCTACAGCAAGAGGGCAGATGGAAATGGGTATTAGAGATCATGACCATGGCCACTCCAAAAACCAGGAGACATTGTAATCTGAATAGGAGGTGGGCTAGAGTGTTGGAAGAAAGTGTGCCAAAGCAGTTCCAATGATGTCTGCTTTCCAGTGTCTTTTGTCTTCTTGCTCTTGGCAATAGAAATCTGGACAGATAGGGTTTGGAAGATAACTGGGGGAAGAGATCTGTTCAGTTTAGATGGTCTCTGAACTCTGTACCCCATAATAGGGAATGATGGGCCTCCTCAAACTCTAGTCCTACCAGCAGAGGAACTGCTTCTGCTTCTTTTACAGTGTGTGCCACACTCTAACAGCTATTCCTTTGTGCCCTGCAAGATGAAATGCTCCTAAGTATTTGAGCTGACTGCTGTTTCTGTTTTCTCTTGATTTCCCCAATGCCTGGCAAATAGTACTTCTCCTAGTTCGATTCAGAATATCAAATTTAGTTTGGAAATAGCATATAATTCAAGGACATCAAAGTTTAGTAAGTGGCTTTCTTCATACTATTGACAATTCTTCTCTCTGACAGCCTTCTGCCAATCATCCAAAGATATCCCACTCTTGCTCTGTGAAATATATGGCACTCACAAACTATGCAGATCAGAGTAAGAACAGCTTGGGCTATTGCCCTTTGTCTCTTCAGGTCTCGGGAAATGTCAGAGAGCTCCAGAGCTGCCCTTCCCCTAACCCCTTTTCTCTATTCTGAAGCTCAAGGGGAATCCAACCTCACTAGGACCTGGCTCTCTGGTCCACAGTGGACTGTCACAAGAGACGTAGAGAACCAGAAGCTGCAGAAATTAAATAAACAGGAGAGCTGATTGGAGCTCTGCTGAGGGTCAGTCCTTAGCTTAGTTGCCTCAAACTCATCAGATTTTGGAAAAAAAAAAAACAGAGAAAGATGTAGATTTGTATTACCTGAGCAAAGTGAAGTGAGCAAAACCAGAAGTTTACACAATGCCTTGTAGCAGTAATATAAGGGGCAACAATTCTGAAAGAACTCTTGATTCATGATGGCTCATCTAAAATCATAGCTACTGATGATATTAAGAATGCAATCACAAATCCAAAGTAAGAGGGCAGTAGGTGAATCTTAATAGTAGAGTTAGTTCCAGTTCTAGGCTACAGGCTAGGATTGAGGTTCCAAGCCAGAACTATAGAAGAAAGCAGAGCCTATATCCAGTTAGCCCTGGTACAACAAGAGCATCGAACATTTTTCATTAGTGTGATTGTAACTAGGAAGAAGCAGTTGATCATCTGGGCAAGGCCTGGAATTTGGGCCCTGGTATAAGTTCATTAGAAACTGGGTTTTTTTACTCTAATACATGCAATTTGATTTGATCATGTGTCACGGAAAGCAGAATTTTCTGATATTAAAAATATGGGCATTTATGAAAAATAGTCTTAAAAATACTCTATATGCTTTACAACCCAAAATGCTATGCTCTAAATTATTGCCCAATTTGCTAATCTCTAATCCTGATTCCAGTTATAGTTAATCGTTTCCATGTACACTGTCTTACTGCATAAGATTATAAATTCCCTGAGAACAAGATAAGTATCTTCTAAACTTTGTTGTAACTCATCAGGGCCTTTTACTGTATATCTCACCTTAACACTATTATACATGGAAATATAGATTTACCAAACTGACAAACAAATACTGGTTATAAAGGATTCACCAAAGATTATTATGAGGCAGCAGCATAGGTGCTTTTCAACTATGATTCTACTTACAAATATAATTTCCATGTAATTTTTAAAGGCAGATAGATTTAACAGTTATGTTGTATAAAGTAAGGTACTTAAAACTTGTATATATATCAATGTATATATTATGTAGGAAATATTTGATAATTACATTTCCTTAATAATGAATTCATATGCTGCATTTTTCATTCTTCATTCTCCTTCCATTTCCAAATAGGGAAGTTAAGCCATTAAGTATCAGTCATCATTTAGCACATTTCCAATAAAGAAATTATCTTAAATGCAAAAGAGTCGTTGTATCAGTGATAATACTTGAAAGTTTATCTGGAAAAATGTCTGGTCTCCTTTCCTGAAGGTAGAGATATAGCTTATTGAGTCATACTGAAGATATTAGCCAGGGTTAATTTTGAGCAGATAAGGAGATATATTCCTGTGCAAACCTGCACAATTTTCATTCTTCCATTATCTATTTCCCCAAACCACCCAACAAAGGGAAAGACTGTTCCACATTAGTTAAGACTTGATCACATCCCCAAGGTAAAAACTGCATTATGATATTTCTTAAGGAATGTATAAAAAGTAAATTAGCTTGGAGGGAACATTGATATTCCAACAAAATCCATGGAGAAGGAAGAAAAATCCACACAATGAAACATTTTTGTTTGTGTTTTTTTTTAGCAATGTCTGAGTGTCACCATTGCCAGTAGTATTTTCCTACTGGATTACACATTACTCTCTTCCTAGCCCCCAGTTTTCTCTTTCTATATCATCTCCTAAAGTAATGTTTCCTGTTAAAGAAAGATGAGAATGACACAAGAAAAACTCAGTGGAATTGCTCACTGGGAGTGAGAGAAGGGGAGAAAAAGAACATGAATCATGTAACCATGGAAAAATATTATAAATTAATTAAACTTAATTTTAAAAATAATAGAAAAAAACAAAAAGAAAGATGAGAGAGAAAAAAGCTATCCTTTTAGCAACTTTACAAATTAGCTAAAAGTATCAATAACCAATAAACAAGTTAAAAGGTGATGTTACCATGAAGTGAAATGATGCTACAAGCAAGAATGGATGAACATTCTGTAGCTTCTATATGACTAAAATAGAAAGAATATTCTCTACAAATGATACTGTCATTCCATTTTATACATATAAATATGGTTCCCATTTTAATGAGCCTATTTTCACCTTAGACTGGGAAACTACTGTCATTTTTCAGTCTTGCAGAGTCTCTTTTTTTAGGTACTATAGTTTACCAAAAATAGGGCAGGAGTTGAGATGGGAAAGAAACTAAAGGAAGAAGAATGAAAGAAAATTTAAAATCATGTATTCTTATATTCTGTTAGGGAGCATTTCAAGATATTACTTCCTGTATGTAAGAAAATATTTATAGGAGTGTTTTATGTTGTATCAAAGAATTGAAAACAAAGAGTATTAATCAGATGGGGAATGGCTGAACAAATTATTGTGGATGAATATATTTGATTATTGTTGTACTGTAAGAAATGACAAAAATGTAATATTAGAGAAACCTGGGAAGATTTATGAACTGATGAAGAATGAAATAAGCAATTCAAGAAAACAATTGCTATTACTACAATAATAGTAAGGAAAAACTGTGAACAGTTTAAGAATGCTGATCAAGGCAATTACCAATTACAATTCCAAAATACTGTTGATGAAGCACACTTCCCATCTATTGACAGGGAGGCAAAAGACTGGATGTGTAGAATAAGATATAAATTTTCAGGCATGGCCGATATATAGATTTGTTTTGCCTGACTACATGTATCTGATGTTAAGGAGGGTTGTTATTGTGGTGGGAGAGTTGTGGAGGGGGAAGAAAGTAAGTAGTATTAGGAACGCCAAAAGAAAGAAAAAAGAACTGAAAATGAAAATTGGTTAAATAACCAATACATGGAAGAAAATACAGAAGGTACATCAGACAATTTTGGTATTATTGTGTTAAATTTCATTTACACTTAAAAACTACACAATAGAAGTTTAGTTTCACTCCTTTTTCTGTTCTTTGCATGCTGAAATATTCTCACATATTGCTTTAGTTCATAATAAAAAATAAAATTAAAAAACAGATTTACCCATCCTTTTCTACTTTACTTAAGTTCCCTTAATGACCAAAGCTTTCATCTTTCTAAACTGAAAGAACATGTCTCTCCTCCTTATTCCACTTTCCAGCTCCCCTTCCACCTACAAAAATTTGAAAAGTCCTGGTGTCTGCTATAGGAGATGGTCCAGGAACATTACTGAAGTTTCAGAGCCTCTCCCTGCTCAGCTGGACATTTCCTAACACTGGATAAATTGTACCTCCAGCTCAGTGAGAGTGCACTGCAATGGTCTTTCACCCTCCAAGCTGATTGTTAGCTTTTCATAGGAATCAGCGGGGAAGCACATGTGAACCCTCTGGTGATGGTGAGCATGCCCTGCCTTGTGGGGCTCTGCATGTAGATGAAGCTGACTCTCAGGCTGGCTGAGCTGCCTTGCTTCATTCTCAGAGAAGCCCTTTTCTCCGGCTTGGCTCCCTGCTGGGACAGTCCTTTTCAACCTCTCTATCCCCCCTCAATCTCTTCTCCTACAGAACACAGAGAAACTTGATTAGAATAAAGACCTAGGGAACATGTTTTATTTTCCCCCGTTCAATCCATTTTAGAAAAGCTTTTAATTGGTTTTAAAAAGATGCTAAACAAAATGTGATGATGTTTTTCAGTCTTCATGATCTACACACTTTACTTTTCATATTCTCAAGGGGACACCAAGCCAATCATTAAGTTCTTTATGGAGCTAAATTTGAAACAAATCTACTCACCTCTAGGTTCACACAAGTCCAAGTATTTAACAAAATTTAAACTATAAAGACTCAAGTCTGACATTCATTTTTAGACCTGCAATGGAAGTGCAAAAACTCCAGACGATTACACAGAAGAACAGGAGGGTTTGTGAGCCAGCTTTAGTGAGCCAATTTACAATGCAGGGGGACAGGAGTGGGGGGTGGGGAGTATCTTGATACACAACACAGCTCCCCTGAAGTAATTGTCTTGCTTGGGCATGTGCACACATGATTTTTCTGGGTAGAACCATACCATATGTAAAATTAAGGTTTCTGTGTGGCTTATTATTACTGGATTGCATATCAGTGCAATTAAATTCTTTTTTTAGAAGAATGCCTACAGCTGAGCTGCTTATTGCCAAATTTCTTACCAATGACACTTGACAGTTCCCTGTTTCTCCAGCTTTGCCAAACTTCCAAAGTCATGCACCCTTAATATTTCATTGAAGAAATTAACCTGAAAAACTTTCCTGATAATGGCTAGGAGATGAAAACTTTTCTGCCTTCCAATGACAAAAATTGAGATTTGCCTGAAAGATTCTCCTTACTTTCATTAAGAGTTTATACTAATTTAAAAAACATGTTAGAACACATGATAATATTTTTATTTAAGGAACTATAGGCCACTCAGAAAAACTCAACTATTCTTCTTTCCCACAACTAAATATAATAGAGAACCATCTCACCTGGAAGCCTGAGTTGCAATTACCAAATTCTGTTTAAGAGTGGGAAGACTGCTTTTGCTTTAAAAGATTTTAATGCTATTTACTATTTACTGGAGTGCTGTATTTCATCCCCTTTCTATTATTTAGTCATCAATCATATAATTGCACCTCTACAAATTCCTTAAAGAAACTGATCCTGATTTAGTTATACAATTGTTGTCTTTCAGTTTTATCCCAAATTGTATCATATATTTTAAATTAATATCCTTTCCAACATTTGAGAAGCTTATGATGTCCATTTCTTTCTGAATTCTCCTTTGATAAATGTTTCCACTCACCAACCCTTCAAATACCAAAAATATTCTCATTCATTCCTTACTTATTAAGTGCTAACTATATTCACTGTGTTAGGTACTCTGTTACACCTAAGAATGGGACAACTGTACCCTAAAAATAGCTTACTGTTTATATGAAATGTAAATAGCTCATTTTCATATTCTCTTTCTATATGCTTACCCCTATTTCTATTGTCTTAGGTTGATTACAAGTTCTTTCCAAGTTTGATGCTTGAAGTTTAATTCCTTTGTATAAAATCTAGCATAGGGAAAATTTTATAATTAAAAATATTTGGATAAAGTACTTTTGCAGAAAATAGTGGTTCCTTTGTCCTACTCCCAGAACAAATTTCACTAACAATCTTTGGTGGCTAGAAATGCATAAACCCTAGATAGTAAATTAAAGCTGCAGGAGGAAAAATTCTCAGAAAGGAGTTTTGAGGGATGGTAGACTGACAAAGACTGATTTTCCAACTCAGTAACTTTAGACATATGTGAACATTAAAAAAAATAGGGAAGAGAAATTTGTATACCCTTTTCTCTAATCTAAGATCTTGTAGAAGCTAAAATTCTAATTTATAGAAGGATAATAAAAAACATAAGCCCTAATTAATGAATTTATGTGCAATTTTTCTCCAAGGTCTTTGTAAGTTATGTTCTTTTACTCTACAATCCTAAATATAATGTTAAATTATTAGATTAAAAATTAGATTCACAAAATTAACATGAACATTTTCTATATTACTTTGATTATCTCCAACTTCAGATAAATGATTTTTATTCCCAAACACTGACATTAACATGTCAGTACTTGACAGTTCTTGAAAACTTTAATATTTGGCTTCTGATTGGTACATATTTTAAAGTTATAGCATACAAAAAGGATATGCTTGCTTACTTTATCAATTAAGTGAATTTGTATTTCATGACATAACCAGACTCCAGCAGATTCTACATTTTGATATTATCTCATCCTTATAAATATATTGCAAGATTGGTGATTTTTGGCAGAATAATAGTTTCTGACACACATAAATAAAATATGGAAACATATTAACTACATACTAACTGTATTCAGACTTTCCAAGAACCTTCCCAAATCAACAAATGATCAGAAAAGCAACACTTCTATAAATGATAAATTAATTTTTAAAATACCATCATGAAATAATTCCAAGTTTCTTCAAAACAAACTTTTAGAAATTTTAATATAACGGTGAATGTGAAGGAGTAAAGCTGTATATTCAACCTCTTTTAGGCCCCAAACATGACTTCTAATAAGTACTGAACACAACAGACATGGTGGGAGAATTTCTTCATTTAAAATGATTCCAGGCTTATAAACAATGGAATAAAAAGGCTCTGACAAATTAACCTGTAAGATCAAAATGATGGAAAGGTCTATGGAAGAAGATTGCTTTCATGGAGATACTCAAAAAAATAGAAAATGTTGAGATACTTACCTACCTGTAAGAGACTACAAAACCTCTCAGGTGTCCTTCTAGAATTGGTATCTTGTAGTTATGATAAATTTTAGAGGAGTAGCTTCAATAGCGGTTGGCTTTGGAGTCTGCAAGATCTGGCTTTAAGTTCTGACTTTGATACATACTAGCTGTGTGACTGACCATTCAGTGAACATCTCAGTGCCTCCAGGCAATCCTCTAAAGTAGTAAATTATATAGAAGTTGCTGATATATGCTAGTGGAGGGAAGTTTCCACACTTGAAATTCTGGAGTTTCCATACTGATGAAATCATAGGTTGGGAGTAAAAAACACCCCCCACACACACTTTAGCTTTACTCAGTAACAATGGGCAGTATGCATGCCTTTTTATAACACACTAATGAACATTTCCATTACAAGTTTAGATTTATGAAAATTGATTTTACCTGAGGGGGTGCCTTTTTGAGCAACACGAGAAGGGCCTGCAATACTAGATTAGAAAATCGAGGTCCAATAGGGACATAATCTAAAAGATAAAAATGTATGTTTTTGTTAATGAATTTAAAACTCACATGTATACATTTCAAGAGTTCAAATTTTTATTAATAAACAAACACATGTATCCTAAGTAATAATAATAATATCAAATACAAGAAGAATAGTACAAGAATTTACTAATCAATTGGAAAGTGAATTGTCAGTAGAGGCATAATTGAAAACTTCTAGAAATAAAGGTGTCAAGTGCTACACTGTTTTTAAGGGGACCTCTGTCTGGTCTTTCAGTTTAGTTTCTCCATGAATAAGGATGGTGAGATAGGGACTGAACACCATTCCACATGAATCTTAGTTGAAAAAAGTGGAGATAGCATGGAGAAGACTTATGATAGCATGGACAGAACAGCTATCTTGAAGTACCTGAAGGACTATCACCATGCATGAGAGACTTGTTCTGTTTTATCCCAAAATATTCACGAGCATATTAGACTTAATGTTCTAAAAATTAAAACTATCCCAAATTGGAATGGGTAGCCTATGGATATTTCCCATGAAAGGAGGTCTTTAAGCATTCCAAGTTAAATGGAATCCCAGGTTAAATGCAGACTAAACTTGACATTAGAGGCTCCTTTCAATTAAAAAATTCTGTGACTAATTTTATCAAGCACTTTTGAGAAATGATAAAAAATTATAAGAATTCAGTTCTATGGCTATAGAATAAAGATGAAAATAATGGGAAAATATACATATAAAATAATTAATAATATAAATAGAAAAAGCAAAATATATATTACAAATAGAAATTACAGCAAGATAAATAATCAAGAAAGGATTATAATAATCTAAAGCCTGAAATGTTTCTCATTTTGGTCAGGATAAGGTTAAAACAATTACTCAATGCTTGCAAATATGTGTTATTAAAACATATACTTAATTCCCTCAAACTTCTGTTTTTAACTTTTCTGTATTATATGCATAATCAATTTCTCCCTAATACATAAGAATCATGTAAATATGGAAGTTGTTGTTCAGTAGCATATCTAGTACCATCTTCCCACTCTAGATATTGGGAGAAGGTAGAATAGGAGCTACTTAGCATGATGGAAGAGATCATTTATTTTAGTGTGACCTGATAAAAGATGAAACTAAGAAGAACATGGCCACATGATCAGCATACAAATAGCAATGGCAATGCAGGTGAATTGATGGCAGAGTTGCCTCTAAAATACAATAAACTGGGGCAACTGTTCCAGGTCCTACTCTTGGCTTTTTTTCTTTTATTTGGGAGGGGAGAGTTGGGGAGGCATAGGCTTCCCTGTTGCAGCCCATCTTTTAGATATTAATTCAGAAATGCAGTAAGAATATGAAGATGGTTGTGCTAGTTAGGACTTAAGATAGGCCCATCACCAGCCCATAAATTCCACCCACTGTCACTGACAAAAAGCCCCAAGCCCACTTTACACATTCCACTCAAGCTACATGGTTTGTAACTTTTCCCCCTTTGAGGTTCCTGGGTGGTCAGAAGCCCCAAAGTGAGGACCCTAGAGGTTCCAGGAAATGGCAGAGTGTAGTTAAGATAATGCCCATACTAGGCCAGGTCAGATGCCCAGAATAGTCCTAGGTGCCCAACACTGCGTTCTAAGATACCAAAGAAAGCCTCTAAAGATCCAGCGCTCTGAATCTCAAAGAACCAGAATATTATACCCCAAAATAATGGAGGTCAACAAAGCAACCAGAGTGACTGAGGTCAAGACCAAACAGAGTTGACCATCTTACCCAAAAATTCAGGAAGGGGAGGAGCCCAACAAGAGCCCAAAGCTCCAATTCAGAAACAAAGTTGGATAGGAATTAATCAAATAGTTAAATGGGAAATCAGCTAATTAAAAAGCATTTACTGAACATCTATTATGACTTGAAGGATACAAAGTAGTCCAAAAACTTCCCTTGTTATAGAGGAATTTATAATCTGGCTATTGACATTTAAATGAAAAAACATTACTGATCTGATAACTCAGTCCCAAACTATTTTTCTAGCTTCAGTGATCACACTATGATCCAGCTAAACTGGTCTTGTCTCTGTTCTTCACTTTAAGTCTCTGCATTCAAATCCCCAGCACCCATTACAGATCTAGTATAGACACTAGATGAAGCTCACACAGAAAATTCTAAATGAAGTCTTTCCTGTCCCCATAAATGGCCAGTGTTCAATTTAACTACTTTTTAATTATTTTGTGTGTACATGTATACAAAATAAAGTAGTAACACAAACACACACATACATGTCCTTCCATACTCCCTCCTCTTGCCCCATATACTTCAGTTATCTTCCCCAGTAGAAAGTAAGATTTTTATAAAGAGATTATTTTACTTGTATACCCAGGACCTGGTATAAGTACAAGTAGGTAATTAATAAACACTTGATTGATTGACTTTTGATGAAGAAATAATTGTTTTAGTCTGGGGTATCTTAGAGAACAGTAGTTCAACTCCTTCATTTTACAGATGAAGAAACTGAGGTGAAGTGACTTGCTGAAGATTCCATTGTAGGTAGAAAAGCCAAAATTTGATCCTTTGTCTCCAAAGCCAGTGTTGTTTCCACCACATCTCATCAAAAGTAAAGTATTTCAAAAGACTATTACATTTATGAATACTTTATATTTTTCTTCGTAATAAAAACATTAGTTATAATGTACCATACAGATACGAATGTATAACTCACCTAAAAGTCTCTCAATGTCATCCACAACTACACAACTGAGCTGGGATTTATATGCATCATCAAAGATCTATAAGAGAGAAAAACCATTTATTATTTTCCTGAGCTCCATAATTATGACAAATTCCAAGAAAAATGAATTTCAGTTACTATGATCATTAAACAATGCCTAAAGAAAGTATAGTAAAGTTTCATTAATTCATGCCAAGCTTATTTGAATTTTAAGAATCCTAAAATGTTGAAACTTTAGAGATCACTTAAGGCTAACTTGCTTATTTTATGGATAAGGAAACTGAGGCCCACAAAGAGAAAATGGCTTTACTAAGGTATTGTATTTAGTTAAACAAAATCTGCTAGATCTCAGATTTCCTACTTATTCTAATGTTCCTTCCATCCTGCCAAAACAAATGTGTAAATTTTCTAGATAGATCTGAAATTTACCTTTTATGTTTATCATATAGTCGGTTCATCAATTCTGTTCCCATTACCTCTAAAATGTTTTTGATATTTGTGTCTTCTTTTTAATACCTATTTGGATTGTAGTATTTTAACAGATAAGGAACTTTTGGGCATTTAATTACAATCTTTGTTTTACATGAGGGAACTGAGAAACATGAAAGTGAAGTGTCATTCACAAACAAACCGGTCATAAGCTTCAGAAGAGGGTTTCAAGACCATGTATTTTGACTACAAATTCAAGGATCTTTCCACCACACTACACTTCTGTTCCCCTCACTCACAAACCTTTACTTGAATTATTACAGAAGGCTCTTAAGTGTCCTTCCAAGTTCCCATATATTCTATATACCACCATCAGGCTAATCTCCTTTGAGCTCTGGTTTTCTCCTTAGGCAATTCAAAATGAAACTCCAGTTACAGGCATCTCTAATTGCCAATCAGATAATTCCATCTTATCACTTCTAACTAAGCCTGTCTAAAATTGTACTCATGTCATTACTCTATCCTTCCTGATATCCTTAAGTCTAGATATTAGCTTTCTATCCTCCCAGTCATCCAGGTAGGACATCAGAAAATGATTTTTTTTTAATTTTAGAAATTTCTTAATTTTTGATTGATCCTCTAGCTCAAGCTTATAAAATGGCACGTCTGAGGTCAGATAGGTTAAGTGTAAATGGTATGTTTCTTAAAACTAGCAAGAAAGGGACACAAAGGGATTACATGTCTTTCTATTGAGTTTTTTTTCCCCCTTTCCATGGGGCAGCAGACAACTTACCATCAGGGACAATCTAAGGGTATGAGGGTGGGGAAGAGTGGAGAGATGGGGGTACTTGGTATAAAAAAACACAAATTCCCAGATCACAGTCCACTTAGAGAGAAGTCAAATGGTGGAGATGGGGATGACTGATAAGAAGTGAGAGGAGGGAGTATCCAATTTAATGAAAGTCAATATGTATTAAGTACCTAGAGCACCTTTGGTGAACCTTGAGATTGCACGCATAAACTGCAACTTCATGTCCCTGTGAGACCCCTCATTACCCCAGGGAGTAGAGGTAGGAAGTGCTCCCATGGGCTGCTGGGCAGATGGATGAGGCAAATGAAAAATATCCTTAGGCACTGGAGTGGGAGGAATGAAGCAGCCCCCCTCCTTGCCACAGGGGCATATGTGCCACACCTTCAACAACATTGGCCTAGAGCAACTTGAGCAAAGATCAAGAGCTAGAAATCCAATCTTATCTTACAAATGAAGGATCTGAGGCCCATAAGAATAAAATATGGCTCCTGTTCTCATAAAGGCTACAGTCTAATAGGAGATATGATGCAAACAGGAATAATGATACAAAAGTGACAAGTGGTAAGTGCATAAAAGATTTGGGTGTTCTTTCGAAATTGAGAGAAAAGAAGCCATAAGAAATAATCAGTTATTAAACACCGTGTGCTAAGAACTGTTAGGTTTTGGACATACAAATATCCTGAATGAAACAATCTCTACTCTTAAAGGACTTTAAAAAGAAAAGTAAGTTTCTTCCATCAAGGAAGAAAAGTATATATATATATAAGTACATCCAGAATAAATGTACACTTAATGCATAATAAATACAAAGTAATTAAATACAAGGTAGTTAGGGGGAGCACTAGCAGGATAAGGACCAGAAAAATCTTCCTATAGAAGATAGTATTTGAGCTTCATCTTGAAGAGAGAAAATCTCTTCAAGTAGAGATGAATGCATATTGGGTATGGGGGATGGTTTGTGCAAAGGCTTGGAGATGGGAGATGAAGTATTGTGTGAAAAAAAAAAGACTGTGTAGGAATTCAACAGGTAGAGGGGCAAGAAGTGGGAATTCTTGGCACTGGGAACCTAAGGAAGAAGGATAGCAAGGAAGGAAGCAAGTGTATGGAGAGACAAGTAGTATGGCGTGGTTGGAAGGTAGAGTGACATGAAGTAAAGCTGGAAAGGCAGGCTGGTAATACCTATAATGGTAGTCTGTTTTGATTTGATGAAGAAAGGCACAGTTCCAGCTTACAGGGAACTTACCTGGTTATAATTTATTGATATTAAAACAAAGGATGTAGTGAACACATATGCCAATCTGTCACATAGACACCTGCATCGCTTTTGATCTGAAACAGAACACTTTGTAGTGTACCCAAAGTCCAATGTAAAGCTGATCTGCTCTGCCAGGACCACAAATTAATAGGTGTGGCTCTTGGACATTGGGAGCTTGCCCTATTTTATACCCAAGAAGACAAAGGGAGTTGGAGAGTCCTGTACAAATGCATCCAGTCTCCGATGAACATTCATAGTAAACTAAGTAAGAGCACATTGTGGGTGGGTGTTGGGGGGGGGGGGTAAAAAAATTCCTTTGGTGTTTAGTAGTTGCACTTATGGATTCACCAGGCATTCTCACTATTCCTGTTAAGTAGTTCCCTCACCTCCCTCTGGAGGGGCTTAATTTAATTGAATTGAGCAAATCATAGGGATGCATGAATATCACACTTAAAAGATTGTTTAATCATAAAGACCATTCCATAGCTTTTTGGTCATAATATTGACCCCTTTGGTAGCAAAAATAAAATACACACACACACACACACACACACACACTCACACACATATATATACACTCTATAATAAGGATGGTAAATTTGTAATAATGGAACATTTCTGAAGCGTCCCTGTTAAAGTTCTTTGGAAAGGGCAAAAAAGGAGAGGGAAAGAAATAAACATTTATATAGTACCTACCATGTGCCAGGCACAGTGCTATAAGCACTTTTACAAATGCTACCTTATTTGAACCTCATAACAACCCTGGGATGTAGGTGCTATTATTATCCTTTTTTTTACAGTTAAGGAAACTTAGGCAGGCAGAGGTTAAATGACTTGCCCAGGGACATACAGCTAATAAGATTCTGAGGCTGGATTTTAACTCAGGTCTTCTTGACTTCAAGCCCAATGTTCTATTCACTGTACCACCAGCTGTCTCAGAAAGAAGAGCAGAAGGGCAAAAAAAAAAAAACTCCCAAAACAAACAACAACAAAAAACCCCTACCTTTCCCTCTCCCACATCTTTCTTGCTGTCAAAATGAAAATAACTTTCAAAATCCTACTGAAAGCCTTGATGTTTACATTATGCTCTCATCTTTCCTATAGGCTAGAACGAAAACTGTATTTCCAGGATTTGCCTCAGCTATCTAAGTTTCTGGAATCTAAAATATTACAAAGCACCTAAGAAGTCCATAATGCTAAACGGTCTACTTCCCTAGGTCCATTTGGGAGTTCTACAAAAAGGCTCCCAGTTGGACAGGGTAGGTAGAACCCAAAGATTGTGCTCAGAACTCTTATCAGCTTACTCACATCATATAATTCACAAAGCAATAAACTGCACTTGAGCAGTTCTACTGGGTTGCTTAGCATCCCAGGAGAAAAAAGCTTCAGCTAGCAGTAGCCCACGGGCAGTGACTTCTCAAGGCCTGTAGCTAAAAGAGTTGCTAATGGGCTAATTAGTAGCCAGGGAGGGTAGCCTGGCTCCTGCAACCATCTCTACAATCTACTGACTTTGACAATGAAAATGCAGTCTGAGTTGTAACTTGATGTACTTTCAAGTTCACTGTGATTGAATGAAAAACATCTTCTGCTGGTCTTTAGGCTGGGATTTATTTCCTTATGGAGGATTCCAGTAATTTATGCTCTCAGTAAACAATCAAACATGCATACCCCTGTCTATGTATTAATAGTCACAAGCTGATTCTCCTATTTAATACAACTAGAGATGTGTTTCTTGGATATAGTATTTGGTATGGTTCAAAGTAAAGTTTCAGAGAGCTGATTGTTAAATTTTAATGTGAACTTTTACAACTTGGAAATTGGCAAATGCTATAAACTGGGGCTTGACTGACTCTTTGATTTTTTTTTAGACTTAAGTATTGGAGAAAATGGGAATAATGCAGATTAAATTTTAAAATGTATCATAAACATGATCGCTGTCCCTAAAAGTCAGTTGTTAAATGTTTGCCAGCACATCCCTGAATTATTTCTTTAAGATCTTTGGATCTGCTTCAGCATATCTACCATGGTTGTATTTTATCTTGCCAATATTTTCCCCCTAGTATTCCCAGGCCTTTTCTCTCCACTGGTTTTTTTGCCCTAGACTCCAGCAGAAACCAAACAAAGAAAACACTCACACTCCACTAACTGGAAAATGATAAGAGATTAGTTGCCAGGCTAAAGGACTAAGAGACATTTAAAAACTAAGCAGGAAAGCCACTGCAATTTTATGTGAATTGGCTTAGGAAAGGGGAAAGGCATAAGAAAGAAAACTAAAATTTCAGTGTCAAAGGGCTGAGAAACTTGGGACCCAACAGTCTAAAAATGAGTATTATTGATGCTACATAATAAACATATCATGAGTTAAATAATCACTCAATAAGTGAGTGATGACTAAAGCCACTAAATGAAAATTAAAACGTATAACATATCATAGAAAAAAAAAAGCAACAACCAACCAGTGAAAAAGTCACAAGGCCTAGCTCCACTATGCAATTCTGTCACCCTGTCACTGACTAACTTTCTGAGTCTTGCTAGCTTTACAAAATAAGAGTAACATTAGGTTTGCAACTCTACAGCATCCACAAATGTATGCTACATAATGTCCACTTGGTCCTCTCCTTTGTAGGCCAAGCCTTTCTCTTCCCAGAGTGCTGCCAATACACATTGTTTTAAATGGCTTTTCTTCCAAAGTTACCTTTTCTTCTCATACCTACTCTCTTGGAGGAGCTCATCTCATATGTTATTGAAAAAACTGAGGCCACATGTCACAAGCTCCTTCTTACCTCCAATTCTACATTTCAAATCAACTGCATAACAACCATAGTTATGCCATGCTTTATTTCCCTCATAAAGGAAGAAATGCCCCTTTTTGCAAATCCCTCTACTTCTGTCCATAATCTCCCACCCCTTTTGGGAGCTTGACCCTTTCTTCCTTCTCTCTCTCCAATTTTAATTCTCTTTATGCACTACACTGGTTCCTTTCCTGAGGCAGCTAAGTATTGCAATGTTTGGAAAGCTTGGCCTTGAGTCAAGAAGATCTGAGATTGAATGTATCTTCAACTTACTAGCTATGTGACCCCCTACAAGTCACTTAACTTCTGTCTGCCTGAGTTTACTATAAAGTGAGGAAAATAATAATAGTACCTTCCTCCCAGGGTTGTTGTGGAGATCAAATGAGATAATATTTGTAAACTACTTAGCACAGTGCCTGCCATATAGTAGGGATTTAATAAATCCCTTTCTCCTTCCCTCCCTTCCTTTCTTGGAGTCAACAACCATGACCAAATCTTCTTATTCCTTAAAACCCTTCACTTTATCTTCCTGTTCTTTAAGCTTTTACGTTGTATCTTTCCTTGTTTTCACTGACAAATTCCTAGAAAAAGTTATTTATACTCACTGCCCCTGTCTCCACTTTCCCTCTTCTCATTCATTTCTCCTCCCTTAGCAATACGAGTCCTTTTTTCCCTCAAATAAAAACGTTCCCTTCAAGTTTCCAATTGGTTTTTTAAAATAAAATTTTATTGATATCTTTTGTTTATAAATCACTTAAATTTCTCTCCTGGTTCATATACTTCCTGAATAAGTCAGGATCAGCATTTGATACTACTGGTCTCTTCTTCATAGATTTTTAGCTACAGTTCTATTTTCATGCCTGGGTTGGAATCAAGGTTGGTCTATAACAGTTGGTCTCATCTCATTAGTTCCCAGGGTTTTTTTTTAAACTAATATCACCATGTAAAAGAATCCCAGATTTATATATCCAGTTTCAATCTCTCTCTTGAACTCGTCTTACATAACCAACTGCCTATTAGACATCTCCAAGTGGATGTTCTGTAGTCAATTCAAACTCCAAGTGTCCAAAGAAGACTTTTTCTCTTCCATCTCCCCACCAAACTTTCTCCTGATTTCAGTGGTTTAAGTAAGGTCATCATTATTCTAGTCATTCAGTTTCACCACATCAGAGTCATCTTTGACTCTCATCTTACCGATCATATTTTATTAGTCTCAGTACTTGGCACATGGTGTTTAATAAAAGTCTGCTGAGAGGCAGGTAGGTAGTTCAGTGTATGGAGAGCCAGGCTCACAGAAGGGAGTTCCTGGATTCAAATTTGGCCTTCCTAGACCCTGAGCAAGTCACTTAACCCCTATTGCATAGCCCATACTGCTTTCTTGCCATGGAACCAATATAGAGTATTTATTCTAAGATAGAAGATAAGGGCTTTTAAAATTTTAATTATTTTTTAAAAGCACTTGCTAACTGAAGGCCAAATCATGTCCATTTTACCTCCACAGTGTATCAGACAAAGTATCCCCTGATTTTCTCTCACTTCACAGACTCTCCAATTCAGTACATTATCCTGGACAACAGTAACAATTACTTTATACCTAATATTTCCCCTTTCTAATTCACCCTACAGAAACCAAACTGTCGAACTGGCATTCCTCAAGCATAGGCCTGACTATGTCATTCTCCAGTAGCTTTTTCCTGTCACTAGATTAAATATAATTCCACAATTTGTTTTTAAATTTTTTTCCAAATTTTACTTTTTTTCAATTACATGTAAAAATATTTTTAAACTTTATTTAAAAAAATTATTTAGGTTGTTTTTTAAAGTCCTTTACAACTGGATTCAAACCTACCTTTCCAAACTTATTGTTCATAACTCCCTTGATACCATCCCTTATTCCCTCTCTCTCATTTCATATTCCAGACTAATTGGAATTGCCGTCCACCACACAGGATGGTGACTTCCTCTTCACTTCTACCTTAGGAAGTCATGGATTGCTTCAGAGCTAAGCTAAAGTGTCACCTCCTGTAGGAAGTCTATACTGAATCCCCTCCAGTTGCTAATACTTTTCTCATATAAATAACTTTGTATTTCATTTTATGTATATATGTCTTCCCCAACAGAATAAACTCTTTGAAGGCAGGGGCTCAATGCCTAGGACAGAGTAGGCACTTAATACTTGGGAAGAAGGGAAGGAGATGGAGGGAAGATGGCAGAATACAGGCAGAAATTCAGCTGACCTCTCCCAACATTTTCCTCCAAACAACTATAAAATGATGCCTTCAATTAAATTCTAGAGTGGCAGAGCAAAGAAAGGGTCTGGATGAGACATTTTTCCAGCCTAAAACAACTTAGGAAGTTGACAGAAGCTTGTGACACTGGTGTGGAGGTAAGCTGGGAGTGCAGCAAAGGTTGCAACAACACTAGCACTGGATCCTGAAGGCAGCTGTGACAGCAGCAACAGCAGCTTTGGGGCTCTCAGCCCAGAGACCGCAAGGGGTCAGACAAATGGACAGATTACAGGGAACTAGCACTTGTGACCACAGGGGAACAGAGGCCTTGATCACAGTTCTAGGGCAGAGAAAAATCCCTATAGTTTTCTACAAAAGATCAGGAGCCCTGGTTTCAGTTCCAAGGCAAAAGGAACACTAGTGTTTGTGACTATAGATGAGAAGGGGACCTGGTCACAGTTCCAGGGCCAAGAGATGCTCTAGCACTTTGGGTTGCAAGGGAGTAAAGTCCCTTCCCTTGCAAAGACCAGAACATAGTCCAGGAGAGCAGTGACCACACCTCTCCTTTGATCATACCACCTTGGAAATATTTTAAAACTCATAGATGATTAGAACAAGATTTGAAAACAACAGCACAAAAAACCTGAATCTTGGGATAGTGGCCCCACCACCCAGGGAACAGAGTCCAACTTTATCATAAAGTCAAAAAGCAAGAAATGTGCTATAAAAGTGAGCAAACAACAAAAAAAGAACCTGATAATTAAAATCTACTATGGTGGCAGGGATGATTAAGATCCAAACTCAGAAGAAGACATATATATAAAATATATATATATATATATATATAAACATATATAAAAACAACTGCATATAAAGCTTCAAAGAAAAAAAAAAGTGAATTGGACATAGGCCGAAAAAGAATTCCTAGATCTCAAAAAAAGATTTAAGTAATCAAAAGACAGGTAAAAGGAAAACTGAGGGACAAAATGAAAGTGATGCTATGAAAAGAAAGTCAACAGCTTGGTAAAAGAAGCACCAAAAAAAAAAAGGAATGAAGAAAATAACACATTAAAAAACAATTGGCCAGATAGAAAAAGAGGTACAAAAGCTCACTGAAGAAAGTAATTCCATAAAAATTAGAGTTGGAGGAGCAGCTAGGTGGCTTAGTGGATTGAGAGTTGGACTCAGAGATAGGCGGTCCTGGGTTGAAATCTGACCTCAGATGTTTCTTAGCTGTGCAACCCTGGGCAAGTCACTTAATTCCCATTGCCTAGCCCTTACTGTTCTTCTGCCTTAGAACCATAGTTAGTACATATACTATGTACTATATACAGTACATATACAGAAACAATGCATAGTATTGGTTCTAAGACAGAAGGAAAGGGCTTTTAAAAAATACAATTGGGTAAGCAGACGGTAATGAATCCATGAGACATCAAGAAACAATAACTCAAAAGTCAAAAGAATGAAAAAAAAATAGAAGAAAATGTGAAATATCTCATTGGAAAAACAACTAATTTAGAAAATAGAACAAGGAGAGATAATTTAATAACTATTGGACCAACTGGAAGTCATGATAAAAAAGAGCATAGGCATCATGTTTCAAGAAATTATAAAGGAAAACTGTCCTGATGTATCAAACCAAATGGTAAGCTAGAAATCAAAACAATCCAGCCATCGCCTTTTAAAAGAGATCCCAAAATGAATATTATATCCAAGTTCCAGAGAGAAAATATTGCAAATGGTCAGAAAGAAACAATTTAAATATGGTGGTGCCACAGTCAAGATCACATCACTAGCTAATTTAATTTACAAAAAAAAAAGAAAGAAAATTTATCAATATCAAAAATGAAAAGAGTGAATGCATTACCAATAAAAATAAAATTAAAGCAATTATTAGGAACTATTCTCTGCAATTATAAGTCAATAAATCTGACATTCTAAGTGAAATGGGTGGATATTTATACAATATTACAACAATTTCCAGGTTACAAAAACAAATGAGTAACAACTGAACTGAAAAACAAATAAAAAAAACAATCTAAGAATTCTAAGACTCCCCGAAAACTAGTTTTTTTTAAAGTCTCAAAAAGAAAAAGGATAGTATTCCAAGAAATCATAAGTAAAAATTGCCCATATGTACTGTGAAAATTTAACACTAGCCTGTCAAGACAACTTGAATTTTAAAGCAAAGGATCTTCTCAACTATAGCTCCCTGAGGTGATGGGTGAAGTTGTCCCTACAATGCTGGAAGACATTGAACTGGTGATGTATAGCCATTGTAAAGACTGCATGATGACTCCTGGTGTCCAGAAGACCTGCCTCTGATATAGCCTGAAGTTAGAGTCTGCAAATCAGAGGGAATCAGAAAAGGGACATCACAAGCACTATAAGTTGGACTAGGGACTTTTGACTCAGAGTCATGAAAAGAGGAGATAACTAGGAGAGCACTGGCATACCCATGGCATGGCTGCATACCTGGAAGGGAGCTAGGAGATTGTCAGCACTGACTAGGGGAGTATTGGTACACATACTCAGTTCGATTCAGAGTTGGCCAGGAGATTGCTGACATGCCTGAGATCTGCCTGTGAAACTGGTACAGCCAGCTGGTGTAGGAGGCTTACAAAGGGAACAGCCAGCTACATATGGCTGCTGCCTTTTCTTTCTCTGGCCCACTTTTTATTATTCAATAAATAATTCTAAATTAAGATAAAATCTCCAGAGAATTTTAATCTTAACACTACAGATATATAAAAACCTGAGAGAAAAGTAAAAACAGAAAAAAAAAAATTACTGGTTATTTACTGAACAAAAGCCTGGAATGAAAATTCCAAGGAATGCCATATCCAAAATCCAGAGCTGGTAGGTCAAGAGAAAAAGGATGCATAGAAGAGTTTGAGTACCAAGGAACCACAGGAAAGATCATATAAGATATGTCAACTACCTTTATAAAGGAGAGAAGAGCATGGAACATAATATTCCAAAAGGCTTACAACAAAAATTAATTTACCTGGCAAATGGAGTATAATACAGCAAACGAATCTTTAATGAAACAGAGAACTTCCAAGCATTCTTAATAAAAAGACAAAAACTAAGTAAAAATATTGAAATGGAAATGCAGAAGTCAAGAGAAACATAAAAGGAAAATATTTAATTATTTAGAAGGGATGAGATGATGATAAATTGTTTATATTCTCATATAGGGAGAAGAAATGTCCTTTAGAACCTTGTATTCCATATTCTGTCTGAGACTATATCTTAACTTGAAAGAGAAAGAAAGACTTGAATTTCTTCTTATATACTGAAATATCCATTCATGGAAAGGAAAACTCTGGAAAATCCTGAGTGTTCTTGCCACCATTCATGCTATTCCATATGCTTGCAACATTCTCGATCACTCCGCATGTTGAATTTCCATCCACTCCAATTTCACTTCTTCTATGACACCTTCTTTATTCATTTTGCCGACCAGAGAGCACTTTGTTTCATGCCTCTTAAGCTTATCCTGTATTGTTGTACATTATAGTTATTTATATAGATAACTATACAATATGGGACAATGAAGTGAGACCCAGTCAGTCTTGAAGACTGGCCAACCTAGGTTTAATTTCTTCCTTTGACACCTTTTGTCTATGTTGCCCTGAGCAACTCATCTGACTTCTCAGTGCGCCAGGCAACTCTTTATGGCTATAAATTGTAGAGTGGGTGCTGATGTACATCAGTAGAAGGAGTTTTCTCATGAGGAACTCCTTAAATAGATTAAATCACAGGTGTGGCCCCCAAAATAAAGTATTTTGTGACCCTACTAAAAGATAAATTCAATTGGGGCAGGGACATGTCTTCTGTAAATTTTTTTATTACCTTCAGTAGCTAGTAATGTATTCCATAAATAGTAGGTTCTTATCAAATGCTTGTTGAACTGAAATCAGTAGAATTAAAAAACACAGGCTTTATTTAACTTAGAACTCTTCTAATAATAACTGAAGTACATTACTGCTTTAACATTATGTCAAAGAACTATATTTTGTATTTCCTCCTTTGGGAATTAATTGGCTAAGAGTCACAAAATACATTGTAAATTTTTTAGAAAAGTAATCTATGTGAACATAGAGACATGTGGTAGCAGTTCATTAGCTGTATTAAAGATACAAACTTATTAGACTCCCTGAGAGTCCACTCACTGTAGTCAAAAGATTCACAAATCTCAACAAAACAAGCTACAAAACATATTAGGATGTTAACCAAAAGTATCCAAAATTTGTTGCTTAGAAACTGATGTCAAAAGATTCAATTTCTAGCTCTGCTCTTTGTATAGACTAAGCCATGAAAGGGAGGAGGATTAGACACCACCATTCTGTTCAGTGCAGACACCAGTTTGCAATGGGATTTATAGAAGGACATTCAGAGAAGATTATTTCTTTCTTGTAAAGCTAATGAAAAGTCTTCCATTAATTTTCAATCCCTTGAAAACTATAATGTATCACACATCTGTGGTAGATCATTTTATAGAAAAATAGACCTTTGCTTAACCTATTCAAATATTTTACTTATTGAAGTTATTCAACTATCTATTATCTATAATTATAATCTATATATCTTTCTATATCTCTTTTCTACTCCCTAACTATAACCTAGGAAGCATCGGCATTAGGGAAAAAGATAAACTTAAATTCTACTTTGGTCTTATTCCCATGTTTCTTTTAAGAAGAAGCAAAATAATTGATAATAAAATGCAATAAAAAGTGATCATTGGTTACAATAAATCCACAGAAATAGAAAAACTTTCCCCCATTTTTTCTATTGATTTCTACACATAAATATAAGACTATAAGCCCAAGAAGACAGCAATACAGCATAGCATAGACTGTGCTTTCCTTCTTATTTCTATCATATAAGAAAGCATTCTCCTTTTCATCTGACAGAGAAGACTCAGTAAAGAAAATATAATTCAAAACCACCATTTTGGTAGTCAGAACTCTTGCCTTGAGAAGGTAAGGTGTCTCCCCTTCTAAGCTGACATCATATGCCAGCTGGTTGAAAGATTTTAAGTCCACAATTAGAAATCTGTATTTTATCAGTGATCTAATGAAACAGTGAAAGGGGTATTTATGTAAAATGATTTTCAAACTTGTTTGTTGAATACTTTGGAATAAATAGGCTATGAAAAATGTACAAAAATGGAGAAATGGTAATTCTAAGTGCAAGACCACTGTTTTTAATGAAATATTTCGCTAGAAGAAATCTCACCCTACCTTCCCTGCTATCTTTGAAGGAATAGTTTACTAACAAGCAGCTTAAAAGCACTGAAGGCTGAAAGTGTAAACTACTTAAGAAAATACTTTTCTAGTGGTTTAAGTAGGATCCCAAGCAATTAAAACACCAATTACAAATTATTTTTATCTACTCATTAAAATAGGCCCAAAGGATATTGGATAGAACTCTGGAACTCAAGTCAGAAAGACCAGGGATCAAATCCTCTCTTAGACTCTACTAATTAAGGAGTCCTAGAAAAATCACTGAAACTTTCTGTCCCCCAGATTTCTTATCCATAAAATGATGGAAGATGGACTTGATCTCTAAATTCTCTTTCAGCTCTAAATCTAGGGTTTTATGATCCTATAACATCACAAGACAGAATGTATTTGGCGTAGCATATATATACATATATATGTAATAAAATGAGGATTTTTCTGGTTAATATCATAAAAGGTCCCAGAAGCTCAGCTCTCTCACATAAACTGAAAACAGTCCAAAGAAACCCAATGTAGAAGAAATCTAAAAAGAATCAGAAGTCAATGAAGTCCAGAATTGCACAGAACAATGAACAGAAGAGGCAGGGATAAGATAGAAAGATTTAACTATAGAAGCCAAAGTCCACTCAGATTAATGCATAAGCAATCAAGGCAAGGAAAGGTCATGATAAGGAAACTTTAAAACTATAAAGGCCAGTAGCTGACAGAGCTGGGGAAAGGAAAGAACTATAATTTCTTACAGATGGATCTAAAGTCACCTAGCACTTTAAACATGAGTATCACAAGGCAATATCAGCTCTAGTAATAGTGTGCCTAGAGCCAGATCCTGGCCCTGGCCTATCAAATACCAGCAGGTAACAGATCCCTAGAGAGGTCACTACACAGGTCAAGGGGGCCTGGCAGTATACTCCTCAGAGAACTGAGAGCCCAGAGAGGAGACAGGGCAAATTCAGTATCTGTCTCAGGAGGGAGTCAGAGCAGAGAATGAATGGAACCAGCTACAGACTGATAATTGTACCCCAAAAAAGAAAAACAGACTAATAAAGGTCTGAAGCCACAAGGGACAACCAGATAACTGAGAAAAAACACTAGAGATTAAGTGGGGCTAAATACTAAATAAAGGCTTCTTGCTTCTTGAAGGTAAGTGGTGAGGAATCATTTTAGGATTATATTATAAAAACGATAATACTATACTATACTATACTATACTATACTATACTATACTATACTATACTATACTATACTATACTATACTATACTATACTATACTATACTATGTTAATTTAGAGATTTAGTGCCATATCAAATGATTAAAGGATTACTTTAGAGAATTAGGCAAAATTAGAAAAAAATTCATCTGGAGAAACAAAAAAATCAAGAATTTCATAGGAGATTTAAAAGAAAGTAGGATGGAAGGGATAATAGATTTTCAGCTATTCAACAAAACTGTAATCATCAAAGAAATCTGATATTGGTTTAAACAACTGAAAAGTGGAACAATGAAACAGATTAGGTTCACAAGATTCAGTGAAAAAAAAAGCATTTATTAAGTGCTAACCACATGTGAAGACACTGAGCTTAATGCTGGGGATCCCAAGGAAGACAAAAACAGTCCCCTCTATAAACTCTGCTAGTCATACTGACTTACTGGCTGCTCCTCACATGTGACACTTCTGTCTCCAAGCACTTGTACTGGTACTCCCCTCACCCCCCACTGGAATACCCTCCCTCCTAACTCTACCTTAGTTTCCCCACAGTTTCCCTCAATACTTGGCTCAGATTGGACCTTCTTTTTTTTTTAATTTTCAAATTTTTTAGTGATTATTTTAGAATATTTTTCCATGGTTACATGATTTATGTTCTTCCCCCTCTCCCCCCCCCCCCCGAGCCAATGAGCAATTCCACTGGGTTTTACATGTATCATTGTTCAAAACCTATTTCCATATCATTAATATTTGCATTAAAGTGATCATTCAAAGTCAACATCCCCAATCATATCCTCATTGAACCATGTGATCAATTATGTTTTTCTTCTGCGTTTCTATTCCCACGGTTCTTTCTCTGTATGTGGGTAGCGATCTTTCTCATTGGTCCCTAAGAATTGTCCTGGATGATTGCATTGCTGCTAGTAGAGAAGTCCATTACATTTGATTGTGCCACAGTGTCTGTCTCTGTGTACAATATTCTCCTGGTTCTGCTCCTTTTGCTCTGCATCAATTCCTGGAAGTCTTTTCAGTTCACATGGAATTCCTCCAGGTCATTTTAGAACATATTGTTCCTTTCGGCACAATAACATTCCATCACCATCAGGTACCACAATTTGTTCAGTCATTCCCCAAATGAGGGATACCCCCTCATTTTCCAGTTTTTTTGCCACTACAAAGAACATGTTATTTTTGTACAAGCATTTTTCCCTATTGTCTCTTTGGGGTACAAACCCAAAAGTGGTATTGCTGGATCAAAGGGCAGGCAGTCTTAGCCCTTTGCACATACATAGTTCCAAATTGCCTTCCAGAATGGTTTGATCAATTCACAACTCCACCAGCAGTGTATTAGTCCCAATTTTTATGATTTTCCTTTACTGTCATATTGGCCAATCAGATTGGACCTTCTGCAAGGAGCCTGTCCCTGTCTCCCCAGCTGCTGATGCCTTTCTCTTTGAGGTGACTCTCCATCTACTTTGTATGTATCTTAAATCTACCTTGTTATTTTCTCATCTGCCTCCTTCATTAGAGTATCAATTCCTTGAAAGAGGGGATTGTTTTTACCTTCCATGATATCCTCAGCACTCAGTGAAGTATCTGGCATATTGCTAACTTTTAATGGGGAACTGATACAAATATATAAATATAAGAATCATTCCCAAATAGATTAGTAGCAAAAACATATGAAGAGTCAGTTTTCAAATGAAGACATGCAAGCCATCAACAAAGATATGAAAAAATCCTTCAAATCATCAATAAAAAAAATTTTAGTTAAAACAACTGTGAGACTCTCTCACCTGTCGGATTGTCAAAAATGACAAATAAAAATTACAGTGACTAGAGGGACTATTGGATGAAAGACATACTAATACATTGCTGGGAGAGTTGTGAAAGGGTCCAACGATTCTAGAAAGAAATTTGGAACCACAACCTCAGTCACTAAACTTTATATACCCTTTGACTTAGAAATACTTTTAGGTGCATGCTCCCAAAAGAATACATATGCATGAAATCTTATAGAAGCACTTTTTGTGGTATGAAGAACTAAAAAGTAGGGGATTGCCAATCTAGGAAATGGATGCTATGAGCTGAAATACACTCTAAAAAAGAGACAAAAGGGCCACATTTAGAGAAATCTGGAGTGATCTGGGTTAAGTGAGCAGAACCAAGCAGTTTTTACAAAATGATCACAATATTAAAAAAGAAGATAGCTTTGAGACATAAGAATTCTGATCCACACAATGCCTGATTCAAACTCTAGAAGACTGCTGATAAACACACTTGGGGGAGAGGTGATGGATTAGAGGTGCAGGATAAGACACATTTGCAGATGTGAATAGTATAATATAAATTTGATCTGCTGGCCTTTTTATTTGTTATGAGAAAAAATTTATGGAGGTAGGGTCAGGGGGAAGGAGACAACTGGGTGGGATGGTGATACCAAAAAAATAAGAGAGAAAGAGTATGAATAGAATATTTAAAAAATAAAAAGAGGAAATCAGGAGGTATTCAGAGAGAGACATAAATAGGGCAAAGTTGTAGTATTGTTTTAAATTTAATGTATGTTAAAAGGAATAAGCTATATGTGGTAGGTTGGCAATTTCATTTTCATTTACAAGTGCCATTTTTAGGCCTTTGTATATGGAAAAGTTCATTTAAAATCTAGTTCTGCTTTTTAAAAAAATTAATTAATAAGCATTTAAATTTTTCTCATAATTATTCAAGTGGATTTCTCTATAATTAATCCAAATGAAAGAGATTTTCTTATATTTCTGAATTATGCAAACTACAGTCACTGGAAAATATTAAGAATGCTCTGAAACTGAACATTTAATCATCCTCCCAAGAAATATAAAATCTTACAAGTTCATGGCCTGAAAAGTCAGCATTTTAAAACACCTTCTTCTATTTGTAAAGAAAAAGGAGCAGTGGTGGAAGGTAAACCAGAAATATCAAAGAATGGCATTTGTATCTCCCGTTCAAAAAGAGAAGAACTTTTACAACCTGGTAAATTCAGCATCAGACTGGTTTGAGCCCTCAGGCCTTTGTCAACCTATCATTAAGTAACAATGTGGAAACTATTCACAGGGAGAGATTTTGCAATATTTCTAATATATTCCTGAGATACCTTTTTTTCATTCCTTTCTCTGTTATGTATTTAAGTCACAGGATAGGGAATGTTTCTTTTCCCCTCTCAAAGTAAATTCAAAAAAAGAAGCAATCTGATATAATCCTAAATTTTTTATAAAGTTGAAGCAAATAGACATTTTTATACCTGTAAGGTACATGGAAGATCCAGACAGTGTGAATCATAAGTCTGAATAATTCTGAGTAAGCTTGTATAGACACTTATTTTTATATTCTTTGGCCTTCCACTCACTTAAACTCTACCTTGAAAGACTTCAACAACTTAAAGATTAAATCATAAGTTATTAAGTCATTAATTTAACCATTTAAGCCTCTAAAATCAACACACATTCCCTTCCCCCTCAAGTCAATTTGCAAGAGATTAAAATAATAAAAATGATAATATCTTATACTTACAAAGTACCTTTGATCCTAGCCCCAGCCTAAAATAATTTGGTAAACTTTATAGAAAAGAAGGACTCCTTCCACCCACAACTAAAAAAAGACATATGTAAAGTAGGAACCAGCATCTAGTTAAAATACTCGGTGTAAACAACATCAGAGAAAAGAATAACTATTGCTTCTGAACATTTATATGGGACAAGATACAAGGAAATGCAATTATACCAAAATGTAAATTGCTCAGGATTAGTTTTTCAGTTACATGGATTTTATAATGAACACAAGTGTGCAGAGGTTTTGATTTTTTCCCTTACTTAATTTTTCACCTAAATAATGCACAAAACATATCAAAAATACTTCTTTTAGGATTCCTAATTCACTAACTATCTTGGAGGGATAAGAATCATTTCCTCAGGAATCATTAGCCACATTGCAAACCTATGTCTTCTTTTTAGCACAATGATTTGTAAGTGCCTAACAAATTCTTAATGACTTGTCGAAATATTTAGATGCTGGTGATACTTGTAAGAATTAAGGAATAAGTTACTCCTTCAATGAGTTCACAATCAAAGTGAGGGAAATTACTTCCTGCCTCTGTCAAGCCTGCAGATCTCTTGAAGTTCATAGCACTGTCAAGCACATTTTAAGCCTTCCCAGGACAAAACAGGTTCCTGTTCATGCCCTCCATAAGATGGGATTCCAGAAACCTCCTTCTAGGACACAGTAACAAGATAGATCAGGCAACTGAGGGCTTTGCCAAAACCTAGAGGATCAAACCATTTCATGATCAGCCTTTAGGATCATTGCTGCTCTATCTGTCTTCATTCCCCATTGGGATACCCTGGATCCCATTTCCTTTTATTCTTCCTCACTCCTATGATATGGAGCACCTGACAGTCCAAGAAGAGAATCTTCTCTTAAACCCAGCTGCCCACTCCCTCATTCCCTCAACCCCTCTAGAACTGGCTGATACTTCAACCGTGCCCTCTGGAGTTCCATAATTAACAAACGTCCTCTCTTCTAACACTAGTTTTTCTTTTGCTTCCTCCAAATGGCATTCAATAAGACCTGATACCCCTAAGATGTTAACTGCATCTCTGACTAGCCTTTCCCTATATTTTGGTTGCACTGTCATTCATATTTCAAACTCACCAGCTGGAATAAGGAAATCACTGAAATATCTCCCCAGAGATATTTCCAGATTTTACCTCCCTCTCCTGTTATCACAACCTTTTTTCTTCTTGGGTTCATGCAATTTGAATGTTCACACAATTCAGATTCTATTAACCATTTCCTATTGCCTCCTTACTTTTCCAAGTTTTCCCTTCTTCCTCAAAGTGCTGACGCTAGTTTACAATATCCATGTCACTTCAAATTTGTCCTCATTCTAGGGGCATTCAAAATATATGTTAACGTTCTTTCCTATATCCCAATTTCCCAGCCCCTCAAGTTATTCAATATTAATGATGCACTCCACCTTAGTTATACACAGAAATGGTCATAGCATTGATCATACATCACCCACAAGTGTTCCATTTCCATGCTCAAAGACCATGAAACTACTTTATGGAATGGTAAGCTTTTATAATTTCTTCACTCCCTATGTCTTCTTCTTTCTGCCCTTATCATGATCTCTATAAACCCTTTTTACCTGGGGTATTTACTGTTTTTGTGACTTTTTGGCATTCTGTTAAAGCCTATGGAACTTTTCTCAGAAAAAAAATGCTTTTAAATACACAAATATATAGGATTAAAAAAAGAAATCAAAGGTTAATGAAAATAAAGATGTAATTCCCCCCCCCCCCCCATGAAAGTTCATGAATCCCCTGAAGTCTATCCATAGATTCTCTGGGAGCCTAAGATCCCAGGTTAAGAACCTATTCTATACTATTCCAAGCCTTTACCCCTGTACTGGATATACTGTCTTCCCTTTCAAATCCCAAGCTCTTGGTGAACCAGTTTAACTTGACACTATCCTATACTACTGAATCCCTTATTCCCTTGTCCAAACAGCAATGAAACCTTGCCAAACCACAACCCTAGATTACTTTCACCATCTGATGATCCCTTTGATTCTACTTACATGTTGCTGAACAAAACTAGGAAATTATAAAATCATGCTGAATCAGTCAACTACCATTTATTAATTACCTACAATGTGCCAAGTACTAAGAGCTGGGGACATAAAGGGAAAAAAAAAAAGAAAACAATCCGTGCTCTCAAGAAGCTCATAGTCTAATGGGGGAGGCAAGGACAAACAACTATGTACAAAAAAAGATATAAAAATATAAACAGAATAAACTAGGGATAGTCTTAGAAGGAAAGACTTCCTGTGTAAGGTGGGACTTGAGAGATCTGGAGCCAGGGAAATGAGAAAGAGGAGATGGAGGCATCTCAGGCACAGGGAATAGCTAGTGAAAAGGTTTAGAATTGAGAGATGGAGTAGCAAGTTCTAAGAAAAGCAAAGAGGCCAGTGTCATCACTGGATTGAAGAGTATCTGAAGGGGGCTAAGGTGTAAGAAGATTAGAAAGGTAGGAATAAGACAAGTTGTAAAGGACATTAAAAGTGAAACAGGATTTTATATTGGATCCTGGAGATGACAGAGAGCCACTGAGCTAAAAAAAAATGGAAAGGGAAAGAAGGGGGAGAGTTTTGTGATATATTAAGATCTATGTTTTAGGAAAATCAATATGACAGCTGACTGAAGGATTGTTAAAGTAGGAAGAGACCTGAGGCAGGGAGAACACAAGTCTTAGGTGTGAGGTGATGAGGGGCTGTACCAAAATTAGCAGCAATGTCTGAGAAAAGAAGGGAGTTTATGCAAGAGATGTTACAAAGGTAGAAATGGTAGGACATGAGCACTGACAGGATATGGAGGATTGGGGGTAATATGTAAGAGAGAGAGATATGAGTTGAGGCATCCACTAAAATTTTATATCAGCTAGTTTGAACTGGGACCTCACTGAAGCAAGACAATACTACTGCCCCTGCCTAATTGATTCTCTATTCAACTCAATACAACAGATATTACAAATCTCTTCTGCTCAAGTTTCCCACAACCACTCCTCATTCTTCCCTCTCATATGAGGATCTTGCCTCAGATGTCACCAAAAAAAAAAAAAAAAACTGAAGGGCATTAACCAAGAGTTCCCTCTTCTCCTCTCTTCATCATTTCATATCCCTGATACCTCTATCACCTCCTTAACTCTGGTCTCTTATAAAAAGGACACCCTCCTGTCCACCAAAGGAAATCACTCTACATGTAACATTAATTCCTTCCCCTTATATCTTTTCAAGTAGATGGATGTATTATCATCTCTAGTGTCCTCATCTTCCGTTTCTTCTTATTTCCTGGTTCCATTTCAGATGTCTACAAACACACCTTAATCCAACCTTTAAATAAAATCAATGACTTTTTCAAAGAATTCTTCTAAGAGTGGAATAATAGATAGTTGTATGGTGAAATCTAGTAAGGTGGTTTTTGTTCATTTGTTTTTTCCTAAAGAATGGAGGAAACTTAGATGTGTAGACATCTGGAAAGGAACCAGTAGATAGGGAGATGGAATTAAGGTTACATGTAGAGTTATTTCCTTTCTTCTATATATTGTAAATACTTTGCGTCAACCTCTTGCCTGGGCTGCTGTCTAATTGGACATTCTACCCCAAGGGCTGATCCAATTAGTCTTCAGGCCTCATCCTTCAACTAAAAATGACCTCCAAAATTACTAATGCTCTTTTTATCTATTAACTCTAATGATCTTTTCTCATTCCTCATGCTTGACTTCTCTGCAGCTTTCAACACTACTGACCAGCTTCTCCAAATACTCTTTTCTCACTGGGTTTTTCTGATTCCTCTCTCTTGGTTTCTCCTACTTCTCCAATCACTCCTTCTTAGTCTCCTTTCACTGTAATGGCCACTAACTGTATTTGTACCCCAAAGCTCTGTCCTGGGCCTGCTTATTTTTCTCTGTATATTATTTCAACTGGAGGTTTCACCAGCTGCCATCAATTCAATTATGACCCAAATGCAAATGATCTACATAACTAGCACTGGTCTCTCTCTTGAGTTCTATTCCCATATCACCAATTGCCTAGACATTTCAAACTGGATGTCTTATATGTATCTGAAATTCAATATGTCTACAACAGAACTCATCATCTTTCCCCTCAAAATCAACTTTCTTTCTCTCATTCTCATTATTCATTTTACCTTTCTGTTTATTCTAAATTATTATACTTTGATTCATGGCCTTTTATTTATTATTTTATTGTAATTTTAATTTATAATAATAATGATAATTTATTATTATACTTCTTCAATCTCCCAATTTCTCCTGGAATTAGAGATTCTAAGGTAGCTTACTTTGGATTCATTCTTCTAAATAGTTTCAATATTATTGTCTTATAAATCTTGCATTTGGACCCCTTTTACCATTACACCCCTTTCTCAGAAATGCCAATTCTTACAGGTGATGAAAAGATATTATTTCATAATAGAAATGTTCCTATGTCCCTGACTATGCAATTCATTATTGATATTCCCCTCCCTATACTGATTTTTTCCCAGTTAGCTGGAAATTCCCTCTCTTGGTCACTGATGCCCTACACTTCTGGGCATCAATTGACTCTGGGAACTCTGATTTTCCTCATCTAAGGTATGATGCCCTTCCTGAATAACTGCCTTGTTATGACAGAGTTGCTTATGAATGAAACTCTCAACTCTTTGGCCCAAGAAGGACAGATCATAGTGAAGAGTTCAGACAAAGAAATCCACTGGAGAAGAAAATGGCAAGCCACTCCAGAATCTTTGCCAAGAAAATCTCTTGGAAAGAATTAAAATGATAGAAGATATGACACAGAAGATGAGCCCCTCAGGTTAGAATGTGTCCAACACATTACTAGGGAAGATCAGAGGAAAACTACAAGTAGCTACAGGAAAAATGAAGTGGCTGGCCTATAGCCAAAAGGAAGCTCAGACTCTGATGTGTCTGGTGACAAAAGTAAAGTCCAATGCTACAAAGATCAATATTGTATAGGAAACTGGAATATCTATGAACCAAAGTAAGCTGGAGATGGAAAAGTTTAAACATTGACATTTTGGGTTCCAGTGAACTTAAATGGACATGAATAGGTGAATTTAATTCAGGTGATCATTATATATACTACTGTGGGCAAGAATCTCTTAGAAAAAATGGAATAGCCCACATAGTCAATAAAAGGATTAGAAAAGCAGTACTGGTGTATAATCTCAAAAATGACAGTATGTCATCTGTTCAGATCTGCCTCTTGGGTTCTCTGGTAATTTCAATCTTTGTTTTCTTCCCTTTTATATTCTCTTATTGCTTGCTTTCTGACTCCCTTCCCTTTGATGGCAGTTTCCCTGGGGGCTAAACCTTAAAGTCATCTTATCCTCCTCTTATGCTTAATAATTCAAGGTTTTCTAGGTAAAGTCACTGAACCAGCAGACTTTCAGGGGGTGGAGAATAGAGGAGAGACTGGTCCCACCTGGATGGTAGGCTCTTTTTCTTCAGGCTTAATGAAGTGACACATAGCCACATGTTTCCTGTCCCAGTTCCCTCTCTTTCTCAGTTTTCTGGCAGAACTCTGTTGTGACACATTGCTGTCCTAGCATGAGCAAGCTTCTGTCTTTTGGTTTTCCAAGGCACTGGGGGAAAGGGAGTATAGAGTTGAGCTCTGTCATAAGCCTTGGATTGTGGAGCCCTGCAGATGGAATATTCAGGGAAGAATAATGCTGAGTGATAACATTTAGCCTTCTCTGTTCTTAAATCACTAAACCATTACCTTCGATGGATTCTTCTTATTGTATACTGTGGGGAGGGCTGAAATTATTTTATCTCGTTCACAATTTCTATTTTGGAGAGGTCTGAGAAGGTATGAAGGTTGGAGAAAATGCCTAATCTTCCATTTTGTTAGTAATGTTATTTGGGGATTTTCTATTCCTCTCCCTAACGTCCCTACTACTTAAGACACCATCTTTCCTGGTCACCTAGACTTGCAAGTTCAGTCATACTCAATTCACTCCATATATCCAACCAGTTGCCAAATCTTGCCATTTCTTTCCCTATCACATCTCTCATATATGTCCGCCTTTCTCTACTCACATAGCTATCATGCACTAGTTCGGTTCCTCACGTGGTCTATTTTAATAGCTTTATAATTGGACTTTTTGTCTCAAGTAGAGATACTCCCTTAATTCTATCCAACTACTGAAATGATTTTCTTAAAGCATAGTTCTAACCATGTCACTCCATCACCTTGAAAAAGTACAGTGGCTACCTATTGTTTCTAATAACAAATATTGGCATTTGAAGCCCATTCTCTTCTTCACATTCTTTTTACACATTAATCCTCTCCATGTACTCTACTATCCAGCCACACTGATCTCCTTGCTGTTATTCACCACAACATTCTGCTCTCTTCATACCATTGCTCTGGATGTTTGCCATGCCTGAAATGTTCTCTTTTCTTCTCCCTCTTAGAATTCTTAGCTTCTTTCAACATTTGGGTCAAATTCCACCTTCCAGATACTCTACACCATAGGTGTTAGGCTCTGATGATTCTCTCAGTATACAGCCAACCTTTCTCATACAAAAATATTATCTTATTGTTCTCCAATCTCTCCTAAGGGAAGTAGGGGTAGAAGGAGGCATGGGTTGATAGTGACTGGTTGGTGTTATATAGTATGAGTATGGGATGTTAATTTAAGTATAGATCAATTTTACCGGGGGAAAACCACAATTACCCCCCCCACACACACACACACCCCTTGACCCCCAACTTGGTTTTGTATTCATTGATATTGTTTTGGAAATAAACAACCTAACTAACCCCTTCTCTGCCTCCACTCCTGATCCTACAAAAATAAAGACCTTGAACTCCTTGAAAGCAGGTGACATTAATGGCTTCTTTTGTACCATAAGTGCTTAGCACAGAATCTAGTACATAATAAAGGCTTAGAAAATGTCTGTTGGTAAGATGCATGTACAAATAAATATAAGTCAAATTAAATTATAAGTAAAAAGAAGACCCCACCCCTCTCATGAGAGATATAGAAAATGCTAACTTTCTGCATGAGGGAGAGGCTTCTAGGAAGAAGCATCATTTTAGTTAGATTTTGAATGAAAGGACTTCAGAAGGTAGAGTAGTAGTCCTCTCTTGGCATGAGGAATAGCGAGAGATGAAGAAAATAAACTTTTTAACTTTATGCTAATTTTTAGAAGTTTCTATAAATAACTTTTGCATCCTTGGCTCTTTAAATTTTTTTTGCTAAAACAAACAAGGATTCTAAAGTTCTGATTCACACATACTGATCAGACAGAACCTGTATATTAAACCTAACTCTTCAGTGGTCCCCAAATCATTGGTCAGGAAGTAGTTGATCAGAATAAATATAGACACAAACCATTCCCCTATAATCTCTTCCAGATAGCCAAGAAGCAAGTCAGCCATCTACAAAGACAAAAGGCTAATTTCTCATATTTTATCTATAGAATATGCTTCTTTCCATGTGCATTTCCTTTCTCCTACCTGCTCCCTAAAAAAAAAGAGATAATTCTGGATTATGCATTTACCAATTCTTTCTCTAGAAGCAATCATAGAAGAAAAGCATGTTGGATTGCTTTACTAGATAGCAATTTAATAGATTAGTCTCCCTCAAATCCAAAATATCCCCACATATTTTCTTGCCTTATTGTTCATACCCCTATAAAGCCAAACAAGAAAGTGGAATTAAACTGAATAATAATAATTACAGCCAATATCCATATGGTGCTTTTTAAGGTTTACAAAGAGCTATTTATATTATCTCATTTGATCTAACCTTCACAATAATGTTATTATCCCCATTCTATAAATGAGGAAACCAAGTTTAGGAGAAGATTAAGTGACTGGCACAGAGACACAGAGCTAGTCAAGTGTCTGAAGCAGGACTAAAACACATCCTTTGTAGAGATGTTGGTAAGCATACTATAATACCCACTAAAGCATTGGCTATTGAAATCCCTATCCTTGGAGTCATTTTTTTCTCTTTTCCACTCCCTTTCTTTTTTTTTTCAAAGAAAATACACCAACCCATCCTGTACAATCAAGATTTTTACTTCCTAAAAGATAAGAAACTGGACCAAATGATCTCTTAAGGTCATTTTCTAGCTCTATGATTCCATTTTGTGTCTTTTGAGTCACTGATGCTTCAGTATCCACATACAGAATATAATAGTCTTTAGATATGCATATAAAGAAGGAACATATACAAGGAAGAGAAAAGTTCCTTAAGTTTCCATTAAGACTATGAATCACAGGCAGCATACAGATTTCCTCAACTAAGGATCATTGAGAATACTCTCTCAATGCTACTTATTTGCTCTTCAATTTGACTGTTCTTTATTCATGTTAAAATAATCAGGTTTGCAGATTATGCCATGGTATTTTTTCCCTGTCTTACATGCTAAATTCAACATAGTCCTGGGCATTTTCTCAATGTCTAGCCTTCCCTCTCTTGCCCTTAGACAATGTATATTCAAAGGAAAACTAACTTTAATATCTGCTACAAAAAAACTAAAATGAACAAGTGAAATCTATGAGAAAATAATCACATGATATACCCCAAAGTTAATTATCAATAATTTCTGAAATATTCAAACCATTGCTTTCCTGAATTACTTCTGAAACTTGTTTGGAGACTACATTTTATTTGAGAAGCATCTTATTACAAATATATAAAACCAAAAGAAAGCAAATTAAAATTAAAGCAAAAATCTTGATACCTTCTTCATGGCCTGACATTTGGCTGTTTCAGAAAAGCCAATCATTTTGTCAGGGGAACAGATCTTGATGAAAGGGAAGTTGGATTCCTCTGAAATCTTTGCTGCTAAAGCCGTCTTTCCACTGTGAGGAGGACCTGCAGAAAGACATCACACATCAGTCAGGATAGTTAAAAATGGTAAGACTAGCGAAGGAGAAGAAAACAAAGCTTAAATGTTTTGTAGAGTACTGAGAGGTCTTAAACAAGTCTCTCAGTCTTATTTAGTGTCACAACCTTATGATAGTTACCGACTCAATAGCACTTATATTTAATAAACTGATTGGTACTGCCCCCACATATGGTTAAAATATATCCCTATTTATGGTCTTTTAAAAATGTTTTTAATTAAACAAATGAATTGTAAGTTTTCTAACTGAAAACATTTTACTGCTTCCTTCCTCCCCCTGAAAATCTTCATTAAGGCTCAATCTATATCACTGCTTGTCATAAAAGGTCTGTCAAACTGCTTGTTTATAAAAATTTTACAACCCAAGTAATGGTTATGGGGGGGAAAGGATCATTAGGAAATTCCCTTTTCAGTGATGACATACTGAAATTCCTTTCTTTCTATGGAAAATCAACAACAAAATTCACTCTTAAAAGGGGTTTTGCAGGACAGCTAGATGGCTCTAGTGGATAGAGAACCAGGCCTAAAAATGAGAGGTTCTTCAAATCTGGTCTCACATACCCTAGCTATAAGAGCCTGGGCAAGTCTCTTAACCCTCATTGCCAGCCCTTATGCATCATCTGCCTTAGAACAAATATACAGTATCGATTCTAAGACAGAAGGTAAGGATTTTTTTTAAAGGGTGGGGCAGAGAGTAGTTGTATATATTTATTCTTAAAAGACTCACTATAAGGGGCAGCTGGATGGCTCTGTGGTCTGAGAGTCAGGCCTAGAGACAAGAAGTCCTAGGTTCAAATCTGGCCTCAGATACTTTCCAGCTGTGTGACCTTGGGCAAGTCACTTAACCTCCATTGCCTAGCCCTTAACACTCTTCTGCCTTGGAGCCAATACACAGTATTGATTATTGGCTCTGAGACAGAAGGTAAGGGTTTAAAAAAAAAAACTCACTATAATTAAAATTTGATGGAAAACCTTTTTAAGCTCTAAGGTCCTAATCAGCCAACTTTCCCCTTTAGATGATCACCTGATACTTGTAGTGCTTCACAGGTTACAAAGTGCTCTGCACTGAGTTCAATTGGACCACCCTACAAACCTCCCACTGAAGGAAGTTCTGGTACTTCTATTGTAACATATCTCTATTTTTTACTTAAGTAAACAGACTCATGCAGGTTAAATAACCAGTACAGAATCATACAGCCAGGAATCAAGTAGTACTTAAGCTGAGGTCTTCTGACATAAGCTTTATTCACAAAATTATGCAATCTTCCTACTTCTATTTTAAGATATGAAGCTTACAATTGAAAGCTTTTAAAAATCTATCTAGAAAGGCTCTTTTCATCTGTTTCATGGGGTAAAACTGAATTTGTATGATTGCTAAAGTAGGGGTTTAGCACTTTTGTTTATTTCACTAGACTAAACCCTTGAGATACGAGAGGGGGGGAATTTTTTTTTTTTTTAAACTAGAGTCCCTACCTTTAAGGTACTGATAATCCGCTTGGAAAAACTAGACCACCACAGCAAAATGACTAGAAAGTAACCAAAAACTATAATGACACTCAGGTAGTAGGAACCTCAAGTGAAATGAGTTCAGAGAAGGGAGATATCACAAATGTTATCCTATGAAAATGATAAAAAGCAAGAAAATATCTACATTATTCAAAAATTTTAATTATATAATTTTAGATACTTAACCAAATCTCAGGTTCAATTTTTTTAAAACCCTACTAAATATTCATGAAAAGGGTGGGATTTTTTATCAGTCTCATAGTCTATTTATTGCTACTTATCTCTTCAGTCCATCATCTTTTCTTACCTTCCAAAAGAACGCTAACCAAAGGTGTGCGGTCACTGTTTTTAGTCTGCTGCACCAAGAGCTCACCATCTTCAAGCACTCTAGTGACTGGGTCACCCCATTTGATGATACCATTCATGATGTAACTTGCATAATCCTCTTGGTTTGTTCCAAATGCCTGTTTTGGAAAAGGGCAGTTCAAAGAACAGTAGTAATCAGAATGGGGGGGAGGGGGGCGGACATTTAAAAGGCACAGGAGATCATTAGCAATTACCACTTTACTACTAAAAAGTGTTTAGGACTATCTTGAATCAATGTAACAGACCTTAAAAGCAAAAGTCTGGGTTGTAATTGCCCACTTACCTTCTTGCCCCTAGGACAAAAAAAAAAAATCCAAAATACCACTTTCAGTGATTTAGAGTGGTTTCCAAATGTTTTTTTATCCTATACCATATTAGTAAAATATTTCTGATGACATATCCCAATATATTTATTTATATGTTTACATATATAAATGCATACCATATATTTAATGCCTATTAATACATATATTTCTAAGTGCTATACATGTACAACTGTACAAATATGTGCACTATAAAACATATCAAAGATATTTAAGAATGAGATTAAATATAAACATTTTGAATTATTTATTGATAGTACAAAAACATTTTTATGCTCCCAAAACATATTAGTTCATAATAATATTTTAGTGAGAATAATGTGATCTCATTGGCCTATTTTTTTTAAATATTAAAGGTTTGGTTCTAAGTTCAATTTACTTCAATCTTTGGTTTTAATGGCTGTCATAGCTGAAGAAGCTGCTTCATACATAGATCAAAACAGAAGTGCATTACTGCTTTCACTTATTAAATTATGATACTCATTTTTTCACTGCCATCCACCATAAGTATACAAAGGTGTTTGTTGAAATTGGGCCAATAAATCACCATCTTGATTTTAGTGTTCAGATGAGAGACACCTGGTCAGTTAACCAATAAGCATCCTTTTTATAAAGCATCTACTATGTGCCTGGCACTATGTTAAGCACTGGGGATACAAAACAGGGCAAAGAACAATTTCCTGCCCTCAAAGAGCTCACAGTATAACAGGGGATGCTACAAGCAAACAAGTACCAATAAACTATATACAGTATGGATAGGAAAAAATTAACAGAAAGAAGGCATTAGAATTAACAGCAATTCAGAAAAGTTTCCTGTAGAAGATGGGACTTTAGTTAAGACTTAAAGGAAGCCAGAAAGAGGCAAAGACAAGATGGCAGCTAAGTAGCAGCAAAAGCCAAAGCTGATCTGATTATCCTTCCATTCCAATCTTTAAGAAGCACTTCAAAAAGACAGGAACACAAACCCAACAACAAGACAGAATCATGGGCCTCTCCCACTGAACACAGTATGAAAGGTATGCAGAGAGAGTTGATTTTCATGGGAGAAGTGGGGGGAGGACCAGAAACAAAACTGCACAAAAAAAAAAGTGCTGGCCAACCAACCCCAATTCCCACCTACAACTATGGGTTTTGCAATTAGGTATAGGCTGACTTTGGTATCCTGGGATAGGGGCTGTACCAGCAGAGGAGGCCCTCAGACTCACCCGTTGAAGCCAGAAGTCCATCTGGTTGAGCACCTTTGGGCCTAGGTGGCTGGCTACATTGAAGACTAAGCCCCAAGGCAGATTAGCTCAAATGGCCTAATCCAGTAAACCAGCAAAGAGAGAATCCACAAGCTTACAGTCCACAGGCAATAAATAAAGAACAGAAAAAGAAGGCAATTATTGAAAGTTTCTATGAGGAAAAAGAATGGGGAGCAGAACCAACAGAGGATGATGGGATACAAGGAACTACAAGCAAAACCTCAAAAAACAAACAAACCTGAAATTAGGGTCACTCTGTGGAAGAACTCAAAAAGGAATTAAAAAAAATTAAATAAGACAGATTGAAGAAAAATTAGAAAAAACCCAACAGCTTAAAAACCAAAATTGGTCAACTGAAGAAGCACAAAAATCCAATGAAGAAAAAAGTGTCTTATAAATTGAAATCAACTCCTGGAAAAACAGGCAAAAAAAAAATCCAATGAAGAAAAGAATGACATGAAAAGAAGAATGAACCAAATGGAAAAGGAGGATCAAAAACTCATGGAAGAAATTCAGTCTTTAAAAATTAGAATTGGGGAAATAAAAGTTAATGACTTCACAACACATCAAGAGACAATAAAACAAAATCAAAAGAATGAAAAAATAGAAGAAAATATGAAATATCTCATTGAAAAAATGATTGACATGGAAAATAAATTCAGGAGAGACGATTTAAGAATTATTGGACTACCTGAAAATCACAACCAAAAAAAAAAATCTAGACATCATATTACAAGAACTGATCCAAGAAAACGGCCCTGATATTCTTTTTTTAAAAATTAATTTATTTAGTCAATTTAGAACATTATTCCTTAGTTACAACTAAGCTACACAACCCATAGCTAACGTGCAATTTCACTGGGTAGTACATGTGTCCTTGATCAAAACCTATTTCCATGATGTTAGTGTTTGCATTAGGATGTTCATTTAGAGTCTACATCCCCACCATATCCCCATGACCCACGTAATCAAGCAGTTGTTTTTCTTCTGTGTTTCTACTCCCACAGTTTTTCCTCTGAATGTGGATAGTGTTCTTTCTCGTAGATCCCTCCAGGTTGTTCAGGATCACTGCATTGCCACTAATGGAAAAGTCCATGACATTCAATTGTACCACAGTGTATTGGACTCTGTGTACAATGCTCTCCCAGTTCTTCTCCTTTCTCTCTGCATCAATTCCTGGAGGTCATTCCAGTTCCCATGGAATTCCTCCAGTTTATTATTCCTTTGAGCACAAGAGTATTCCATCACCAACATATACCACAATTTGTTCAGCCATTCCCCAATTGAAGGGCATCCCCTCATTTTCCAATTTTTTGCCACCACAAAGAGCACAGCCATGAATATAGGGAGGAGAATAATATAAGGGAGAGAGAGGCTGGAAGAGGAGGGGTGACCAAAGACTCTGTAGAGAAGTATGAGGGGAATAAAAAGGGAGGTGGTGGGAAGGGGAATAATATAAGGGAAGGGGAAGGGAGGAGACTGCTAAAAAGCAAAATACTAAAGGGGAAGGAAAGAGTGAAAGGAGAAAGGGCAGGATTAAAAGAGGAAGGCAAAATGGAGGGGAATAGATAGATGGTAATCATAACTGTGAACATAAATGGGATGAACTCACCCATAAAATGGAAACAGTTAGCAGAATGTTTGATTAAAAACCAGAATCCTACTATATGTTGTTTACAATAAACACATTTGAGGCAGATAGACACACATAGGGTAAACATAAGATGCTGAAGCACAATCTATTGGGCTTCAACTGAGACAAAGAAGGCAGGGTAGCAATCATGATCTCAGACAAAGGTAAAGCAAAAATAGATCTGATTAAAAGAGTTAAGGAAGGTAATTACATTTTGATAACAGGCAGTAAAGATAATGAAAAATATCAGTACTTAACATATACGCACCAAGTAGTATAGTATCCAGATTTTTTAAAGGAGAAACTAAAGGAGTGTAAGGAACAAATAGATAGAAAAACCATACTAGAAAGGGACCTCAACTGTCCCCTATCGGAACTAGATAAATGAAACCCAAAAATAAGAAAATAAGGGAAATGAATGAAATTTTAGAAAAATTAAGGGTTAATAGATATCTAGAAAAAATTGAATAGGGATATAAAGGAATATACCTTCTTTTCAGCAGCACATGGTACATATGCAAAAATTGATTATGTACTAAGGCGTAAAAACACAAACAAATGCAGAAAAGCAGAAATAATAAATGCAACCTTTTATATCATGATGCAATAAAAATTATAATTAATAAGGATTCTTGGAGAAGCAAATTAAAAATTAATTGAAAACCAAATAACTTAATTCTTCAAAGAACAAATCATAGAAACAATCACTGATTTCACTGAAGAGAATGACAATGAGGAGACAAAATTTATGGGATAGAGCCAAAGCAGTAATCAGGGGAAAATGTATATCCCCAAGCACTTATGTCAACAAAATAGAAAAAAAGGAGATCAACAAATTGGGCACACAACTTAATAAAAATTAGAAAAAGAACAAATTAAATATTCCCAGATAAAGACTAAATTGGAAATCCTAAAAGTCAAAGGAGAAATTAATAAAATTGAAAGTAAAAGAATTATTGATCCAATAAATGAGACTAGGAACTAGTTCTATGAAAAAAAACAAATAAAATAAAGTATTGGTTAATTTGAATTTTTAAAAAGAAGAGAACTATATAATCAGTATCAAAAATGAAAAGAGTAATGAAGAGGAAATTAAGGCAATTATTAGAAAGTTTTTTGCACACTTATATGACAATAAATATAATAATCTAGGTAAAATGGGTGAATATTTATAAAAATATAAATTGCCTAGATTAACAAAAGAGGGAAGAGTACTTAAACAATCCCACCTCAGAAAAAGAAACTAAACAAGCCATCATGAAACGTCCTAAAAAAAAAATCCCCATGGTCAGATTGATTTACAAGTAAATTCTATCAAACATTCAAAAAACAACTATTCCCAATACAATACAAACTATTTGACAGAATAAGCAAAGAAGAAATTTTATAAAATTCCTTTTATGACACAAATATGGTACTGACTCCAAAGCTAAGAAGACCAAAAACAGACAAAGAAAACTACAGACCAATCACTTTAATGAACAGATGCAAAAATCTTAAATAAGAACACTAGCAAAAAGACTCCAGCAAGTTATCACAAGGATTATTCACTATGATCAGGTGGGATTTATACCAAGAATGCAAGGATGGTTTAATAATTGGGAAAACTATCCACATAATTGACCATATCAACAACCAAACCAAGAGAAATCACATGATTATCTCAACACATGCAGAAAAAGCCTTTGACAAAATACAACACATATTTCTATGGAAAACACTAGAAAGTATGGAAATAGATGGGTCTTTCCTAAAACAAATAAACAGTATATGTTTAAAACCATAAGTAAGCATCATCTGCAATGGGGATAAGTTACAAGCTTTCCCAATAAGATCAGGAGTGAAACAAGGATGCCCATTATCACCTCTGTTATTTAACATTGTACTAGAAACATTAGCAGTAGCAATTAGAGAAGAAAAAGAAATTGAAGGGATTAAAGTAGGCAATGAGGAGACTAAACTATCACTCTTTGCAGATGATATAATGGTCTACTTAAAGAATTCCAGAGAACCAACCAAAAAGCTAGTGGAAATAATCAACAACTTTAACAAAGTCGCAGGATACAAAATAAGCCCCACATAAATCATCAGCATTTCTATATATTTCCAACAAAACTCAGCAGCAAGAGTTAGAAAGAGAAATTCCATTTAAATCATCCTAGACAATATAAAATATTTAGGATCTATTTGCCAAGACAAACACAGGAATTATATGAACACAACTACAAAACACTTTCCACACAATTAAAAGTAAATCTAAATAATTGGAAAAACATTAATTTCTCATAAGTAGGATGAGCTAACATAATAAAAATGGCAATCCTACCCAAATTAATTTACTTATTCAGTGCCATGCCTATCAAACTACCAAGAAACTTTTTTACAGTTAGAAAAAATTATAACAAAATTTATTTGGAAGGATAAAAGATCAAGAATATCAAGGGAACTAATGAAAAAAAATGTGAAGGATGAAGGCCTAGCAGTAAGAGATCTTAAACTGTACTTTAAAGCTGTGATCATCAAAACAATATGGTACTGGGTAAGAGACAGGAGGAAGGATCAATGGAATAGACTTGGGGTAAATGATCTCAGCAAGACAGTGTACGATAAACCCAAAGATCCTACCTTTTGGGACAAGAACCCACTATTAGACAAAAACTGCTAGAAAAATTAGAAAACAGTATGGGAGAGATTAGGTGTATATCAACATCTCACACCCTATACCAAGATAAATTCAGAATGGGTAAATGAATTAAATATAAAGAAGAAAATTATAAGTAAATTAGGTTAATATGGAATAGTTAGTATACCTGCCAGATTTATGGGAAAGGAAAGAATTTAAAACCAAGCAAGAGATAAGAGAATATTACAAAATGTAAAATGAATAATTTTGATTCTATTAAAATTTTTTAAAGGTTTTGTACAAACAAAACTAATGCAACCAAAATTAGAAGGGAAGCAACAAATTGGGGAAAAAAATCTTTATAACAAAAACATCTGACAAAGGTCTAATTTCTCAAATTTATAAGGAGCTAAATAAATTGTACAAAAATTTCAAGCCATTCGCCCAAATGATAAATGGGCAAGAGACATGAATAGGCAGTTTTCAGATAAAGAAATCAAAACTATCAATAACATGTGAAAAGGTATTCTTAATCTCTCACAAATAGAAAAATGCAAATCAAAACAACTCTGAGATACCACCTCACACCTAGCAGACTGGCCAATATGACATAAAAGGAAAATAATAAATCTTGGAAGGGATGTGGTAAAACTGGAACACTAAAGTACTACTGGTGAAGTTGTGAGACCCAACCATTCTGGAAGGCAGAATCTCCAAAGAGCTTTAAATGACTGCCTGCCCTTTGACCCAGCCATACCACTGCTGGGTTTGTACCCCAAAGAAATAATAGGGAAAAATATGAGTTCAAAACATTTATAGCCGCACTCTTTGTGGTGGCAAAAAATTGCAAAATGAGGGGATGCCCTTTGATTGGAGAATGGCTGAACAAATGGTGGTATCTGTTGGTGACGGAATACTATTGTGCTCAAAGGAATAATGAACTGGAGGAATTCCATGGGAACTGGAATGACCTCCAAGAATTTATGCAAAGTGAAAGGAGCAGAACCAGGAAAACATTGTACACAGAGACAGATACACTCTGGCACAATCAAATGTGATGGACTTCTCTACTAGCAGCAATGATATAGGACAATTCTGAGGAACTTATAAGAAAGAATGCTATCCACATCCAGAGAAAGAACTGTGGAAGTAGAAACACAGAAGAAAAACATTTGTTTGATCACATGGTTCAATGGGTACATGATTGGGGATGTTGACTTTAAATTACCACTCTCTTGCAAATATTAATAATAGGGAAATAGGTCTTGCTCAATGATACATGTATATCCCAGTGGAATTGCTCATTGGCTCCCAGGGGGAGGGGGTGAGAAAAGAAGGGAAAGAACATTAATCATGTAACCATGGATTGAAAAATTTTGAAAAATATTCATGTTCAAATCCTACAACTGATAAACAGATAGGTGACTGTGTCAAGTCACATAAACTCTCAATTCCTCATTCAACTGTTAATACAATAAATTATACAGAAATTTTAGTATAAAAAAAGAATTTAACTTTATTTTCTGGTGCTAATGTTGATGCATAAGTTTCAGTTATTTCACTGTATTTTAGCAAATACTCTTCATAAGTATGCAATAGAGATGTCAAAATGTTCCTTGAAATAAAATCTCTTGTTGCATTTAGGCATACAATAAAATTAACTTTGCCAGTGCCTTTCTTTGCTTCTCTAAGGTATGACTGTGAGCCATCATTATATTTAGCTTCAACTTCCTTCTTTCCTTTAGTTTCCTTAGTTTCATGCAAAATGAAAATGCTAGAATCAACATGATTCAAATTCTCCAGGAGTATGTCTATTCAGTCACTGGATATTCTGATTCCTGAAAGTTACATTAAAGTTTTGAGCCAGTCCAAAACCCTTGTGATTCTCAACATCCTTTGCCCCCTTTCCCACCAACAGCTACTTACCCACATAGGACTGAAAGCCATTTTGTATTGGCAGGACCTAATTAACTCCAGGTTATATACAGAGAATTGGAATAAGAAAATACTCCCAAGGGCAGTAACCCAGTATAAACTTAATTTCAGAGATCAATAAAAAAAAGTTCTAAAGAGATGGAAGAGGGGAAATTCCATTGATAGAGCAGATAGATCACTTTAAAGACTAGGCTGACACTGACAGTCAAGAATTTAGGGGGATACTAGTGGTCATTGGGAGATAGTTCATTTTTCCAATATGGTAGTGTTCCTTATTTCTTTAATGAATATTAAGACCTGGTCCAGGATCACCTCCAAAAAGAAAAGGAAAGCATCAAATCTCAACTTTATGTGTCCTTGAACATCTGTACAAATATATTTTCCCATAGTAACAATAAAAAGTATAAAGGCAAATTGTTGCTGAGTACATATTCTTGCCACATCTAATACCTGAGGGTCCACTCAGGTTCTGGGGTCCTCTAAAAATAAATCTGGTGTATTGTCCAGACCATGCTTAAAGCCTTTCCATTATGTGGGGCTTACCATAGTATATGACCCTGTACCATAACCAACTGGTACTTATGGTGATCTCCAAGCTCTGAATTAGTAATAAAGTTGGATTTTGTGGTACCTCACCCACTACCTGAACTATTGTAAAAACCTTATATAAATGTGAGCTCCCTAATTCTAATCTTCTCTCTTCATTCCAGCCTTTAGACTTCTGCAAAGTAATTCTGTTAATGGGCAGGTTTGATCATGTAATTCCTTTGCACAAAAATATTCAGTAGCTCCCTATTACCAACCAATCAAAATACAAAAGCCAGAGAATGGAATTTTAAGCTCTCCATCATCTGGCTCCAAGCTATTTCTTTATCTTATTATAAAACTTTCCCTTTCATGAATTCTGAATTCTGGATTTTAGGTAAACAAGAATTTCATCCATTCCCTATTTCTGCAATGTATTTACTTTTGAATCTTTTCTTACTGAAATCCTTCCCTTTCTTAATATCATCTGGGGATGGACTCAAGTAATTGAAGATGAACAGTCTAAAAATCACCAGACTAAGAAGGGACAAGGTAACTATCTTCTAGCATCTGAAAGTCTATAATGTGGGAAAGATATTAGGTTTGTTCAGTTTGATCCCAGATGGCAGAATCCTCCCAAACCACAGTTATGCATCTTGATAATGTCTTAAGAGGGAATCTGGGTCTCTCCTTAAAAAGGGGAATGTATATGAGTCCTTGTTTTCCTGTATCCTCTATCATCTTTGAGCTTTCAAGTATTATCAGATCATTTCATCTCTAGACAATTGCTGAGACATTTTTAAAATTTTCAACATTTAAATGATTAACTGTTAAAATTTATGCACAGAATTCTGGTTAAGATGATATCATATAAGGTCACTGAAAAAGCTCAGGACTCCCACATAAACTGAAAACAGTCCAAGAAAAGCCAATAGTGAAGAAATCTAAAAAGAACTGCAAGTTGATCCAAGAAATAAATGCAAAGAAAGATGGCCAGGAGGCAAGGGCAGGATAGAAAGACTTAACTAGAGAAGCCAAAGTCCATTTAGTTAAATGCAGAAGGAATTAAGGCAAGAAAAGGTTCATGTGGGGAAGCTGAACTGAACTTTCAGCTTTCAAAAGCTTAAAGAGCTGGAAAAAGGAAAGGAATACAAACTCCTACAAATGGATTTAAAACCAGCAGTACTCGAAACATAGGCAGGCAGGATCACCTCTAGTAACTATATGCTAGAACCAGATCCTATCCTTGCCTGTCAAAACACAAGCAGGGAACAAAATTGTCCCTAGAAAGGTCACTACACAGAGCAAGGGAGCCTGGTAGTATATATACCTCAGAGCACTGGGAGCCAGACCAGAAGAGAGGGCAAATTCAGGATCTAGGCACTAGCCTTAGGAAGGCAGTGTAGGAGGCCTAAGACCAAGTATGATCTTTAGTATCTTTCTGTGGGCTGTTAAAGTCACAGCAGAGATGCAACTAGCTTCAAACTGAGAACTATACAAAGAAAAGGAGAAAGAAACTAGTAGAGGTCTGAAGCCACAGTGGGCAACCAGGAAACTGAGAAAGAAGCCAGGGATTACGGCTGAGGGTAGGGCCAAATACCAGCCTCTTCATCGAGCTTCAGTGGTGGCAGCAACACCCAAATTGTGGCAGAGACAAGAGCAAACAAGACTCAGCCAACCCACCCAAGAGGGCTGCTCCAAGTATCAACTCTCAAACCAAAAACTAAAGCTCAAAATATTAGTAAACAAAAGAAAAAAATCAAATACAATTAAGTAATATTCAATATAATATATAATAACAACGACAATGTTATTTAAACTAATTTATGAATTTGTGTTATACCAATTTAAACTACTCAAAGATTACTTTCTAGAACTACAACTACTTCCTAGAATTTTTAAACAAAATTACAATAAAATACACCAGGTAGAACAAAATGTCAATGATCTCAAGGGAAAAAATATATAAGTAGAAAAGAAAATAGCCTAGCAGTATCAGATTTCAAACTGAATTACAAAGTAATCATCATCAGAACAATTGGGACTGGTTTAAAAAATAAAGTTGATTAATGGAACAGATAAGGAACAAAACATGCAGAAGCAATGGAACATATCAGCATAGTGTTCAACAAAGATAAAGGTCCCAACTCTTGGAGAAATGCCTCATAATTTAGCAAAAACTACTAGGAAAAATGGAAAGCTATTTGGGTTTAAGATCAACATCTCACATTATATATAGTAAAAACCTCCAAATGAATACAAGAACTACATATAAAAAGTGATAATATAAATAAATTACTGAAGAATAGAAGGAACTTTTACAGCTACCAGATGAGGAAGAATTTTCACCAAAGAAAGGAAAGATGGAGTCATGGAGAATTCTGATTATTTAAGACTTCACAAGAAATATTATGCAATAAATAAGTGGTTAAAAAATATGAACAGGCATTTCTCAAATGAAGAATTGCAAGCTATCAACCAAAATATTAAAAAAATGCTTCACATTTTTTTACTAATTATCACTAATAATAAGAGACAGGTAATTTAAACAACTCTGAGGTTCTACTTCATACCTGTCAAACTGGCAAATATGATCAGTAAGGAAAATTGCAATTGTTAAAGTATCTTGGAAGGAGAGGTATGATATTGAATTGCTGGTGGACCTGTGACCTGGCCAAACCATTCTGGAAAGCATTTTAGAACTATACTTCAAAAGTCACCATGCTTTATCAAAGAAAGAGAGAAAAAACTCAAATACACACAAAAAAACTTCTGAGTATTTTTGAAGAAGCAAAGATATGTAAAGAAAGTGAATGCCTACTGATTGGGGAATGGATGAACAAATTATGATATGTGGATTTATTGAGTTATTATTGTTCTCTAAGAAATGGTGAAAGGGCTAGATTCAAAGAAATCTGGGAAGGCTTGTATGAACTGATTCAGAGTAAAGTGAGCAGGAGCAAAAGAACTATTTTTTTTTATTTTTTTTATTTTTTTTAAAATATATTTTATTTGATCATTTCCAAGCATTATTCGTTAAAGACATAGATCATTTTCTTCTCCTCCCCCCCACCCCCCATAGCCGACGCGTAAGTCCACTGGGCATTAGATGTTTTCTTGATTTGAACCCATTGCTTTGTTGATAGTATTTGCATTAGAGTGTTCATTTAGAGTCTATCCTCTGTCATGTCCCCTCAACCTCTGTATTCAGGCAGTTGCTTTTTCTCGGTGTTTCCACTCCCATAGTTTATCCTTTGCTTATGAATGGTGTTTTTTTCTCCTGGATCCCTGCAAGTTGTTCAGGGATATTACACCGCCATTAATGGAGAAGTCCATTACGTTCGATTATACCACAGTGTATTAGTCTCTGTGTACAATGTTCTCCTGGTTCTGCTCCTCTCGCTCTGCATCACTTCCTGGAGGTTGTTCCAGTCTCCATGGAACTCCTCCACTTTATTATTCCTTTTAGCACAATAGTACTCCATCACCAACATATACCACAGTTTGTTCAGCCATTCCCCAATTGATGGGCATCCCCTCGTTTTCCAGTTTTGGGCCACCACAAAGAGCGCAGCTATGAATATTTTTGTACAAGTCTTTGTGTCCATTATCTCTTTGGGGTACAGACCCAGCAGTGCTATGGCTGGGTCAAAGGGTAGATATTCTTTTGTCGCCCTTTGGGCATAGTTCCAAATTGCCCTCCAGAATGGTTGGATCAATTCACAACTCCACCAGCAATGAATTAATGTCCCTACTTTGCCACATCCCCTCCAGCATTCACTACTTTCCTTTGCTGTAATGTTAGCCAATCTGCTAGGTGTGAGGTGATACCTCAGAGTTGTTTTGATTTGGCAAAAGAACTATTTTTACAAAGACCACAAGGTAGGAAAGGAAAATAACTATGAAAGACTTAACTCTTATTGATAAAATGACCAATCATTACTCTAGAAGATAGAGGATAAGAGCATACCTCCCACTACTTGATGAAGACAGACTATGTATAGAATAAGAAACACATTTCTAGATATGAACATTAAAACATAAATTTATTTAATTGACTATTCATGTGAAGGACATTTATTTGGGGGGTAGATAGATGGTACAATAGATTGGGCTAGTGATATTAAAAAGGGGGGGACAGAAAAAAGAATAGAGCATTAATGAAACATTTGGAAAATGCACAGAAAAGACTAAAAGGGAGTTATGAGGGAGATGTAAAACAAGCAGAGCAATGTTAGTAGAACCCCATAAATTTCATGTATGCCAAAAGGAAAAAGTTGTACCTAGTAGATTTCAATTTCATGTGCAATCATCATTTTCTAGCCTTTCTGTATGGAAATGTTCAGATTTGTTTATGATTCTCTAGTTCATAATAAAAACAATAAAGTATATGTGTATATTAAAATAGAACTATATGGAATGTATTATACTGAAACACATGAATGCTTACATGAAACAATGTTGTATGTACACTGATAAAACTATGAAATATATGCATTAAGAACAAAATCTGAAGTAATATAAAAAGTTATAAATTTAGTAAATTTTTTCCCTAAAGTTGATTCAGTTGTTAACAAAAATATACATTTTAAACAAATCAAGTCATAGACTAGAGGAAGGTATTTTTAATAAGAAATATTTTCAACAATAAAAGAAGTTTAAAATTATTCAATTTTTATTGATGTTTATAAATTAAAATGTAGTGCTCTGTAAATACCCTAGAAATCATAAAAGATAACCCTCATTGATTTTTTTATCCTTAAGAGTTCAGTCAATCAACAAGTATTCATTATTGAGCACCAAATTTATAGCAGCCACTGTGCTGAGGATAAAAATACAAAAATAAAACTATCTCTGTGATTAAGTAGCTTACATTCCATTTATGGAAATATAAGTATTCTTACAATATATACAATATAAAAACAAGTAAACAGGTGGTGGAGAGTGGCACTAGCATTTGGAGGGAAAAGGAAAGGGTTCATGAACATGGTGTCTGAACTGAGACTTGAAGGAAACTAAGGATTCTGGAAGGCAGGAGAACAGGAAGTAAGTTACAGGCACTGGGGAAAGAAGATTGACTGTCATGTAATAGGATGAGATAGAAGACCAATATGGCTGGACCATCAAGTGCACTGAGGGAAGTCATGTAAGATAGGGAATGGCACTGGAGTCATGTTGTAAGGGGTTTTAAATGCCAGAGTAGTTTGTAACCAAAAAAAAAAAAAAAGAACTATCTAAAATTTCTTTTTTGCCATCACCTCTTGTGCTCTGGCCACAATGGATAGTCAGTAAATATGACTAATTTTCTTATCCACAATATGGAAGATGATAGGACTCTATTCGAGACTCTAATCAGACAACATCTGAAGGACTAGGTTTAGTTTTGGGAGCCATTAAATGACATTTTTAAATAACATTTACAAACTCCAAAGATAAGTAATAATTTTGGAAACTGTCAGATAAAACATACCTCAATACAGAATACTTAGCTTTGTAAACACTTAAAGAAGACATAATCATTATCTTCAAATATCTTAAGGGCAAATATGGAAGAAGTACTGAATTTATTTAGGCAGATTTAGAATCAGTGGATGGAAATTTAAATAGAGAAAATTGTTACTTCATGAGAAAGAACTTTCCAATAATTAAAACTGATAAAAATAGTGCTCCCTGTTATCAGAAATTTTCCAACGAAGGATAGAAAATTACTGGTAAAGTATATAATAGAGTACATTTTAACAATGAGTGGGAAGTTTGAGATAACCTTTAAGGTCCCTTCCAGGAAATTCTAGGTCTATGATCGTTTGAAATTAGCTATATACAAAAGCAACACTATCTTTAATAATCATGTTGACTAAAGAAGCAATTATTTTTCTCCTGGATTGTGTTGCTGTTTCTATAGTTTAGTATAAATACTCACTGGTTTGATATCATTTTCCAGAGAAGCAAGGAAGTCTCCTCTTGTTACTTGCAGGCTCTCTGCTTTCTCCATATCCACCTCCACTTTGGTGCTGGCCTAGTTAAAATGAAAAAAAGAAAAACGTAAAGACTTTCACAGTCTAAGAATGAGAGTTGTCTATTTAATAAAGTAACATCAAAGGATTTTTAGTTTTTATACAAAATTTAATGAGACAGCAACCAAACCATTAGGCTTTAAAAACTGAGTTTCCTTTTACCTGAGGCATTAAAGTTTCTAAGAACTGAAGAACTATCTTGACATGAATTATCAAACCTTTCAAATCACTTAAAATATCTACTTCCTAGTTATTTCTATCAACTAAATGTTATTTAAAAATCTATCTCTCTACTCTAGGAATTTAGTAGTGGTAGTAATTATAAAGCTAGAATTAATGCTAGAAAAATTAATAAATACTTCTTACAATAAACAAAACACAACCTTTTATCATTAAAATTATTGTTTTCTTTCTTAGGCAATATTATGATAATAATCACATTGATGACAATAGAAGCACAATCTAGAATCCATCCAAGTATAAGAACTGAAATTACAATCAAAGTTATAATTCACAGACAGGTTTTAATCAGGATGGCATTTTCACAAATTTGAAAGCGTACTTCACTATCAGTTCATTTATTTCTGCAGGACCATTCCAGTCTGTCTAAAAGTGTGTAACTGAAGCTCCATGTAGGTGAAGTTTAGAGTCTGAAGGTCCTTATAATGAATCTATATACTTTAAAGAATAAATTTGCTTAAACAAAGTTGATTGTAAAATTAATCTTTGTTAATTAAATCCCACTGACATCTATTACTAAACTGAAGCCATATTTCTCCACAAAAAAATTAAATAAAACCTAGCACCTTTAATCCTCCTCCTCCAAAAAAATTTATATACACTCCTTTTTTCAGTAACTTTAAATGGAGAAGAAAAAAAATAACAAGTTGAGTATATATTTTCATTGATAACAACCAAAATGGAGCATCTCTCCTATTTGGGGCTCTCCATTGAGTTGTCAGATACTTTTCTTTTTAGCCATGTGGTCCTAGCCAACTTGTGGTTGGTCTCAACATGAATGCATGAGTAGTACAAAGGGGTATCCCAGAAATTTACCACAGAATTTATAACAAATATTAAATAAAATTATATCATAATAGATTGTTCATTGTATTCTATTTGCTTAATGAGGCTTTCCTCTTGGGTCTTTACTCCAACAGTTTGCATTTTATTTTATACTTATAAGAAAACTAAATTCAAGTGACAGTTTGAAGGAAAATCTTATCTGTCTTAATCCATTTATATGTGCAATAAAACTTATCTAGACTCCATCAAATAGGTGATGACTTAGATAGGGGCTAGTTTGGAATCCATCTTTAAGTCACAATTAATCATTTACTGACCAAATTAACTGTGTGAATAATGGATAAAACAATGCTTATATGTGGTAAAAAAATCCAATCTATCCTTTGGCATTCTACATATTGAGAAGTTCACAATTATATATCCAGACACTAATTACAAATCCCTCATTCCTCCCAAATTCCACATTCTTTAAATAAGCCATTAAAAGCCCCCTGGCTGTCAACACTGAGTTGGGGGCAGGAGTACTAGTCCGGGGTTGTCCAGGAACTAGTTTCCATATATGAAGTTAGATGTCGATCAGTACTTCCCCTGTCTCTGAGGACTGTAGAGAACTTCCTGGAGTCCTGACAGGTTAAAGAGATTTAGCCCTAGTCACATAGCAAAGAACCTAAATCCTACAATTCAGGATTTTTAAAGCGTGATTTTCCTCAATTAACAAGCTTTTACCATGTTATATTTATAGCAGTGAAGGAATACAGAAGGGTTGTACCCTTCAAGTTACACCTGTAGTAGTTAATAAAACTTGTATTTCAACACTATCAAATATCAAGTGGTCACTCATAAACTTCATAACCTTTTAAAAAATCTGACATTTCGTAGTCCTTATCGCTCCTCTTAAATTAAGGGCAACCAAGTGACCTTAATAAGTCAAATTCAATAACCAAAAAAAAACAGCAAAATCTTTCTTTAAATCCAGAAATCCTGGTGGTGTAGACAAATTGCATATTTGCATAGCTAGGAACTGATTTCACTGCTTAGGTTTTTTTTTTTCCTTTTTGGTGGTAGATTGGTGGAGTGTTTCTATGCATTGTTTTCTTATGAAAGTTTGTTATAAATAGCAATTTATTTGTACGTGGAGGGTAGAAAGAGAAGAAATGGGAGAAAGAAGAAAGTGAAGGAAGAAGGAAAGAAACAGGAGGAAAGAGAGAGAGGGGAAAGATGGGGAAAAAAAAGATAGATAGACTTGAGATTTCATTGGTTTTGGAAATTCCAAATGACAAAATTCCCTCTGCAACTTAAAAGTCCTAGAAAGCTGCCTGGAGAACTGAGAGGTTAAATAATTTTCCCAGTGTTACAAAGTCTGTATGTGTCAGAATAGGATTTGACCTCTTCTATCTTGACCTATATAGGTCTTCCTAATTCTAAAGCCAATTCTCTTTCCAATATACCATACTGCTTCTTGGGGAACAATAAATCCTTTAAAAATGTTTAATTATATTTTTATTTATTTCATTAAATAATTCCCAATTACATGTACATTTTAAAAATTATTTTTTAAATATTTACTTTTGTTACATTTGAGTTCTAAGCTATTTTTCCTCCCTCCTTCCCAGCTCTACCCTACAGAAGGTCAATATTGGACAGATATACATGAAACTGTACAATACATTGTTCCATATATCAGTTCTTTATCAGAAAATATAGTCTTTTAAAAATATTTTGTAAGTGAAAATCCTGAGCAAAATGTGTTGGTAAACCAATTTTAATATATTCAGCTACTATTTTAAAATAGTTCAACACAGACTTGCACCTATAAAGAACAAGAAAGCATTAACCACAAAACCTATACTACCTCAAAACTCTGAATGAAAAGTTCTCTGAACCACATGAAAAAGAAAATTTCTCCACTTCCTACTTGTACTGCTCCTAAGTTGAAAAACTGAAAATATCACTTCTATAATGATCATTAATATTAGTTCTTCACTAATAAAACTTGAGAAGAAAACATAACTCAGCAGAGTCAATACTTCAAAAGCAAGTTCAGATGCCAGTTGCTATTGCCATCAGCTCAAAAAAAGGTAATGTTAATAAAACCACATCCATTTGTGTCCAATAAAAGGGAAGTTCTTCAATGACAACAAATAGTTACGTTGGATATTTGTAGGACAAGATTGGAACCACAAAAAAATCAGTATATACAAAGGAAAAATAAAAACTGGTAGGTGTGACTAAAAACAATAGGCTGTATAACTGGATGTGCTATATATATATATATATACATATATATATATATATATGTTAGTGGCTATAAATGAAGGTATGGGTCATTTTTATAGGCTGAGATAAGTCAATGTTGTATTTCTCTTTTTATATACTGAAATGTTTGTGATTATTGAAGATTGTTACATTCATAATATTTAAAGAGGAAAAAACCAATTAATGCAAGTATTCTTAACTTGGGCTTCATAAATTTGTTTTGTTTTTTTTTTTATTTCATAACTGTTTCAATATAATTAGGTTTTTTTGTATTTCATTTTATTAATTTAAAAACATTCTTCTGAGATTGGGTCCTTAAGTTTCACCAACCTGCCAAAAGGGTTGATGACAAAATCAAGATTAAGAACCTCTGTTACGGTAGGGGAAAGACAGTTTTCAAGATCTCCCCTTTTCTTCCCCAATTTCAAAAAGACAATTTGTTCTGAGAAGATGATTGAACTGCCAAAGGTGAAAAAAGAATTTACATTTATCCTAAACTATCCTAAATTAACTTTTGGTGTACCTGATTCAAAAGGAGAAATTTTATTAGGCAGTATTGCATTGAAGGTATTGAAACAGTGCATTTTAGATATATTTGATATCTAAATTATTTTTTATTTCATCAGCATGAAGGAATTCCCACGGATTGTGCAAATAATCACAACCTATCTATGACTTAGTAGACAAGTCCTATGTGGACAAGTCATTTAGGAGTTAAATAATCTGTTCAGGGTCACACAGTTACTAAATGTTAGAAACAAGATTGGAACCTGAGCCTTCCGGGCCCCAAACCAGCAACTTGAGCCATGATGCACCTATAAAACCCCAGAGTTTATCTATATGAAAATAAAAGTAGCCTTCCCATCTCCAAATATTTAAAAGTCAACTTCCCTTGGCATTCCAAATTTCTTCAGATGTAAGAGCAGAACCAACTTCTCAGCAAACATCCCAATGTTTGATTACTTTAGATGACTACAATGTGGTACATAATAGATCAGTGGGGGTTTTCACCTCTCATCCAAATCCTGCTACTTGTATATATTACTGATGCATGACTTAAGATTTTAATCTGGAAGGGACTTTAAAGATCATCTAATGTAATTCTCTCATTTTGCAGATGACAAAACTAAGACCCAGAAAGATAAAATCAACTTGCCCAGTATCATACAATTCCCAAGGGGCAGAATTGGGATTTAAACCCAAGTTCTCTAATTCCAAAACCTGTCCTTTTTCCAGACCAGCACAAAAGCATGCTTTTCTCTCCTACTGTAATTTTAAAAAGATCCTTTTTTAAATGAACATGTAATTTGTAATTCTGTGTAAAACAGAGAGATGTAGCCTGTGCTAGGTCACTCTTCTTCCTAGTTTTTGAACTATCAGTATCCTACAAAATTAAATCCTCAGCACTCCTACTCCTCTCTCTCTTTCTCTTTATACTAACATGAAAAATTCATTGGCTCTGTGTTTCATCTATCATCTATTTGCAGACTGATAGAGCTCACATCTCCACTCATGAGACCTAACACCTGACCTAAAATTGTATTATAGTTTAATTTCTTCATATTCTATCTCATATATGGGTCCTACAAATACCTGGATCATATTATGATAAATATTGAATATAATCAATATTAAACTCTCAAAGCATTAGGGGTTAATCAAAGCTGAGGAACATTCTAAGGTCTAGAACACCTAAAACAATTTAAAGAAATAGCAAGTCAAGGAAAGGGAAAAATCAAGATTCAGGATCAGGTTGTTGGACTAGTATCTCAAACAATCTCAGAGTTGGAAGGGGCCACAGAAGTCATTTAGTGTAATCTATAGCTGAAGAGTCATGTAGCCTCTTCCTGAATACTGCAAGTGACAGCAAACTCACCATTCAATGAAGTAGGACATTTCACTTTTGTACAGTTTCTAATTATTAAATGGTATTCTTTGTATTGAGTAAAATTTGCTTCTCTGAAACTGCCACCCATTTCTCGTAGATTTTGCTAAGCAGAACAAATCTAAGCCATCTTCCATCTGACAGCTCTTCAAGGCTGCTATCACAATCCCCCTATATCTCCTCTTTTTGAAGCTAAACAACTGCAATTCCTTCACCAAACTACTCCATGACATGGTCTCTAGGGCTCTAATAATCCTGGTTGCAGTCTAGTTTGTCAATGTCCTCTGAACAAATGACATTCAGATGTGATCTGACCAGGATAGAATCCAGTAAAATTATACTTCTATTTTCTTACAAACTTTGTACCTATTAATGAGACCTAAGTTCACTCTATATCCATTAATTTCTACCTCAAATGGGGATCTAAGTGTGATCAGTACCATTCTTTCTACTCCCTGGCATGCCCAAAAGGACACCACCTTTTGTAAGGTTGCTGACCCCTGCTCTATGGAGGTGAAGCTACTGACCTTAATGTGCCTATTCATTGCAGTGGATTGGGCAGCTCGAACCAGACCCTCCAGTTCAGCTCCACTGAAGTTCTTGGTCTCCACAGCCAGCTCCTTAATATCCACATCAGCAGCCAGCAGCTGATGTCCTCTCATCCTGGCTGTGTGGATGTGAAGGATCTGCAGCCGACCTTTTTCATCTGGCAAACCTGACAGTTGAAAACAGACAGTGAGAGGTGCAGTTCAGAGGAAAGAAGCCACAGAACTCTTAGAAAGGCCTGCTTTAAGCCTAGATCTTACCCACATTCACTCTGTGACCTGGGGTAAATCTCTTAACCTCTCAGTGCCCCAGGAACTGAGATGACTTGCATCAGCAGAGGTCATTTTCTCATCAGGAATTCCCTATAAGTCCCAAACACACACAAAGGGAAGGCGGTCTCTATCAATGGAGTGACCAGAATACACATCTTTTCTTTTGAGTGCGAGAAGTACGTAAGCATGTGTTGCTCATAAAATGTGGCTTGTACTGACATAAGAAGCAACAGAGACTTCTACCCTGCTGTACTCATGATCTAGAAACTAAGGATCTGGGATGGATCGACTTACCTATTTCCATTTTAACCTCTAGTCTACCAGGACGCAGAAGAGCCTCATCTATCAGGTCAGGTCTGTTGGTCATTCCTAGGCACATAATTTAAAACAAATGCACAGACAAGTTTTCAGAGTTGTGAAATTAATATACAAATAGTTTTCCTAATGCCTGAAGGACTGTATTCTCCTGAAAAGTAAAACATACATTTAAAAAAATCTTTACCTTCCATCTTGGAATCAGTACTAAGTATTGGATCTAAGGCAGAAGAACAGTAAGGGCTAAGCAATGAGGGTTAAGTAACTTGCCCAAGATCACAAGGCTAGAAAATGATTGTGTACATACCTGAACCCAAGTCTTTAGACTTGGCTCTCTATCCACTGAGCCACCCAGCTGCCTCCAAAAGTATTTTACAAATGTCAACTAAGAGGAAAAAGTTTTTAAAAACTCAAGCACTTTGTCAAGTGACTATGGCTTAAAACAGGGATTACTATTCCTTCCCACTCCCAATAAGAATAACAGCAGAGAATTTTATAACCAATTCTCCACTCCACAAAGAACCAAAAACTGACAGTGCTAGAATTCTTGGGCCTCTCCTCAGTTTCAGAGCAGGTACCTGGACACCTTGCTTTTCTCTTTTATCATCTGTTATAAAAGCCAATGCATCAGGGGCAGCTGGATGGCTCAGTGGATTGAGAGTCAGGCCTATGTTCAAAACTGGCCTCAATACTTCCTAGCTGTATGTCTCTTTTTTTTTTTGCAAGTTTTTTTTTAAGCTTTAACATACCAATGACTAAGATGTTGTTTAGTTGTTCCACACCATCAATTTTTGACAACAATTGGTTGACAACAGTGTCATGAACTCCCGTGCTGCCAGCCATACTCCCTCTCTGCTTGCAGATAGCATCAATTTCATCAAAGATGATGATATGCAAACCACTGTTTGCTCCAAGCTGTTAGGACGGGAAAAACAGAGTTGCATATTATCAATATTTCAAAATAATCAATCTAATTATACTCTCTTATATGCCTATGTATATGTATTAAGCAAAATTGGTATATACATGGCCCCTGCACTCAGAAAAAAAGGAAATATAAGTATTTTTAATCAACATATTGTTTTAAAGAACAAAAAAATATAAAATGACAGTACTAGAGGGACTAGATAGATATAATGGGATTCAGGGTTGTGTAAAGTTATGAATAAATTAGGTGGAATATAAACCGAAACTAAACTGTTGGAAGAGGCATAATTTAATGGAAAAAGACATATGGAATCACAATAAGACTCAGAGACACCTGGGATTCATAAATGACTAATAGATTTTACTAACCAGTTTGGGATATAAATTAAAGGTAATACCAGGGTAGATCTAGTTGGTAGAAACCTCTGAAATATTTCCATTGAGAATTTTTTATTTGTTAAAGAGAGAACTGATGACAGATTTAAAATAGAGGGATGTCAGAACTTCTAAAGTATAGACAGAAAATGATTTTAATAACACAAGTGAGATCAGCAGGGAGAAAGGTTCTAGTCAGTGAGACATAGGTGAAGGTATTAAGTATGATACTCAATCACACCTGAATAACATTTTTGTAAATAGTGATGATTGAAAAAGGAGTAGTAATGTGTCTTTATTTGTTTATTTATTTGGTTGTTTGTTTATTTATTTGTTTGTTTGTTTGTTTATTTGTTTATTTATTTATTTTTAGGCCCTTACCTTCCATCTTGGAGTCAATACTGTGTATTGGCTCCAAGACAGAAGAGTAGTAAGGGCTAGGCAATGGGAGTTAAGTGACTTGCCCAGGGTCGCACAGCTAGGAAGTGTCTGAGGCCAGATTTGAACCTAGGACCTCCCATCTCTAGGCCTGGCTCTCAATCCACTGAGCTACCCAGCTGCCCCTGTAATGTGTCTTTATAGATAAACAGCATTTTATATCTTGCTTTATAAGTGCTTATACTATGAGCTAGGCAATGTGCTACATTCTGGGGGTTCCTACTTTTAGGGAGTTTTTAACAGGGGAAAACAAAATATCAAAGGGAACTGCAAACCATCAGTGTGGGAAGGAAGGATATACAAAGTAGGTGGGGAAGGCAGTTGAGGGGGTGGGAGGAACAATCTGGATACAGAGTTGGAAAGCAAGCTGCTGATTTTATTACTGTTTTTTCATGAAGAAAGAAAAGATAAAAGGGCATCAAGCATCAACCTTGGATTTCAGGCTTCAGTGACAAATTGATTGTTCATGTCCAGGATGATGGAGAAGCTAAAAGTAAAAAGCTTAAGGGAAATGATGAAGTTTGGTCTTGCAATGTTGAATCTGAAGTGTCAGTAGAATACCCAACTGGAAATGTCTTCTAGAACACGAATAGGCAGTTTTCAGATAAATCAAAACTATCAATAAGCACATGAAAAAGTGTCCTAAATCTCTTATAATTAGAGAAATACAAATCAAAATAACTCTGAGTACCACTTCACACCTAGCAGATTGGCTAATACAACAGAAAAGTAAAGTAATAAATGTTGAAGAGGAAGTGCCAAAATTGAGACACTAATGCACTGCTGGTGGAGTTGTGAATTGACCCAATCATTCTGGAAGGCAATTTGGAACTATGCCTAAAGGGCTTTAAATGACTGCCTGCCCTTTGACCCAGCCATACCACTGCTGGGTTTGTACCCCAAAGAGATAATAGGGGAAAATATGTGTACAAAAATATTTATAGCCACACTCTTTGTGGTTGCAAAAAATTGGAAAATGAGGGGATGTCCTTCGATTGGGGAATGACTGAACAAATTGTGGTATCTGTTGGTGATGGAATACTATTGTGCTCAAAGGAATAATAAACTGGAGGAATTCCATTTGAACTGGAAAGACCTCCAGGAATTGATGCAGATAGAAAGGAGCAGAAGCAGGAGAACATTGTACATAGAGACTGATACATTGTGGTACGATTGAATGTAATGGACTTTTCTACCAGCAGCAATGCAATGATTCAGGGCAGTTCTGAGGGACTTATGAGAAAGAACACTATCCACATCCAGAGAAAGAATTGTGGGAGTAGAAATGCAGAAGAAAAACATTACCTTGATCACATGGTTTGATGGTGATATGATTGGGGATGTAGACTCTAAATGATCACTTTACTGCAAATATTAATAATAGGGAAATAAGTCTTGATTAATGGCACATGTAAAACCCTGTTGAATTGCATATTGGCTATGGGAAAGGGGAGGAAGGAGGGGAGGGAAAGAATATGAATCATGAAAACATGGGAAAATATTCAAAATTAATTAAATAAATAAATGATTTTTTTTTTAAGGAAATGTCCTCTAGAAACAAGGAAGAGATAAATCTCAAAGTCATCTATGCACACATTATAAAAGAGATTAGAGACTGCATGATCTGTCTAGCAGAACAACAGGTACAAAAACAGACCAGCCTCTAGGAACCCAAACAGAAGCCTATTGGGTATCTAGAGAGGAAGCATAGGGAAGAAGATCAAGAATGAAGCTGCCATGTAGGTAGGAAAATAATCAGCCCAGAACTTCATGATTTGAAAGACATCAGTGTGAGCCCTAAAAGGAACCAGACTATTATAAGCAATTAATTTTATACATTAATGGCTCACATAACCCAAAGGAGTGGTATTGTTACTCTTCTTCAGGTAAACAGTCCTCTGTGTTCTTATATGTAAGGTCTTGATGGCATTCATAGGAATTAGAAGTAGAAAGGACCTTAGAGATAATTAGGCAACTTTCTGCTTTTACAGATGAAGAAACTAAAGTCTGCAGAGTCTAAATGATTTGCCCAAGGTCACACATACAGGGCTTTTGACATTGACTCCAGTGCTCTTTCTATCATAAAACACTGCATCCATTGCTGGCTCTCTAAATATGAAGCAAAGGGTTTTAGAAAGTTTTACTGTTGATGGATTTTTCCCCAAATTTTATAAACAAAACTATTTTCCTTAAAGCTGTTCTCTTCATAATTATAAATTGTAAATGATATGCAAACCTATTTAAACTTGGAAAAAATTATACTCATTTCCCAACTTCAAAGACTTAAATTGGAAGGTTTTGTCATTCTACCTATGCAAAAAGACTAAAAAGAAGAATTTGAAGCTTTAATCTCAGTTCTGCCAAGGTATTCCTATAGAGTAAGGTTTATTTTAACTTTCTTGTAATCTTTAGATTTTCCATAAATTAAAAACTCTCACAAGTTAACATGAAAAGTTATGTACATAAAAGTAGTGAGCGTTCATTCATATTGTCAAAAGTCTTTCATCAGTATTATATATTTTGCACAGCACAAAAAGGAGCTATTTCTAATTTTTTCTTTCAATGTGCCTTATGTTGCCACTGGAATCATGGCTTCCTTTTTAATCCAACCTCAAAAATTATCCGGGTGTACAATGAAGCCAAAGACAATGAGATCACTATGTTCAAATAAACTATCACCCTGGCAATCTACTGTGAATATAATTCATTACAATTCTGACCTTTTCAGTACCCTGCTAATCTCACAACTTGTCATCAGAATGCTTCACCCACGAAGTCAGTATAACTTCTATTTTTACAGGTGTGTTACTCCATAGAAGGCAAGTTCATAGATATAATACTTATTGCAACACATTAGGAACTAGGTTAGAAAGATGTCAAAATTAAAGTTCACAGATTAATATAGTTGAATCATCAATAAAGCCATTTCTGAAGGGTTTAAATCCTTACAAGACTATCCTGTTCAATCCGCTGGCTTCTAGCTCTCCTCTCTTGCCATCTGAAAAATCTTTTCCCATAGAAACAAATCTGATGCTATTGAGCCCCTGGCAACAGCCTTCTGAAGAGACTGTTCTATATTTAGCCAGTATGACCTATTTGCAAGTCTTCATCTCCTTCAGCCTAGACTGTCAAGAATCACAGAGGTGATGCTTTTCTTTATTCTGTTAACACTGCCCTCCCCCCAACCTACTGCATGGAGTCATTATCTGGGTATATTGAGCTATTTCTGAATGTACAGGATAAGAGAAGTTGTATTAGAAAAGAATGGTTATGATTAATTTTTATCTCGGAATCCTCTCCCAGGACCCATATGTGTAAAAATAAGCACACCAGAATTTTCTGTAGTAACAAAGAACTGGAAAAAAAGTGTGCACCCATCAGATATGGAACAGATGTACAAATAATGATATATAAATATAATGGAATATTGTTGCCCTAAAAAGAATAATGAAAGGGAGAGAAAAATCTGGCATGCTTTGCATAAATTGGCCCTAAGTGAGCTGAACCAAGAGGATAATTTATATAAATTGACTTCAATACAGTAAAGGTAAACAACTGTAGAAAGATTTAAGAATTCTGATCAACATAATGATCAATTATAACTTCAAAAGACTTATGTTGATGGGAGGGAGGTGAAAGCCTAGAAATGCAATAAGAATATATTTTGAGACATGGTAAATGTGTTATTGTTTTATATGACTATAATAATTTGTTATAAGGGAGAACTTATTTTTTGATGTTTGTGTTACTGAAGGAGAATAGTGGTTAGTGATAGTGATGTTTAAAAAAGAAGAAAAGGAAGATCAATGAATTATTTAAAAATTCAAAATAGAGGTAGCTAGGTGGCTCATTGGATAGAGAGCCAGTTCTGGAGACTGGAAGCTTGGGGTTCAAATCTGGCCTCAGATACTTCCTAGCTGTGTGACCCTGGGCAAGTCACTTAACCCCACTAGTGCCTAGCCCTTACCATTCTTCTGCCTTGGAATCAATACTTCGTATTAATTCTAAAACAGAAGGCATTGATTTATAAATAAATTAAAAATAATAAAAATCCAAAGTAGAGGTCAAAAGGAAGTTCAGAGAGGGATGACCACACAGAGAAGGAAAGCAATGTTGGAACTATCATGGTCAATTTAAGATATACAGTTTTTAAAAAAAGGTTTAAGTAGTAGAGTCATGGTTCTCTTTCTCTTCTTTGTAAAGTGTTTGATAGTGAAAAATAACTTAAGTTATTTTTACTATTAACTAAAGATATTAACTAAAATAAAAATAACTAAGTTTTAATTTTAGTATTTTAGTATTATTAACATTATTTATTTAGTATGCTTTAATTGCATATAAATTTAGTTGCAGCACAACAAAGCTGCCTATGCAATAAAATGGAAATGTTCATTACTTTGATTTTATAAAGTGCTTCTTGAGCTTTTCCCCTCCTTTTTTTTTTCATTTTTCTCATCTTTTTTTTATTCAAGTATTTTTCCATGGTTACATGACTTATGTTCTTTCCTTCCCCCCCAACCCCACTCCCCAGAGCTGACAAACAATTCCACTGGGTTATACATGTATTATCACTCAATACCTATTTCCATATTATTTATTTTTGTAATTTCCCCCTCCTTTAAAAGAAAACAATTTATGGTCATGAAGTAGGATTGAAAGTAAAATAACACTTAAGATGAGAAAAAAATTAAACAGTAAAAATCTATTGGTTCTGGGATTTCCTAGGAGTTGTAGTCAACTGAATCTTGGAATCAAGGAATTAACTTCCATTGGTCTGGGCCTGCAACTCAGCATACCAGAGCTTGTACCTGTTTGGATACAGATCTTTGGGTGTGTTTCACCTTGAGGCCTAGAAATGACATAAGCCCAAATCTCATATAAACATCATATGTATACTAGACTGTCTAGGACTTTTAATGATGGTCTTCAAGTATTTGAAGTATCAAGAGGAGAATAGCAACAAGTTATTTTATTCTTATCTTATTCTTATTGTAGATATTTAATTCTTATTGAAATAAGGAACAAAAAGAAAAGGAAATTTATAAAATTCAATGGGTGAAGTGTTTGTTTTAAATTCACTTCATTTTTTAGCTCTAAATCAACTTTGAACTTAGTCAAAGAACTTGCCAATTTATTGATGAGCCAGTTCACTTTCATGTTATCAAATTTTTACATATGACCCTTAATATATACATGTATAAATGTGTGTGAGTACACTTCCTCACAAGCTAAATTTTTTCTATATTTTAAAGTATTTATATATACCTTCAGGTAATACGTAAACCTAGACCTGTTTGGGACACCTTTACCCCCATGCAATCACTCATCTTTGATTATGATTGTCTTGTGGCCAAGGACATCTATCTGTTCATATAATGTAAATAATCTTAATGCCTTAAAGATAAAGCTACCTGTAAATTATGCATTAAATAAACCATATTTGCATGCTACACCAAAATATAGAGGACATAAAATAACAACTTCCTCCATCATAGATCTTAATGTTTCTTTACAATCTAAGTTATAACTTGGTTTTTAATTAACTCCTATTATTTAATGTTTACATTACCCTTCTCTGCTCTTCTTCAGCATCAGCAAATAGTTTACGGATATTTGCTTCTGATTCCCCAACATATTTGTTAAGAATTTCTGGTCCATTGACGACCTTGGGCTCTCTTGCATTCAGCATCTTGCCAATCTGTCGAGCCAAAAGGGTCTTACCACAGCCTGGGGGGCCATATAACAGAATACCTTTCACATGTTTGCAACCTAAAGGAGAAGCAATAAAGCCACAGGTCAATAGATAAAAACCCAAGAGGAAGCTGTACTGAGCACTCAGCCATATTGAAACATTTTTTTCTTTCCCCTTCAGGTTCATGTCACATTAGACAATGGTATTCTTTAACATGTTCTTGTACAGAAAACATGTTGCAGAGAAAAAAAATCATTACCAATATTCCTTTTAGGGAAAATTTAGAAATTAGTCCTATAAAATGTTAATGCCTATGGAACAAAACTGTCTGTAAAACAGTTTAGACAGTTATATTTAAACTATGGCCACAAAACACACAATTCTACCCTTGAAAATGCCAATATCATCTAATTATCTGCTTTCACAATATCATACTTTCACAATTCTTCAATAAAAGAGGATGTTTAGCTAAAAGATATAAATTAGTGCTGGAAGAAACAAATTTTGAAAATAGAATATAGTTAAATGGATGGTTATAAGGCATTCTACAAGAATGGCCTATCCACACAGAACCATGGAATATGGAATTGGAAGGAAACTCAGAGGACTTTATTATTATTTATTATGTGGACAAGCAAACCAAAGCCCATAGAAGTTCTCTTAGCTTAGCAAAATGACCACTCAAAATTCAGGCCTCTTGAGTTCCCGCCCCTTTCCATTACCCCTTAATATCCTGTGGAGAAAACTGAATAAGTCACTTTGTAGTTTCTCAAACTTTGTAAATTAGTGTCCAATGCCCAGTGAGTGGTACATACTTGAAAGGGCAACCATCTCTCAAACAACTGCCTTCAATATAATAACACAGCAATAGTCAAAGCTCAAGTCCAGTGGAATTAAGTTATTTTGGGGCAAGCTCCAGTAACATCTAAAAAGCCATAATATCAATACTATTATTTGATGAGCCACAAAGCTCAATCCCTGACTGATGTACTCCATGAGATCCAGGGTGACCAACTAGATCCCATGAGGTCCTATTTCAATGAAAGGTTCAAAGAAATCTACCTCACTTTACAGAATGGTAAATTTCCTGAAAAGATGATCATAAAGCAAGTTTCTGAAACCAGAATGATAATTTCTGACTTTCAAAATAAAACAAGTGTTGTGTCCCTATCTTACAATGTAAACCTTTAAAAATCATACATCTAAAGAGAAAAAGATAAAAGTGTTAATAATAATGTCACAAATTACATTTTTAATCAAAAAAACATACTTTAAGAGGTAATAGACATTGTGCTGCTTGTTCTTCCATTAGCCTAAGTTCCTCCTAAGCTTTAAGATAAAAGCAATGGGCCACATGTTTGTGCTAAAGTTAACTTTATTCCCAGTGATGGAATAAAAGGCTGACTATTTAATTGAAGACAAGACTCTAATGAAAGCATCTGACCCTTTAAAGAAATCTATTTAGTATACTTGAGTAATTTTCTTTCATGATTATCTAGAGATTCCATTTCCAAGGGGAACTCGGGAGAATACGTTATGCTTTTCACTTCACAGGAAGGAAAGAAATAAAAGTTTCTTTTTCATGCCTACAAACAGTGTAGTCAAGGGCATCTTTTTATGGACATAATTCTTGTCTTTTAAGTTTTTCTCCCAGATGTAAAGTGTTCTTTTAGACAGAAAGGGTATTTAGCTGGTGTTGTCACCGAAGTCTCTCTATAGCATCCTGTATCACACCCTTCTTTTATCTGTGACAGCCTCTGTGACATTCATTACACAGTTCTTGGGGGACTCTTTTAAGACTCAACTGTCTTTCCTCTCTCCCAACTGATGCTCAAATTTCACAATCACTATCCCCAATCTGAAGTGTCATTATTCCTCCTCCTCCCTGTGAAGGGCCAACTCAAGGCCTACCTTTTCCAAGAAGACTCTCCTAACATCTCTAACCCATGCTGCTAGTCCTCTATTATGAACTTATACTACTTAAGATTCTTTACTAGTCATTTCCCAATAAATCACAAATCAACAATCTGGCTCCCAGTGCACCTTTCTCCTTGACCTCTTATTTTTTCCCTTCATAGTATAGTATAGTGGAGAATGCTAGGTTCAGTCAGGGGACCTGGGTTCTAATTCTGACTGTGCTACTATCTGTGTGACCTTGGAAAAAATACATCTTCTTAGGTTTCATTTTCTTTATATGAGAAGTTAGGACAGGTGATTTCTAAAGTCTCTTTCCAGTCTTAAATTTTATGATCTTATTTTCCAGGCACACTACAATTCCATCAATTCTGTGCTTTTGATAATGCCACATCCTACACCAAAACATTCTCTACCCCCCTCCAACAAATCTCTATCTGTTTAACTCCTATATATTCACAGGAACTAACTAAAATACCTCACACAGCTAATTTGTGAAACCTTTCCTGATCTGTCAGTTCTATTCTTAAAGGAATTATATATAGGATAGCCTTTGTACTTTTAGTATCCTATTTTACATTATGATTATCTAGGTAGGACTTTCCTTACTAGACCCTAGGCCCCATGGAGGCAGGGAAGATTTTATTTATCCTTGTAAATCCCCCAGCACCTGGTACAATACATTGTAAATAGTAGGTGCTTAAGTTAATTTCCTTTTATTCTTATTTTTTAATTGGCTATTAAGTTTTGAATCCTGAACTTTTTCCACTAAGACATAATGAAAATTTATCCTTTTAAATGCAATGGAATTTCATTGTTGGTAAATTTGGCATAGGAGATAGAATGCTCTTGGATTCCATTTATAAAATGTTGTTACTAAAAAATGCTGAACTTTTTATTAGGCAATATTAGCTATAATCCACATCTTTCTAACTCTCCCTACCACATGGCTCAGAGAATGCAATGAACTCTCTATAAAAAAAACAAACAAAAAAACCTCTGCAAACACCACAAATACATACATATATACACACATGCCAAAAAGATTGTAAAGATAATTTCTCTTTTGTTGTTAAAACTCTGGGTTTATGGCCAGTGTTTATTACTTTCATAGATGAACTAATTTAAATGTGTGCAAAATGCTTTACTAGATCTTGGAGAAATGTAAATTTAAAAAAAAACATGTAAATAACTGGAAAGTAACTTAAAAAAATAAATTACCTTTGAGATAAGAAAGGAAGACAACTAGGTGGCTCAATAGATTGAGAGCCAGACCTAGGAACAGAAGGTCCTGAGTTCAGATTTGGCCTTAGACACTTCCTAGGTTGGGCAAATCACTTAACCCCCATTGCCTAGTACTTGTTGCTCTTCTGCCTTGGAACCAATATGCACTATTGACTCTAAGACAGAATGTAAAATTTTGTATTTTTTTAAGGATGAGAAGGGAAAAAAAGTAAACATCAAAATCAAATATATTTATGGAACTAAATCTAAAGTATAAATACTCATAAATGTGACAGTACCAAACTCAAGTACTATCAGAGCAAATTACGGTTATTATAGCATTAAAAGATCAGCATGTTTCTATTCAATTTAGTTTAAAAATTTTTTAAGGAACAGTCTAGATGCAACAGAGATTCATAGTTTCATATATAAATATTTTTCTATTCTTCTTTTATTATGGAAATGTTCATTGTTGTTAATATTTGTCATAATTTTTTTTTCAATCCAAACAGCTAAATTAAAAAAAGAAAAAGATCAGAATTCTGTACTGGTGTTGGGTTGTTTGAGATGGACATTACATCTCAAAAATCAAGTTCAACTTCTCTATTTTACCAAAGTAAGGCCTGAAGAATGAAATTTACTTGCCTAAGACATTAACAATGAGTTAATGGGCATGCCAGGTAGTGAATGCTAGTCTTCTGACTCTCGGGCCAGTGTTCTTCCTACCTGGGTCATGCCAAAAACATTGTTTTCTAAGTGAAAATGAAGCACTGTATAAATGTATAAATGCGAGCTTATATGAAGAATCCTCAGGCTCACCTCTATAATAGTTACCTTAATAATAAACAATAATGAGACAGGGACTTGTTTTCATCATTTTCAGGTAGCCAGTCTGTTAAAGAAGAAAGGCCACCTCTTCATTTAAGTCACTACCAAAGACTTCCACAAGTTATATAATGAGTGCACTGCTAATGTTGGAGAGGCACAAAAGTTAGGAAATTAATCTTATTCAAATTGATTAGTCTTCTTTTGTCTTAGCAAGGACTGTTACTTAATATGTGGATTCTTATTTAATCTTTCACATTTAAATTTTAGGAAAATAAGCAAAGTATGAATATTCATTATCTTGATTGTTTTTAGTGGAATCTTAATGTTCATGCAGGTGAAATAAAGACTAGTATTAAACTAATTTTTACCAATGATCTATAGGAGATCCATGCCCCTATTATGTTTTCTCGGGGCTTTGAGCATTTCTGAGGCAGACTAATGGTTGTACAAACCTCCTCTCCCCATTCAAAAAATGCTGCAGTCAAAATAATACCTCTCCACTTGCTCTCAATTTGTTTCTCCTGCTTCTTCCACACAAAGTTTGAGTTTTTCATCTTCATTTTCAAGCCCTTCCCATCTCTTCTCCTGCCTTTCTAACCTATATAATTAAGAAATATAGTAGGTTTGTCTTAGAGTCAAATGTACTACCAGAACATTTCTTTCCTCCAAAAAACGAAAATAAAACTGCTTTTAGTTTACCTTATCTAATTTGTTTTTGTTAATAATGACTATAGACAAGAGGTAGAGTAGTAAAGTGTGGCAGTGAACTACCAAAATAGTAGTTAATAAAATAATTGTTTCTATTTGGTTTGGGAATTTAAGCTGCTACTTACACTTTAATATTGAGATGATTAATGTGAGAATTAACATTTCTGGCAAGAACCATACTCTGAAGTTCCTACTTAGGAGAAACTATAAAGCTGTCTAGATTCTCCATTCGGTTCCCTTACTCAAGTCCTCCCTGCTACCCAGACCACTGAGGATGGCATAATTACCTCTCAGACTTAATACAACATGCCAGCCTAAGCAGAGGTTCCTTTTGTCTTCTTGTGACCTGATTCAAAGATTCCCTGGAAACAAAGGAGGTAAATGTAAACTCTATTTGAAAAGTCCTAATGGGTAGCTTAGGTTGCCTGAGTAGCTTAGCCCAGTTCTTGCTGAGTTATAGGTTATACCCTGGTATAGCAGAGTATACATGCACAAAGGAGTCAATAGAATTCAAAAATCTAGAGGCCTAGAATTTTGAGTGACCAAGAACTGCTCTGGACAGGTAGAAAAAATAGTTCTGCCTTGGCTATTTAATTTAACTGAGCATCCACATTCACAAATATAGCTTACTTAAGAACATAGAAAGTTAGCCCTTAAAGGACATGTATGAGTAATTATTGTTTAAGAATATTTATTTTTGCTACAATTTTAGAAATAAATTTCAATAACACTTATTATTTAGGATATTAGTAAAAATATATTAGCACCTTCCTTCCAGAGTTGTGAGGATAAAATATTTGTAAACAGCTCTGTAAATCTTAAAGTACAATAGCTAAATGCTAGTTATTATTATTCTATTAGTATTAGTATTAATAACAATAATACCAATTATTATAAAAAATGAAAGGGAATAACATTTAAGTACCTATTATGTGGCAATAACTATGCTATACACACTTTACAAATGTCTCATTTGATCTTTGCAACAACCCTATAAGGTATATGCTGTTATTATCTCCATTTTATAGTTGATGAAACTTACTTAGGCAGATAGAAGTTAAGTAGACTTGCCCAGGGTCATACAGCTAATAAGTGTTTGAGGCTGGACTTAAATGCATGTCTTCCTGATCACTTGGGGGCAGTTAGGTGGTGTAGTGGATACAATGCCAGGCCTAAAGTGAAGAAGGCTCATCTTTCTGAGTTCAAATCTGGCCTCCAACACTTACTAGCTGTATGACTCTGGGCAAGTCACTTAACCCTGTTTGCCTCAGTTCCTCATCTGCAGAAATGAGTTTGAGAAGGAAATGGCAAACTACTCCAGGATCTTTGTCAAGAAAATCTTAAATGGGGACATGAAGAGTCAAGACACACAATCCACAACAAACTTCCTGACTTCAAGCCCAGTGCTCTATTCACTGTGCCACTTAGCTGCCAATAATGAAATAATGCAGGAGTTCTAGCTGTACCTTATCATAGGTCTTCTTAAGACACTGACCTATATGAGAAGGCAAGCTTCTTGTTCATCACTTGTCACCTTTAGGTCCTCCCCATTCCATGAACACATAACAACTGCTCTTTTCACACTATCTAGGAATTTTATTCTATTTAGGACATGGTTATCTTCCAGCCTTGTCATTTTCCTTCTGTCTTAGGAATCTAGTACCTAGGACACATCCTCTCTACCCCAAATTTGCCCTCATATTTGAGAAATTCAATTTATGTTCATGTCCCATCAAATACTCCTGTTTCTCAGTTCATCAGCTTCCATTATCTGCCCTGACCCTTCACTCTAATTTATACAAAAGGTTGGTCATACCCTTGGTCTCATCATCCACAATTTCCCCCATCCATGCCTTAGAAATTCCTTTCTTCCCATAATGCCCATCTGTTCATCTCTCCTTCTGTATAACTTATGTACCTAAACCTTTTCTCTGTCCTCTAGTCATTCCTCCCACCGTTCTTCTTTCTTGATCTCTTTGCAGAATTTGACACTTGCTACTTCAAGGTACTCCCTCTTCCCTGGAGTATCATGATAAAGGATGATCTGTCTTCCTTTCACCTTTCTGACTGGTCCCTCTTGGTCTTCTTTCCAAAAAAATCATCCTTACCCCCATACTCTATGCTTTCTCTATTCTTTCTCTTAATTTGGTGAAATTATCAGCTTCTAAAAAATTCAACTTTTATGTCCCTGTGGATGATTCTCAAATATATACAGATTTTTCTCCTTGGGTTCCAGCCACGTCTCCAATTGTGTACTGGAGATCTCAAATACATGTCCAAAACTAAACTCATTATCATTCCCTTTAAGTTCCACTCATCATTACTCTCAACTTCCCTATTTCTGTTTAGGAAACAATCATTCTTCTAGTCATCCAGACTTGAAACCTACATTAGAAATCATCCTCAAGTCTTCTCTCATTGACCCCATAAACACCAAGCCTTGGTGATTTTACTTCTACAATGTTTCTTGAGACAAATAACTCTCTTTCTTTCCACTTACATGGTCACACCCTAGTTTAGGCCCCAATAGTCTTTTAAGTGGACTCTCTGAACCCAAGTCATGCCAAAATAATATTACAAAAGTACAAAGTTCACCTTGTCATTCCCTTGCTCAAGAAATTTCAGTGATGCCCTATTGCATGCAGGAAAAAACCCAAATTCTTCTATTTGGCATTTAAATCCCTTTATAATCTCGCTCCTACTTTCCCAGAATGTTAAAATTACAAATTACTCTCCTACACCCTCTACATTCTAGTTGAACTGTCCTACTTGCTATTTCCCATATGTAACACTCTACCTCTTGTCTCCATATATCTTTGTACAAGTTTCACTCTTGTACAAATGCCTGGAATGCTCTCCATCCTCACCACAGCTTTTTGAAACCCCTAGAATTCTTTCAAGGCTCAAATCAAGTGCCACTTTCTTTTCCTTCAGAGATCTTTCTTGATGAGCCCCAGTTTTAAGTGCCACCATACTCTAATCTTCATGAATATGTTTTATTGCAAAATAATGTAAGCTCCTTTAAGGCAGAAGACTATACATTTTTCTATATTCTATATTCATAGCACATAGCACAGTGCCTGTGATATAGCAGAGACCCTTAACAAATGCTTTTTGAATGACTAATTTGATTAAACAATATAATAAAGCCATAGTGATATCAACTAAAGTATTCAGTGAGCAATAATCACCAGAAAAATTTATTACAATGCTTGCTTCACCTACACTTTCCCAGGAAACAGAATAGCCAAAATACCTGATCAAATTAAAACTTTTCATCTCTACAGCTACACTGAATGAAATTCAACATGACTAAAAAACAATATTTGTGAGCAAATATCAGATAAATAAGTACTACATTAGAAAAACAATCAGAGAAATCACATTAGTATCACCAATTCATAGAATTTCAGTGTTGGAAGGGACCTCAGTGATCAACTACTCCAACCCAGATCCAAAGAAAATTCCTAGCAATGACAAACCCAAGAAGTGTCACCCAGGCTCTTCATCAAGCTTAATAAGAGAGAAAGTAGTATATCCCAAGGCAGACTTTTCTACTCTTAAGATAGCTCAAGTTAGGAAGAAGTTTCCCTAGTCATCTAAGCTAAATTGGCTCTTTCCAACTAACTTATTGTTCCTACATGACCCTCTGGGGCCAAAAAGAACAAAATGAATCCCTGCAAATTCTTGATGACAGTTATCGAGTCTCAATATCTCATCAAGTGTCAGGAGAACAAGAAAAATCAGAATAAAAAAATACCACTTTTTAAGATGAATTTTGTTAAGCTACAATCCCTACCCCCAAATCAATCCATATTCTTCAACAAACATTTATTAAAAGCCTACTACATAGGGAGGCTCTGTTCTAGCTGCTGGGGATACAGAAACAAAACCAAAATAATCTCTACCCTTATGGAGCTAATATTCAAATGGATCTTTTATTTAGGGGCTAATTTTAATAGTGGGCAATCCATGGACACTAAATTGAGATTCTGTGTGATCCCCAAGTTTACTATATTGATAGATTTTTCCCTCAAATTCTTATATCTTGCCTATTTCCTCCTAGGTAATTTGGGGAAAATTATTAATGATTATGAAAAAAATACCAGAAAGATTTTCACAGAGTATATATCCAACTTTATTAGTATTTATTGGTGATGTAGCATGTCCATCTCTTTTTAAGGGAGTTACCCACCTGTGCAGTTTTATTCAATTAAATTATATCTGCTATTCCACATCACCATAGGCTATCCTATGCCTCCCTAGTATAAGGAAAATAGGTACTGTACACAATTTCTTCTTCCTTCTATCTTCCCCTCTCAGATGTGTCAAATCCTCCAATCTAAAAAAAATGGAGTACAGTCACTTCTATAATGCTTCTTTGAGAATGGGAACTTATTCCAACACAACTGATATTTTAGAGAACACTTTTAGTATAATTTTATTATGCTAAAATTTGGCTTATGTACCATTTCTTATATGAGAAACAGTAAGAATGCAGAAAAATGTATCATATCACAATAACACAAGCTGCAACCTTTCCAATATTCAATTTTTTAAACCTTTACCTTGTATCTTAGAATCAATACCATGCATTATTTCCAAGGCAGAAGAGCTGTAAGGGGTAGACAATTGGGGTAAGATGACTTGCCTAGAGTCAGATGGCTAGAAAGTATCTGAGGTCACATTTTGAACCCAGCTATGCCAAATTCCCTGATTACGTAGCTGCTTCTCTAACATCCATGTCTACAAGTAAACTAAAGGTCTTTGTTAAGATAAAGTAGCATACTTACTAGGTACCTTCTAGTACAGGAGGAGCAGTGTATGTGTGTGGAGGAGGACTGGCTCACCTTCCACCTTCCTCCATGGTCTCTGGCCCTAAGACCTGGAGTTTTAAGCCTGTCCAACCTGTCTAAAACTTTGTCAGTCCAGTCCCTGGGATCCAGGGTGCAAGACAAGATGCAGTCTGAAGTTGTAGAGAGCTAGTGGCCATGGACTCTGACACTACTTAATGTAACATTTATTTATAACAGGGTAACATTTAATAGTTAAGATATAAAATGGTGCTACCATTTTTATTAAATTCCTTTTTTTTTCTAATCTTTCACAGATTAAGTTTTTGAGTGCTGTGACCAGTCCCATTTTTCCTACAGACCCCATATTTTATTGCATGACTTTACATGATGCAGTGTTTTTTGAGAACCCATATATAAAGTTATAGCAGAACTGACTAACCATTTAGACACCAAGGGGATATGACCATTAGAATGAGAATTATGAAAGGCTTTAATTAGCTAGTCCTATACATACCTTAAAAATTATAAAGGTCTAATTCTCTATATGTAATGGGATTTAATCCACTATAATGATGACATGCTCATCACTTCTGGAGAAAATGGACCTATTTAAATTTACTACATTCCAATGCTTCAAGTAACTGTGATCTTGTCTTTTAAATATTTCACAGACAACACTCTTATTTCTGCAACAAAAGTATAACATTTCTTATTTGCAATCTTTCAAAAAATATATAAAAAACAGAACAAGTTTGCATTTGTTAAGCTCTTCTTGGGAGAAAAACATTAAACTAGCTCTAGTCAGAAAAATTTGTCAGTCAACTTTCAGGCAAAGGGAAAAAGTTGGAGCAAACATTAATTTTATGTAAGAATGAGCAGGGTGATAATAAATTAGAACTGATACCTGTCAAATTAGTGTCAGAATAAGGATTGCTAAATTCATTTTGTGGGCAACATGAGATAGGTAGAATAGTAGTGTGAAGTGGAATTTGAATGATGACTGATGCTTAAAGGGGAATCCCAAGCACAGCTACCAGATGAAATGCAGGCAGATCCATGATGTTCACAGATGAGACAGACTATCAAAAGGCTACTGACAAGTCAAGACATATTCAAACAAAACAGGCTTACAGTTTTTCCCTAAAGATGCATGGGCAAAAATGGATTTGAATACTGAGCTTTATATAATGCATGCACCTGCACAAAGAGCAATCATGAGCCAGGATGGCCTTTTCAGTGCCAAGTCCCTATTTGAGAGGATGACTGATTCCAATTGCTCTAGGTTACTCTGAATTTTGTTCTTAATAAGCCTTTGACTATTGTCTTTATGAGGCCCATTCCCCTCTCACATTTTTCCCCTTTACAACCTGATTTAAAAAACCCCAAAATAACAGAAACATCTTACTCTCTATCTCAGAATCCATACTAAGTATTGCTTCCAAAGCAGAAAAGCAGTAAGAGCTAGGCAACCAGAGTTAAGTGTCTCACCCAGGGATCCACATCTAGCAAGTGTCTGAGATCAGAGTTGAAGGACTCACGACCTCTTGTTTCCAGACCTGGTTCTCTATCCATTGAACCACCTAGCTCCCCTAAATGTATTCTTTATAAATCTCCTCCTTTCTACTTGAGACTTAGGCTCTAGATCAGGGGAAAGCAAATTATGAGCAATGTCTGCCTGTTTCTATATAATCTTATGAGCTAAGAATAGTTTTTGTGTTTTTAAACAGTGTTATTGTATTTAAAAATGCAAAACCATTCTTAGCTCCAAGCTGCATGAAAATGTGGTGGGGGATAGGAAATGGGTTGAATTTGGACCTCAAATTGTAGTTCCTTCATCCCTGGTCTAGAGGATGAGTTTCATCAACTCACAAAATGGGTAATCTCTGCTTTGAAACACTGACATAAAAACTGTTAGCTATTTCCTATAAATATTATACTTCTTTATCAATCTATAAAGAAAAGAAATATGAAAGACCAAGATCACAACTCTATCCCACTTGAGCAGACAGGTCTTTTATCACCAGCCTCTAGGCACCATTTTGTCTAGTAGGAACTTGCAGGAACTTCAACTCTAAAACACCAGGAGCATTTTATATTGAAGTAAGATAGTGAAAAAGCTCCCAATGCCTTGAGCACCAAGGATTGTCTTATGAATTTCCACCTGGCCAAACAGCTGTATAAGGGTATCTGTCACCTGACTGGTCTATATCCAAGTAATACAGTTGAGAATGAATATAGATCATTTCATTAGATAGTCTAGAACTAAAGATGGAGCATGTGTACCAACTCTCTGAACTAATCTTTGCTGACGCTCCCACCCTTTACACTCCCTCATAGGGTGTTGCCTGGTATTTCAGAAATTCTTGATGACAAACATCACACATCTATTACAGCAGGTCCTGCCTTGCTGCCACCTGGCAACATGTACCTTTTAAAATTTCAGAACTTTAAAGGTCTGAAATTCTCCCTTTATTTCCTTTTTGCTTCCTTACCACAATTTTGTTTATTTGTCAATACAAATTTGGTTTCTTTTATACAATGTACCCATTCTTTCCTTATACCTAGAAAGTCCACTCCATATTTTTTTGGCCAATTCATATTTCTCCTTTTTTCTTACTTGAAAATCATCTAAGAAGCTTTCTAAAATTCAAACTAAGGAGACAGCAGGGTAGCTCAGTGGATTGAGAGCCAGGCCATTTGAGTTGACACTTGTTAGAATTTATAAAGATGGGAATTTAACTCTTTAATAACCAGCCCTTCTTTTCTTCTTGATGTTGAACTGTATGATCTATGAGGTTTTGTCCACCTCTATTTCTGCAATCCTTTCAAGTGAGCTTAGGACCTAATTAATTTGCTAATTCATTTTAAGATTTTAATTGATTAATTAAAATTAGGAAGCTATGATCAACAACACATGCAAAACCCAGTGGAATTGTGCATTGGCTAAAGGAGAGGGGTGGGTGGAAGGGATGGAAAGAACATGTCATGTAACCATGGAAAAATTTTCTTAATTAATCAATTAAATTAAATTAAAAAAATAAAATATTGGAAGCTACTAGATTTTGAACTTCCTTCACTACCTTCTTTAACTATTTCTGAAGTCGGTCTTTTTGTTTTTGTTTTCTTTAGAATCACATACTCAATAATTTAACACTTTTATTTTTACATACCAATAGGACTACAAGATGCAAAAAATATTATTTCCATATTAGTGATGGAAAAGTTAATACTGATGATCTGCCAAGTACTCTGGAGAGCTTGGGAACCAATTTAAGGGAGGGAGATATCCAAAAAATACTGAAATCTGTGGGGCCTTTGGGTGAGTAGTGTAAAGTTAAAGAAAGACAGTGAATACTAGATTCATTTACTGACATGATGTGGAAAGAAGAAACTGTATCAAAGTCCTGACTTCTTTAGGAGTCAGCACCTGAATGAAGACTACTACAGAGCTCACTTCTAGCAAGGTACACAATGGGCCAGTCTTCATTGAGACATCATGGAACTGATGTGGTGATTTGATTCATGTGACATGTGACCCTTCATTTTAATCCTGCATGAATCTTTATGTTTAAGGCATATTTCTTATAAACCATTTATTCTTGGGGGAGCAACTAGATGGCTCAATGGATAGAGATCCAGCGCTAGAGACAGGAGGTCCTGGGTTTAAATTTGACCTCAGAAACTTCTTAGCTGTGTGACCCTGGTTAAGTCACTTAACCCCCATTGCCTAGCCCTTACCACTCTTCTGCCTTGGAATCACAGTATTGATTCCAAGGCAGAAGGTAAGAGTTTAAAAAAAATAAAAATAAATGAAACTCAGGCTAAGACTTTAGTCTCACCTCAGCATTTACATAATCATGTACACCTTTCTATGTCACAAAAGGAGGTCTTTTTCTAAGACAACCCTCTAAGAGGTACAGTACCAGTGATTTGTACTCTATAAAGTTAGTTCAAGTGTTCTTAAAGCTTCTAATACACATTTTACCAATACAAATGTTAACTTGCTTAAGGACAGGTATTGCATGCTTTTCTATTTCTTTAATAACCATCACAAAAATGAGAAACCAGTTAGTTTTGGGTACAGAATGATCACTTGGCAAACATGGCTTGGTGAATTGAGAGTGGGTAGCAAGTATTTCTCTAGCCATAAGGTATGAGCACTATAAAATGAAAGGGAATCAAGGCATTGTGTAAAAAAAAGAGAGAATGGAAATGGAAGACAAGGAACCAAAGAGACAGGAGTTGAAAATCAACAAAGCTTTCATTTAGGGATGAAAGTGGTATGTACTACTGAGGTAATTGGAAAGAGATCTCTGCTTTTGATAGGAAATGATACATTTAATAAAAACTCATTGAATTGAATGATACAAGATTGGAACAAGTTGATTGTCATGTAGAGCAGAATATCTAATTACAGATAATGGAGAAATTTAGAGATACAATCTAATAAAATGTATAACACTTAACATATAGCACATATATAAGATCATAAATATTTTTAGCTGGATGAGTTAAAAACATAACTAGAGAAGATGTGAAGTGAAGACATAGATTTTAGAAATTATCAATTGATTATTGATAAATTATCTATCTATTGAAATCATATAAACAGATTAAAAATTTTAGTGACAGTGTTAAGAACAAAGAGAAAAGTGCCAAGTACTGCACCTTTAGGTCATGTTCATTATTAATGGGTTTGAAGGAGAAGAACCAGTAAAGAAATAGTCAGGGATGTGAAAAAAAGTGAAAAAAAAAAACAAAACAGCTGACCACAGTCAATAAATATTTATTAAGTACCTACTCTGTGCCAGGTCCTGTGCTAAGGGCTGGGGATACAAATAAGAAAAAGGCAACCTTTGCCTTTCAAGAGTTTATAATTTAATAGGGGAAGGCAATATACAAAAGGAAACTGAAAGAGAAGAGGAGGGTTATGGTGGTTCCAATCACAAGGCATGGGAGCATGACTTTCAGGGAGTTGAAACCAAGCACAGCCAGCCAACTGATCAAAAATGGAGTTTTATCTGATTAGTTCTGAGCCCTTATAAAGGAAGACTTTAGGAGGAGTTTATCCCACTGCTCTCCAGCTTTCCAATCAATCAATCAATCAGAAGAGTAAAATGTATCAAGAAAAGAGTTCCACAGCAAGGAAAGAGTCAAGAGTATCAAATGTAGCTGGGAAATCAAAATGGTTAAGAAATAAATTTGTTTAAAAGAAGCTCACTTCTGAAAGTTCTTTTTCCTAAATCAGTGAGAAAGGAAGGCAAACTGGAAAGTGTTTAAGGAGAAAGTATAGGAATGGAGAGTAAGGGAAAGAGTTGACTAAGAAGTTTAAACATAAAGTGTAGGAGATAAATGGTACAATAATATAAAAGGTCTGTTATACTGAAGAAAAGTTTTCTCAGTATAGTCAACTTTGAGCTAAACAGTACTTTGGTTTGGGTCTTCATATACTAAATACTTAATACAGTGCCTTACACATAGCAGTACTTAAACTTGAGTTCACTCCATGGAAAAATAAGTATATTTAGTCAAAAGCAAAGGAATCAATTAAGAAAGACCTAAACTTTTTGAGAAGTAGGGGGATAGAAAAATATGACATCAAAAGCTCAGACAGAACAAACTACTTAAATGTTAATACAGGAAAGCCTGTAAAATTTGGTGTGCCATAGAATATAGAATTAATTACCACTACTTTTAGAAAACCACCAATCAAAAAAAAATTTATTAAGTGCTTATTATATGCTAGCACTCTGCTAAGAACTGGAGATACAAAAACAGGGAAAAGATAGTTCCTGTCTTCAAGGAACTTAAAATTGAGTGGAGGAGACAACATGCAAACATATAGGTATATATATAAATATATAAGCTAAATAGCAAGTAATTAACAGTGGGAAAGCACTAAGGTTGAGAACGGTTGGAGAAGGCTTCCAGTAAAATACAGGATTTTAGTTGGTACTTAAAGAAAGCTAGGGAGGAACCTCAGAAGAGGAAGCTCATTCCAGGCATGAGGAACAGCTAGAGAAAATAACTGAATCCAAGAGATGGGGTATTTATTTTGTTCCTGTAAACAGCCAGGAGGACAGTGTCAAAGGATCAAGGAATAGGAAGACTAAAAAGGTATGAGGGAGCTAGGTTCTGAAAGACTTTGAACACCAAACAGCACATTTTATAGTTGATCCTGGAGGCAATAGGGGAGCAATTCTAATTTACTGAGTAAAGGGGTGACATGCCTGGATGTGTGCTTTGGGGAAATAATTTTAATGGCTGAATGGAGAATGGATTAGAGTGAGGACAGACCTTGGGCAGGTAGACCCATGCAATAGCCCAGGCATGAGGAGATAAGGACCTCCACAGGAGTGTGCTAGCAGTGTCAGAGAAGGAGGAGTATTCAAGAGTTGTTCCAAAGGTTAAATGGACAGGCTTTGACAACAAATTTGAGACTGGATATGGGGGGAATGGGGAGCAGTTGGAGAGTGGTGGGAAATTATAGTGAATAATTCTAGACTACTCCTAGTTTTTAAGCCTTAAGAACTGGGAGCTTGGTACAGTAATGGGTAAATGGAGGGGGGTGGGGTGGAAGAATTTGGAGAAAAGATAAGGAGTTCTGTTTTGGACATATTGAGTATAACATGTTTTCAAACATCCAGTTTGAGATATCTGAAAGGCAGGTAGAGATATAAGGTTGGAAGTCAGCAGAAAATTTATGTAATAATAGGTAGATATGAGAATCATCAGTATAGAGATGGTAATGAAATTAATGGGAGCTGATGAAATCATTAACTGAAGTAGTATAGGGAAAGAAGAGAAGAGGGCCCAGGAGAGAACACTAGGAAATACTTCTGATTCGAGGGTGTTATCTGGATGAGGATCCAACAAAGGATGATAAGACAGGAGAGACTGGTGTTCAAAACCTTGAGAAAATAAAATATCAAATAAGATGGAAAGGTAGTGTCAAGGTTGCAGAGAGGTCAAAGAGGATGAGGACAAAGAAAAAGTCACTGGATTTGGCATCTAAGACATCGATTGCTGGTAACGTTGGAGAAAGTAGTTTCAGTGGAATAGGATTGGAAGCTAGAATGTTAAGGGGTTAGGAAGAAAGTGGGAAGAGTAAGTAGAGGAACTTTTTGTAGATGTTAGCTACAAAGAAAGAGACAGATGGCCATAGTGGGAATAAAAGGTTCAAGTAAGGGTTTTTTTCAGAAATTTTTTCAGTGTGATATACTTTATTCTTTTTTTCTCTTTGGAGGGTTCAGGAAATTAATGCTCTTTACTAGAAAGCTATTTTTAAAAATGTATCCTGTTGGGGGTTATGGGACAGAGGTTTGAACACAGGGGAAGATATTGATGCTACATCTCTGTTCCTCTGAGGAGAAAAAGGTAAAAAAGTATGTTACCAATAGTATGCATACTATCCTTTTTGCTCCCATTTTCTAAGGAAGTACCTCCACCCCAAAGATACATTTTCCCATATTTTACAAAGAAGAAACAAAAAATAGCAGAGGCAACAAGGTATATTAGAAAAGAATGCCAAGCTTGGAGTTGGAAAAACCTTGTGTTTAAATCTCACCTTTGACACTCCATTTGACTGTAGGCAAGTCACTTAATTTTTACATGCTTTGGGCTATTCTAGAACTGACAATATCATATTCATTCTCTAACAAATAAAAGAAGTTAATAGTTACATGCTTGGCTCATTAGAAAGTTGCATAGACTTTAAGAATAAAAAGAAATCTTAAAGATCTACCATAATGAAGAATTCTTATATAAAATAGAAGGAAAATAATTTAGAAATGAAACAAGAAAAATAAGCTGAGAAGGCAGTTTAAAGGTAATCAATGTCAAAAATGAGCCAACAGGAATGTAACAATAGGGAAGAAAGAAAAAGAACTGAATTTATTCTGAGAATTCTGAAAAAAAAAAAAGAAATCTGAATTTATACAGATGAGTCTCTGAACATGGAAAGTGATCCAACATGACCTAAAGCAGTCCCTTATATCCTATGCTACACAAAATGCTTTACTTTTGGGAGAAATTCTGCTACCACCTAGAAGAGATCATTATGGTATATGGTGAGGCTGACCTGTATAAATTTAACAAGATGAAAAAAAGACCCAGTAGCATGATATGACACAGTACCTACTGAAGTTTAGCAATCCAACTGTCACCTCCTTCTACAGAATAATATGTCAACAAATTATATACTCAAAAGAAATTTGGAATAAGTCTCTAGAGGCTTTGAAGTTTTTGATAGGAAATTGAACAACCTGGCACAGGTAATATGTTTCTCTCTTCTTTGAGCTGATAGTTTTCATTAGGGAAAAGGAAAGAAGATATGGCAAGCTAAAAGGAAACTGACAGTTAATGAAAGCTGAAAAAATGATTTTCACTGATAGTGACAGAGGTCTCAGTTAGGGCAGGACGAGGTGAAATGTTCAGTTATGATTTGGGAAAGGATAGGATGGGGTAAGAAAGAAGAGTGAAAACAAATGAGCCAGCACATACAGAATACCACCTAGGATTCAGCTTCACATGGAAGATAGCAGAGAACTAGCTAAAAAAAAAGACAGAATACAAAGAATATACCAGAGAACAGGTCCCAAGTATAGAACCATATCAGGAAGTCTTTCAATGGGCTACAGAATGAACTCATGTGGAGGAGAAAATAACAACTCACATTTTAAAAATACCTTTAGGTCTGAAAAGGGTATTATATCCATTTTCTCAAAATATCTTGTGAAATAGTCACTATTACTATCCATTTTACAGATGAGGAAGCTGAGATTGAAAGAAATTAAGAGGACTACCCAAAGCTACTGAGCTAGCAAATGTCTGGGCTGGGATTCAAAGCCAGATCTGCCAGCCTCTGAATCCACCTCCATCCACTAAGTCCAGGCACGATCACAAAGGAGAAGTTTAAAAAGGAAAGAGATGAGAGAACAAGACTGAACTTCTGGGATATATCTCTACTAAGGGGATGGGAGGTGGGTGATAAATCACAAAGGGGAATGAAAAGGGCCAAAGAGGTAGAAGAAAAGGCAGAAGAGAAAACAAGGGAAAGAATCTACAAAGATGGAAAGATCAAAGGTGTCAAAAGGGGCAGAAGTGTTAAGAGGGATTAGGGACTAATAAAAAGGAATGGGATTTTAACAATTAAGACAATGGTTGGCAACTTTTGAGAAAACAATTACAGTAATGTACTAGGATCTATAGTCATATTACAAAGAGTTGAGGGTGTAGACAATACTTTCTATGAGATTAACAGTGAAAGGGAAGAGAAATATAGAGCAATACCTTGTGGTTGTACAGTGAAGTGAAAGCATTTTAAGTATAGGGAAGGAATTGCTTTTTTTGCCTTTCTTCCCCTATTCCCACCCCTGTTTAGCACATGGTAAGCAAAATCTTTGCTGATGAACTAAATATAGTTAATGTGGGAGGAGCCAATAGAGGGAAATAGTGAAGATGAGAGAAGGAATGAACCAGGAGGGAGATAGGATCAAAGGCACAAATAAAAGTCGTTTTTAAAAAAGGCCTTGTAAAGTCAAAAGTCTACTTCATCTCCTGAGACCAGAACAAAAGAAAAGGGAATAGATGAAGAAGGATCTGAGGTATAGAGTAAGAGAGAGAAGGGAGCTCATGATAAAATGACTAAATTTTATCAAACTAAGTCATGTGCTGAAAAAGTTGAGGGTTGAGTCTGCATTGGTACTTGAAGAGAGAGGAAAAGTTTTAGAAACATTGCTGTGTGGAAGGGGATGGTGAATCAGAGATAAATAAATAAGAGGATCTTTGTGCAGCAATGAGAGCCCAGTTGAAGTTAGATAACAATTTGGAGTGGGCCCTGGCTTTGTGGCTTATTTCCCTAATGCTTAAAGGTTGACTAGTAGGATGGAAGAAGAGAGGTATGACCCAAGATTGAGAACTTAAGGTAGAAGTGGTAGTAGTCTCTCGATAACCGAGGATGACAATTGTCTTTGTGTGTTTTTGTGCACAAAGACACTTGTGCATGAAGATTTAAGTGGAAAAGTCGATGCACAGAGACAGTCCCACTCTCTAGGTGTTGTAAGCCTGGGTCCAGTGGCACCAAAAGTCATTACACCTGGAGACTTCCTCAGCTACATTGGATGGCCGTGTTGTCTTTTGTGCTCCAACACGCCCTAAGCACTCCACAGTGCTTTGCTGCGTCGCCCTCTCAGCTGTTGAACCTTCTTATTGGTTTCTTCCGTCTGTTCTGCCAAAGCAGTCTTCACATGCTGGGTGAGCAAAGCCCTGGTTCACCAGGGGTCCATGACGACCAGATGGCTACCCTCACAAGGTTTAGCCGGCCTGTCGAAGCCGTTGCCCCGGGGTGTGGCCGCTGCCGCATGCTAGCAGCTACTAGGAGCCACAAGTGAGAGTTGGGTGTCAGGTGAGGGTCAGAGGCTGGAGAGCTGCCCTAGGAGGGCACGACAAGCCCTCCATACCAAAGATATTACTCCTCCCTGAGCACCCCAAGTAGCAGAAGAAAAAATGGGACAATGGACTCTAGAGTGGATGGGAAAATAGATAGATGGATGGATGGATGAACAGATGGAGACAGATAGAGCATTCATAAAGTACTTATTATGTGCCAGGGATTATGCTAAGCCCCAGGGATACAAATAGGAGCAAGCAAGACAGTCTGTTCTCAAGGACTTACATTTGAATGAGGTAAGACAATACATAAAAGGATGCTGAAAAGGTGGGAAGAGTACTCACAGAAGCATGAAAAGGAGATTTCTGGGAAGCTTCATGTTAGCTTGAGACTTGACTATATAAAATGAAAGTTCACCTATCAAAGCCAAAAGAATTAGAATTGGAGTCCAAGTTTCTGGTGAGGTGGAAATGTTCAGAGTAGAGCTATGGAGAAAAGGCAGCTAGGAAGTCTGTCTTAGCTGGTTAACTATGGAGTCACAACTGTGGCTGACACATAGACTGGAAAACAAAGACAAGAGGGAGGAAAAAGAAATCACAGTGAGTACTAATAACAGGTTTAAGAAGAGTGATTCAGAGGGAAAGAGGGAAGGAGAGGCAGTGATGGCAGAAAAACTGAGAACAGTGCTTGGGGAATATAGTAAGAGATTAACTGATCAACAAGTATTTAATAAGTGTCTATTAGGTGTTAAGCATTGTGCTAAGCACTAGGAATGAAGCTACAAACATAAATGATGCTGCTCTCAGAGGGGGATATTTTAATAGGGGAGATGATATATGTGTATATGCACATATATAGCCTATATATAAACATATATACCCTATATATATAATAAATACATAAGTTTAAGATAATGTTGGGGGAAAGGCACTAGAAGTGAGGGGGTGGAGAATGGATCAGAAAAGGCTCCCTGTGGAAAGTGATATTTGGAGTTGAATTTTGAAAGAAAATAAGGCTTCTGAGAGGTGGAAAGGAAGAAGGAATTGATTTTAGGCATGGGTGAAAGCCCATTAATAGAAAGTCATGGAGACAGAAAATGGAATAAAATGTATGAAGGACATTGAAAAGGGCTAATTGGACTGGACTGTGGAAAATGTGAGAGGGAGTGATGTATAACTAAGGCAGAAAGATAGACTGAAGGGCCTTATATGCCAAGAGTTTGTATTTAAGAAAATAGGTCCTGATCAACGGCACATGTAAAACCCAGTGGAATTGTGCATCAGCTATGGTGGGGTGTGGGAGGAGGAAATGACATGAATCTTATAACCATGAAAAAATATTTTAAATTAATTAATTAAATAAAAATGTCCAAATTTAAAAAAAAAGTTTGTATTTGACCATACTAGTAAGAAACAATAGTAAGAAGGGAGATCTACCCAACTTTTACAATGTTTCCATCTATTCTAAAAAGGATAATGATCTTTAGACTAAAAAAAAAAAGAATAAAGAATGGAAAGAGAGACTTGTAGCACAAGACAGATAAGGAGTTCTTTGTTAAGAGATGTCCTAGACTGCTGAAGGAAGTTAAAAGGTGTGATCTCAGTAACATCAAGAGAACAGAAGTGTCAGAAGATACAATCATTTCTTTTTGAGAAAAGGGGGAAAATGCTGGGTTCTAGAAATTAGACAGTAGGAAGTTTGACCTAAATTTTCAACAAAATTCTCAAATGAATTATCAAACAGAATCGACTATCTTTGCTGATAAACAACAAAGTGTTCACAATGAAGATAGCATAGGTTTCCAAGATTACTAAGCTGAAAGACCAGGAGAAGGCCACAGACATCATATTTCTTCATTTTTAGAAAAGCAAATGACAAACTATCTTATAATATCCTGATAGTTAGGATGGCGAGTACCATGGGATAGTATGGTTATGTAGAATTGCAACTAGTACAGCATTTTTAAGGACAATAATTATCATAATTCACAGTCATATAGTACATATACTGATGTTTTTCAAAATACTGTACATGCTATATTTCACCTGGTCCTGTCCTATTCAATATCTGTATCAATGACTTAAATGAAGACCCAGAAAGCATATATTCCACTTTGGTTAGTTGGCCATGCTGGCAATATTCCAGAGAATCTCAGTCTGGCCTCCAGTCTGCATCCCAAAGCCACAAACACAATAAGGAAGGCATGAATAAATTCAAGGTCAGGTGAGACTGGTCAACAGGGTTCACAACAAAGTAAGGCAGTGTCCAGGAATGCACACTACCAGTCTAGAGAATAAGACAGGTACATTAAAACTGTAAGACTCATAGAAGGTGACAATCATAGCAGTCAGGAAATGTCCTTGACAATAACTATCTTAACAAATGTTTGACAACTTACTTATACTTGTTTTTGTGCTAGACCTGCCCCAAAAGATCCTCCATGATGAACAAGTCCTAGTTAATTTTTTTAAAACTTTACCTTCTGTCTTAGAATCAATACCGTGTATTGGTTCTAAAGCAGAAGAGTGGTAAGGACTAGGCAATGGGGATCAAGTGACTTGTCCAGGGTCACACAGCTGGGACATGTCTAAGGCCAGATTTGAATCTATGACCTCCCATCTCTAGGTCTGGCTCTCCATCCACTGAGCCACTCAGCTGCCCCCTCCTACTTAATTTTTGAACAGGAACCCTTAGGGAATAATTTAGTTTCTCAGTACCTTTCTGAAAATGTAGATTCGAGATTAAAGCATCTAGAAGAGAATGAGCAAGCTAGTAGAATATCTCATAAAAGTACTAAGAATATTTAATCTAGAGAAAATTATGATTAATGGGAAAGAAAAAAATGCTGTCTTCAAAAGGAGCCATTTCAAAAATGTAATGGGCTTATTTCTTTATCATTCTAGAAGACTGCAATGAATGAATGATTGAAAAAGCATTTATTAAGCACTTGCCAGACTTCCCTATTCCAATCCATTCTTTATTTCAGCTATCAACATGATTTTCCTAAGATGAAGATCTGACCATATCAACCCCCACTTAAATCAACTCCAGTGGTTTCCTATTACATCCAGGATCAAATATAAAGGCCTCAGTTTGGCTCTGAATGCCCATTATAGCCTAGCCCTTTCCTACCTTTCCAGTCTTCTTACAGTTTACTCCCATCCAAATATTTCTTGATCTAGTGACAACAGCCCCCTGGATGTTTCTTGCACATGACACTCCATCTCTCAATTCTGAGCATTTTCTCTGGCTGTCCTCTCTGCCTGAAAGGCTCTCTCTCTCATCTCCTTCTCCTTGAGTCCTTTAAGAATGAGCTCGAGTTCCACCTTCTGCAAGGAGCCCTTTCCAGCCTTCCTTAATTTTAATGACTTCCCTCCAAGACTGCCCCCAATATAGTCTATAGTCTATAGCATGTTTATACATAGTTGTTTGTGGCTGTCTCCCCCATTAGACTGTGGACTCCTCAAGAACAGAGACTGTTTTTTTGCCTTTCTTTGTAGCCCCAGAACTTAATACAGGGCTTGGAATGTAGTAGGCTCATAATAAATGCTAGTTGACAGACTAGCCCAAGAGATTTTTTGACTAGACTATTCGGGAGCTTCCTAATTGATATCCCTGCTTCCAAATCCTCCCTTTTCTAATACATCTTCTATCATCCATCAATCCTCCAAGTCCCACTTCAACAACTGCCTATTGGACATTTCAAACTGGACAACTTAAACTCAACAAGTCCAAAACAGAACTCATTGCCTTTCCTCTAAAGTTCACCCATTTCTGTCTATTGCACCACTATCCTTCTAGTTACTCAGATTCACAACTTTGGTGTCATGCTTAACTCCTTGTTCTCCCCTTCACCACCTATACCTTCACAAAATTTCTCTGTTTTTATTTTTCCTGGCTTAGGAAGACATTTCCCATAACTGATCCTTCTTTCTAATCATCCAGTTAATGCCCTAGTTCAGTCTCTTATCAGCTCTTGTCTGGACCACTGTAGTAGCCTTCTAATTGGCCTCCTTGACTCAAGTTCCCTTCTTCTACAGTCTATCTTCCATATAACTGCCTATGTGATTTTCTTAAAGTGCAGGTCTGTCCCTTGCATTCTTCTAACTCAATAAACCCCCCCCAAAGATTTCATTACTTCTAAGACAAAATATTTGACATTTAAAGCCCTTCATGAATTTAGAGTATATTTGCTCTTCAACATTTTATTAAATTATTTTATAGTATTAGATTTTAGATATCAATTTTCAATCACAGAATATTTTACACTGAGAGCCAGAAGGTCCTCTAGAGCTCACAGAGTACAATCTTTTCACTTTACAGTTGAGTAACCTGAGGGCTAGAATGGTTAAACAACTTGCCCAAACTCACGAAGACTGCAGAGCCAGGATCAGAAACTAAGCCTTCAGACTCCAAATCCAGCATTCTTTCTACTATACCATACTTTCTCTCCATTTGGGATAGGAAGATGATACAAAACAATTACCTGCCTAGGAAAAAAAAAAGCATTCTTTTTTTTTTAACCCTTATCTTCCATCTTAGAATCAATACTGAGTATTGGTTCTAAAGCAGACAAGCAGTAAGAGCTAGGCAATTGGAATTAAGTGACTCTGACTTGAGTCACATTGCTAGAGAGCAAATAAGGCCACATTTGAATTTAGGGCCTCTCATCTCCAGGGCTGGCTCTCTATCCAATGAGCCACTCACCTGACCCAAAAGGTATTCTGACTTAAATAGTGTGTGGTTGGGAATTTCTAAACTACAAATAAATCTTCAAGTATTCTTGCCTTGATCTCTCTTCTGTAATGACTTTATTTGTCAAATTATACACTATTAGAAAATATTCTGTAGAAAGGGCTTATTGCTGTCTATAATAAGCTCTTTGATAGTATTTAAAGAATATCACATTCATTCTTAAAGAAAATTAAGATTTTTTCGTGGCCTTTGTAAATTTTGAATGTTCTACTAAATAAAATATTGGACTCCTAGAAATCATATGAAATTTCAAAGTCTTGTTTCAATTATGAAATATAGCTAAGTAATGTGTAAATTCTGAGACAATTTTGCCAAAGCTTTTGCTACTACTTTTTTGATACTCTTCCCCCCACAAATTGCATTCTCTATTGTGTCTCTAGAGTTGGTTGTTTTTCCAAGTCAATATATCATACACAAGAAAATGACAAGATTTATGGAAGTAGTAGGGCATTTATCAGTTCCTCTCTGATGGAATGTGATAAAAAGTAAAAATAAATCAGCTCAAAGTATGAGCTCACAAATAAAGAAAAAATATTTCTAAGAGTCCCCTTGGTTACCTTATCAACAAACATTGTTAAAAATGGATTACAATCCATTTGATTGTATAAGGAAGAATATCCAAGCATTGGCAGTTTTATGAGCAACAAAAGTTGAAAATATAAAAAGAACTTATATCTTTCACTAAAATATTTAAAGCAAATTAAAAGGATGAAGTAGATGTAATAGAAAAAAACAATAGAGGCAGCTAATAGCATCATGCATAGAACTCCAGGCCTGGAGTCAGGAGGACCTGGTTTAAATCTGGCCTCAGACATTTCCTAACTGTGTGACCCTGGGTATGTAACTTAACCTAACCTTTGCCACTCTTCTGGTTTAGAATTTATACTAAGACAGAAGGTAAGGGTTAAAAAAACCCAACTCTATATTCATATGTCTGTATGTCTATGTGTATTAAGAGACAGGGAGAAAAAGACAGAAAATCTGCATAATTATTACCAAGCTTAGCTCCCTCCCATATTGGTGAAAATGGGAGATTATGAATCTAGAATACTTTGCACAAACCAACTAGTATTAGTGACAAGTCTTGCTGAACTGCTTTTTTTCCCTTTCTTTTTTATTTTTTATTCTAAAAAATGATAATCTGGGTGGGGGAGGGCAAAATGATATAATGATCTATGAAAACAAAAGATATCAATATAAATCTAATTTATTCACATGTTTTTTTTTTTGAGACTGGGAATCCCCATCTCACTCAAACTGTATGCCCAGTGACCTCTATGAGGTCTTGATGCCACTACTAACTGACATGAATCTTTTGCCCAGTTCTTTGTTCTGATTTGGGCTGGTTCAGCCGTCTTTAGGCAATATGGAGTCCCCTGATCCATAGAGGCATACCACATTGGAGCTGGACTTAGTTGCAGATCCCTAGTTAGCTGCAGCTCAGAACTTCAGCTCAAGCAATTCACAAGCTGCACCCTATCTAGTAGTGGGAATTACTAGCTTTGCCAATATGCCCAGATAAGCAAAGATTTAAACAAAACAAAAGCCAATAATGAAAAATTCTTCAGTAATGAAAGAATGCTTAAACTGAGTATGGTTTTATTTTTCAAAAATAAAATAATAATATGAATATCTGATTGCAAATATGAAATCAAACATAAGAGGTAGTTCTAGAATGAGGTAAAAGATCATTTCTTTTAATAATAAATAAAAGATTATTTCTTCTCATTTGAGAAAAGGCAGAGAATGTAGAGTCAGAGGATCTGGGTTCAAATTCCAGTTTATTAATAAGTCTGTGGAAAAAAAATAAGTGCAAGTCACAACCTCTCTAGTCCTAAATTCCCTCATCTATAAAATGAAGGATATGGACTAAATGATCACTAAGGTCCCTTCCAATTCTGAATTTATGATCTTTTGATTTCTTTGGTACAGTTCAATTTGGGGCCAGTCCAATAAGTCACAATCTAGAATGGAGCCAATGCAAGAAAATCTATTCTTGGTCTACTGAAGTCCATGCTTATTCTAAGTTTTAAGCTGTTATTTTCTTTTTGCATTATTTTAATTTAATTTAATTTAACTTACTTTCTTTTTGTATTATTTTAATTGCTTTTCCCTGTTTTTCTTCTGTATGTCTTATCTGATTTTTGAATTTTTTTTTTAGTTCTTCCAGAGCTTGCTTTTTTTTTAAAAGCTTTACATGTGGTTGCTTGGATCTCACCATCCCCTGTTGGTTCTGTGATTTACTCTGTCCCCATAGACATTGTCGAAGGTTAAATGCATCTTTTGCTGTTTGCTCATTTTCTCAGCCTTTTTTTGCCTGTGGTCTGGGAATTCTGAAAGCTGCTTGCTGATTCTGCCTCCTCTGCTGGCTTCTAGGGATCAGCACTGTGAGTTATTTTGCCCTGGGGCTAAGTCTTCACCCCAGCAGTAGCAGGCTTGCAAAGGCCTAGCTATGGACTTCCAGGCCTCACTTGGGGCTGGTGCCAGAGCCTCAGACTTCAAGGGATGGGTCTGAGGTGTTCTTTTGTTGGTGTAGCCTGCATCCTGGGATCCCAAAGTTAGCCTATGCCCAGTCGTGAAATCTGGTGCAGCAGGTGGTAGGTAGTTGGCCAGCACTCTTCTTTGTGCAATTTTGCTTCCAGGTCCCCCTTGTCCTGTGAAAAATCAACTCTCTCTGCTTACCTTTCAAGTTGTGTTCTGCAGGAGAGCGCCCTCACTTCATCTTGCTGTTAGTTTTGACTCCTATCATTTTGAGGCACTTTCTAAAGATGGTTTTGGAAGGATTGTCAGAGAGGTTTCAGCTTTCTCTGCTACTAAATCACCATCTTGGCACTGCCCTCTCCTGTTCTAATTTATCAAAAGTCCAACTAGAGATCTTCTCAATGAATACTTCACCTATTATTTCATCCTATACTGGCAGAATGGTCACTGAAGGAAGGCTTCATATGCCTATGTCTTAAAGTCCAAACACCACAGTTGGACATTTGAGGTCCATAAAAACCAGGTCTCAGCTTATTATCTATCCTTTTTTTCCCCACTACTCCCCAACATAGGTCACTTTGAATCAAGCTAAACTGTTCTACTCAGACTAAAATATCTATGCTCTTTAATCCATAAATTCCCCCTGCTATCTATATAGCCCAAGGATTTTAGGGATTAAAAAGAATCTATACAGATAGAAATGTGTATAGTAGCACTTTTTGTAGTAACAAAGAACTTGAAACAGAGTAGATGCTCATGAATTGGAAAATAGCTAAACAAAATTGTGGCACAATAAATGTAAAGTGATATTATTGTGGTCTTAGAAACAATTAATATAATGAATACAGAAGCATAGGAAGACCCCTTTGACCCAGAGATTCTACTGTTAGGCATGTATCCAAATGAGGTCATTGACACAATATGCCAAAACATTTATAGCAGCACCTTTCAAAGAAGTAAAAAACTGGCAAAGGTAGATAATGCCCATCAATCAGGGAATGGCTAAAGAAATCATGGCATACAAATGTAATAGTATATTACTATGCTGTTAAGAAATGATAAATGTGATAAATAAAAAGAATGGAAAGTCTTTCATGAAGTCTTGAAAAGTGAAGCGAGCAGTCAGGAAAACACCATATACAATGACAACAATGTATTCTGAAAGAGTCACAAAACAATTAGAATTAAATTTCAAAAATTATAAATATCAAACTTCACCTCAAAGAGATATGAAAAAACACTTTTTCCTGCTCTTTGTAGTAATCAAGGTTCACGGGTATGAAGCATTGCACATGTCAGTTTTTTTCAATTTGTTCATTAGTTTTGCTAAAAATGTTTTTTTCTCTTCCTTTTTGTTTAAAAAAAAAAAAAACACTTCTGTTATAAGGAGTGGCTCTATAGGAAGGTCCAGGGAAAATCTAGGCAATAAAATATCAATAAACTTTATTTTTTTTAAAGGAACCAAATGCTATTAAATAAAAATGACCAAATTTGATACCAAAGAGAGAGGAGATGACAATTTCCCTCCTTCTTTAAAGAAATGGGAATACAGGGGCCAGCTGAGTGGCTCAATGGATTGAGAGCTAGGTCCAGAGATGGGAGTTCCTGGGTTCAAATCTGGCCTCAGACACTTCCTAGTTGCGTGACCCTGGTCAAGTCACTTGACCCCCAATGCCTAGCCCTTGCCACTCTTCTGCCTTGGAGCCAATACACGGTATTGATTCTAAGACAGAAGGTAAGGGTTTATTTAAAAAAAAAGAAAGAAATGGAGTACAATGGGCATATAATGTTGCATAAAAAAGCAGGACTTTAAAATGTTTTGATTAGTTTTCCTCCCTTTTAAAAAATTCTTTGTTGTTAAGAGTTAGCTGGAAGTGGAGAGTAGGAAGGGTAAAACAGGCTACAGTGGGAATTGTAGAAGATATTAGAACAAAAAGCTATTAATAAATTATTTTTAAAATTTGATCTACTGACTGTCCCCTGAACATATTTATACCTTTGTTCATGTTTTCCTATTCCATACAAAACATTTCTTTTCTTCTCCAAGTTTCTAAATCATATATATCCTTTAGGACCTAGTTTAAACATTAACCTTTTTTATGAAGTCTTTTCTGATTTTCCTTCCCTGAATTCCTGCAAACGAACTCTTTGCAATAGGCAGTGCGAGGATGATGATCCTTGCTTCACAGGTGGGTAAGCTGGATTCTAAGAAGTTATTTGACTTACCCAGGGTCACATATCTACTAAGTATTTGTGTTGGGATCAGAACTCATTCTCCTGTCTCTAGATCTAGCATTCTATTAACTATAAGCAGCCTGGGAGTAATAATTTTATATTTAACTTTATGTATTGAACTTAGTATTTACCTTTTAGCATGTGTGTCTTATTTCCCCCAATCAATGCAGTCACTCAGGAGAGAAGCTGTTTGCTAGCCTTCTTTGTAGATCTCATATGGACTATTGGTGCAGGTAGCAGCACTCACATAGCAGCAAAAATATGAAAACAATTGACTAGGAAGTATAGCTTCAACCTGGCTACTTCCCAATATCTACCAACAATAGCAGAAGTGAGTATCCTCACACCATAACTAACTGAATTAGACCCTTCTGTCATAAAGAGTTCAATAATTCTTTTTTTTTTTAAGGCCAACAGGTTTAAGTGACTTGCCCAGGGTGGCACAGCAAGTAAATGGATGAGGCAATATTTTAACTCAGATCCTCCAAATTCTAAGCCCAGCACTATATCTACTATACTACCTTACTGCCCTCTAGTTAGATAATTTTCAAAACTAAACAAATTATTTCTTACTGAGGGGCAAGAAAAGTATACTATTTTGTTACTGGGTGAGAAGATAAGCTAAAAATCCCAATTCAGCTAGGACAAAGACAGTCACACTAACACTCTTCTTGGATTTCACTCTGGAATTAGGAAAAACAGCAACAGCAAACTGATCTCTCTCCTCATCAGGGAAAGTGCCAGGGAATATACAAAAGAAAGTCCAATCTATATTGGTGTTCAACAGTGGAGGAATGGTGGCCCAAGTATCTAATTAGACAATTATATACTATAAAATAACAATGAATATGACAAATACAGAGAAGTATTGAATGACTTACATTAATTCATACAAAGTTAAGTGTGCATAACCAGGAAAGTAATATACCCAATAACCTTAAGTTATGTAAATGGAAATAACAACACAATCAAAATGTGAAGTTGAAATTACCAAGGTTGGCTTTTAGAAAATATATGAGAAAGCACCACACCTCTTCCTTCTTTGAAGAGGAGGGGGAACTAAGGAATAGAACACTACAGATAATGTTATTCTTCTCCAATATGTTGGTTAGTTTTGTTCATTGTCCCCTTATTTATCTTTGCTATAAAAATGGCCCTCTCCTGAGAAGAGAAAGAGGAAGGAATATATTAGGAAATGTAGGTGATATAAAAATAAAACAATAAAAATTTATTTTTAAAAATTTGGAGAAATATGGAAAGATTTGTGTGAACAGATTATAAAACAGAAAAAAAAAAAGCAAAACCAAGAGGAAATATATGACAAAAACAATGTAAATGAAAAGACTACTAAAAGGAAGTTGAATTCCTGGTGTCTGAAAAACCAATAAAGATACCAGAGAACAAAAAATGAAACACACCTCTTCCGTCAGTATCAGTTGTGTTTTGCATAAATGTTTTCTTGTTGTCAGGAGGAAGGGTTCAAATGGGAGGAAGGCTATATGAAATAAGTTATGTAAAAAAGGAGGATCAATAAAACTTTTTAAAAAGACATCTCCCACTCAAATTATGTTCAAAAATATAAAGAAATTTACAGTTTAACAAATCAAATTGTGACTATATTAAAATAAGGGCATATTAAATTTTTAATATTAGAGCTATCAAAAATGGTCCTGAAAAAAACTAGCAAAACTCCAATGCCTTCAGTCCCTTTTGCCCCCAAATGAAGAACATCTATTTTGTTGAGAGCATTCTTCTTATCTTTACAGAGAACTATCCTTTTTTAAAAATCTCAAGGAAGGAAAAAAAAAGAGTAAAAGCCTGCTTGCTCAGCATGTAATTAAAGTCTCCATGATACTTTTACTCTTATATCACCTAGATGCTTTCCCAAGGGTAAGAATAAAACAAGAGAAAGCACTGACAATTTAGTTTTAAGAATATGATATTGGACCAGTGAAGTAAAAGACATTTAAAGCAAATACAAGGTTCAAAAAAGAGAAACTTTGCCTCAATTTATCTTTTCTCATCTCACAGCTGCTTCAGTACTCATATTAAAGATCAATAGGGTCACAGATTTAGATGTGGAAAGGGCATTAAAAGGCCATCGAGTCCCATCTCCTAAATTTAGAGATGGAAAACTGAGGTACAAATGGGTTAAGTGATTTGCACGAGATCATATAAGTAGTATCTGAAGCAAGATTTTAATCCAAGTCTCTCTGATTTCCAAGTCCAGGGCTATATTCCCTTTCTAAGCTTCCTCTGAAAGGTCTGAATGTAAACAATTCTGACCACTCTTTACTAAGACAGAAAGGACTACTCCTTTAAGATATTGCGCCAGCTATAGTAAGGAGGCAGGGAGAAGGATCATTAAATGCAAAGGCACTATTCACTCATTTAAACTTTTTCTAAATGATGAAAAGATAAGCAAGCAATTGCTTTCTACTAACCACAAAGTCATTATCAAAGGAAAGGATAAAGTATCTAGCCTATTGTTTTAATTATATTTTGACTATGGATAATCCATGTGCAGCTAGGTGGATAGAGTGCTAGGCCTGGAGTCTGGTAGACTCTCTTCTTCCTGTGTTCAAGCTAGACCTGGAGTCTGGTAGACTCTCTTCTTCCTGTGTTCAAATCTGGCCTCGGACACTTACTAGCTGTGTGAATAGAGTGCTAGGCCTGGAGTCTGGTAGACTCTCTTCTTCCTGTGTTCAAGCTAGGCCTGGAGTCTGGTAGACTCTCTTCTTCCTGTGTTCAAATCTGGCCTCAGACACTTACTAGCTGTGTGACCCCGGGCAAGTCACTTAACCCTGTTTGCCTCTGTTCCTCAGCTATAAAATGATCTGGAGAAGAAAAGTGCAAAACCCTTCTGTATCTTTGCCAAGAAAACCTCAAATATGGGCCACAAAGAGTCAGACATGACTGAAAAACATCTGACTAAAAACCATAGCAGAGGTCCAGTCTATGGTAACCATTCAGTCTTTGGTTCTACAATGCCCTGTTGCAGCTCTATTAGAGGTTCTTCCCCCCCAAAATAATAGAATTTCTCTGTTTTAGACAGCACTGCAACCAGAAGTGGCATGTCCCCTAAAATGAGCCTATAATGAGAAATATCAATTTTATATTGATGAAATTTGGATGTAAGACCAGCCATGCTTTTTTTCTAATAAACAAATTTTTTAGTCTCTAAGTATAAGTCTGGGGGGAAACTGATGATATAATTTCACTTTACAGAAACATCTATGCTATATATTGAAAGCATACACCTATTTGGAAATCTCCCACCAGAGTTTAGGGAAACCACACACAGTCTGTCATAAGCCATTTTCTTTTTTGTAATTTTTTTAAATGATCTTTATAAGTTCCCTAATCTAAGGTTAGAACTGGCAAATTTATTACATTCCTCATATTAAAAAGGTACCATCTACAAGCACTTAATGGAAAATCAGAAGTAAAAAGTTAGTTGCTCCAACTAGTGAGCAATTGCCTTCTTTTCCTTTCCTAATAAATTACAAAAAGACTCAAGCAGATGTCATGTTGGCATTCAAAACCGAAAATACAGCTGAAAAGCAAGTTATGACTAATGCAAAGTAAAAGATGAATGTCAGAAAGCTTCATTTTTTCAAATTTCAGATAAGCTCTTTAGCCTCAGGGTTCCTCTCACAGGACCCTGGAGTTTGGCTAGAAGTCTTAACTCCCATTTAAAACTGCAATCTCTCCACAAGAGTGGGGGGCTGTAAATACAATTTAAGGGTGTCAGTGTTTACTTTAATCTGGGCAAGAAATGCACAAAAAAAAATTGTGTCAGCCAAACCTTATTGCCCTTCCCTCCTTTGGATTTTATTTGCACCATTCTTAATAAGTGAACGACGTCTGCATATTGGGAAAAGCTCCTTATCTCATAAAGACATAATACCTTTGCAGAAGCACCGCACAGAGCAACTGCTTCACCACTGGCAACCCAACAGAGCATGTGAAGCTGTTTCACTCCTAATAGGAGGAACACTATTTCCCTAATGCAAATAAAATCCACAGAGGGGGAAAGGCCTTAGAAACACTATTTTAAAATCTCCTCTGGCAGAGAACTAAAGGCCACAAAATACCTGGGGTGGTGCTCTCAAAATGTACAGAAAAAGAGGGTGCCTCAGTAGACAAAGAGTCAGACCAGCAGATAGGAGGCCCAAGGTTCAAATTTTGCCTCAGACACTTCCCAGCTGTGTGACCCTGGGCAAGTAAATTAACCCCCATTGCCTAGTCCTTACTGCTCTTTTGTCTTGGAACTAATACACAGTATTGATGATAAGACAGAAGGTAAGGGTTTAAAAAAAAAAGTACAGGGATGGTGAAATAAGGGAAAACATAGTCCTTGTTCTTCCACCTCTGGATGAGTAGAAGTACAAAGGCAAAGAAAGATACCACGGTAGAAAAATGTGAGATACTCCATCTAAGACCTCTCTACCTTTCCTATATTCTATGACTTCTACTATAAAAACATTTCTTGCATCTGTGAGCAAATCTAGAAAACCAAAATTGGGAGATACTTTATAGACTAACTCTCTTACTTTCAATAATTCTTCAAATAAGGGGAGTGTTTTTTCTTTTAAAAATATGCAGTTTTTACAACTCTGAGGTACCACCTTACACCCTAGCAGACTGGCCAATATGGCAGCAAAAGAAAGTGATAAACGTTGGAGGGGATGTGGCAAAATTGGGACATTAATGCATTGCTGGTGGAGTTGTAAATTGATCCAAACATTCTGAAGGGCAATTTGGAACTATGCCCAAAGGGCTTTAAAAGACTGCCTGCCCTTTGATCCAGCCATAGCACTGCTGGGTTTGTACCCCAAAGAGATAATAGGGTTAAATATGTGTACAAAAATATTCAGAGCCGTGCTCTTTATAGTGGCAAAAAGTTGAAAAATGAGGGAGTATCCATCAATTGAGAATAAAATAAAAAATAAAATATGCAGTTTTTAAATGACTGCTCAAATTAAAATAGAATATGCAGCTTCAGTGTTTATCACTGGATTGGTTAGCTTTTTTTTGTTACAAGGCAAAGGTTCAGTGAGGTAGAAGGTAAAGAATATTAAAGGGTAATAACTGTGATATAAAAACAAAAGGCAAAAATTAAACTTAAATAAAATAAAAAGTCAAAGTCAAAAGTATACTGTGTATAATGATTACAACAGGATAAAAGAAAACCAAAATGGAGAAGTAACAAAACTCTGGTCAAATCCAATGAATGGCCAATATACTATAGTATCAAAGTTCTACATTCCTCCTATCTATTATCAACAACCTTTTTCAAAAACTATGCTTTGTCAAGAAGCTTGTTATAAAATCTCTGCCATGACCAAACAAAATCTATTTAAAAATAAATGGGAAGTGCTGTTGAAGTCTAAAAATACAGTTTCTTTGAAGTGACGGGTCTTTCTCCTATATCACACAATAATGTTGTGCCATGTACTTTAGAATTCTGGATCTATTCTACAATATTGAGCACAGTAAGTATGCTACGTCTAAAAAGTGAATGTAATCAGGTAACAGATGAATACATTCAAGGGGGGCAATCAGCTGATATGCCTAGCCAACAGTATATCAGGGTGTCTTCAAATCTATTCTTGACAGTTCCCTTTATCCCAACAGGGGATTTCAAGGACTATACCTACATGCCTCCGATGGCATATTTAGAGTTCAACTCTGCTCTAATCGCCTGATTTCATATATCTCATCACTAGTCTTTTGGGGATTCCAGATTACTGGAAGCTGAGCAGCTAAACCAAGGGAGAAAAGAAACAAAGAGAGAGCTAGTACTTAAAAAAACCTGAAGTTCATCTATCAGTTCTTTCCACTCCTCATATAATGCTTTAGCTGTAGACCTTGTTTATGACTACTCTTTCAAGGCTGTTCTAGACATGTACTTTAATTTGTAAAAAATGTTGGGACTAAGGGATAATAGTACATTTTCCCTGAACCAACATCCTACTAGAGATGGTCTTATAAATATTCTAGGCTGTAGCAGATTGTTCAACATGACAGCAAAGGAAAGTAATGAATGCTGGAGGGGATGTGGCAAAATTGGTACATTAATTCATTGCTGGTGGAGTTGGGAATTGATCCAGCCATTCTGGAGGGCAATTTGGAACTATGCCCAAAGGGCGATAAAAGACTGTCTGCCCTTTGATCCAGCTATAGCACTGCTGGGTTTGTACCCCAAAGAGATAATAAGGAAAAAGACTTGTACAAGAATATTCATAGCTGCGCTCTTTGTGGTAGCCAAAAATTGGAAAATACAGGGATGCCCTTCCATTGGGGAATGGCTGAACAAATTGTGGTATATGTTGGTGATGGAATACTATTGTGCTAAAAGGAATAATAAAGTGGAGGAATTCCATGGAGACTGGAACAACCTCCAGGAAGTGATACAGAGAGGAGCAGAACCAGGAGAACACTGTATACAGAGACTGACACATTGTGGTACAAGAGAATGTAATGGACTTCTCCAGTAATGGCTTTACAATGTCCCTGAACAACCTGCAGCAATCTATGAGAAAAAAAAAAAAACCTATCCTCAAGCAGAGGACAAACTGAGGGAGTAAAAACACCGAGGAAAAGCAACTGCTTGACTACAGAGGTTGAGGGGACATGATCAAGGAGAGACACTAAATGAGCACCCTAATGCAAATACCAACAACAAGGAAATGGGTTCAGAGCAAGGACACATGTGATACCCAGAGGAATTGCACGTCGGCTAGGGAAGGGGTGGTGGGGGTTTGGGGGGGAGGAAAAGAAAATGATCTATTTCCAATGAACAATGTATGAAAATGACCAAATAATGTTTTAAAAACTAAACAAACAAAAAAATAAGTATTCTAGGCTGGCCTGGCTCTTATCTACCAAAAAGAACACATACAAGTAATATATGACTAAAAAAATGATATATGACTAAAAATGGATTTATGATAATGGCTAAGTAGAATAAAAATTATCTAGCAGGAGGCTAATTGAAGCCAAACCTGATTTTATATCTGTAATTTTTTTAGTAAATAAAGTCATTTTAGCTGTCCTGCTGTTCATTAGTACCATTTTGCTTCTCAAATACATTTTAATATTAAAGAAAAATAAGAACAATAGCACCATCAAGATATTACAAAGAATATCTTAAAATTGTAAAGCAATATGCAAAAGTAAAGAATGATATAATGTTAAAGTAGGATTATCAGAAAAACAATGATGGCACTAATCCAAAGAGACTGCCTCATGGAATGGGAAACTAGATTGTAAGCAGAATTTATTCAGAAAACCTCACTTGGGATAATTTCTGCTACTAATTAACTAAATCTCAAATCCCTTACAAATAAAAAAAAAAATAAGTGAAATGGCCCTAAGAAAAATTGAAAATACTTTATTGAAAAGGACTATATGTAACATTAACTTTTGCTCTCCCATCACTATCTTTCCTTTGAAGAGATCTGACTTACCATTTTTCTATTTTGGTCTATGAACTATTCTGATCTGTCCAATTAACTTTTCAAGAATAAGAAAAACTCAGCTGTTATTTTAGCTACTTGATCAGAAAAGCAATAGTGGTATACATCTGGCATGATGCAAAATTGCACAAAGTATAACAATTAATGCTTTCTGAAACCTATTGCAAAAGGTAAACACTTTGAATACTAGAAACCAAGTCTCTCAACAAGTTTCCCTAAACTGTTGGACTCAAAAGGAAAAAAAAAAGCCAGGAATGGAATGTATAGAGGATAACTACTAATATGCCCTTGAAAGGCAGAAAAATAAATCCAGATATTCAGAATATACTTTCTTCTTAAAGAGAAGATTATTTTTAAGATCCAGATCACAGGCCAATATGATAGCCTATACTAGAAGGTTTTTTTTTAAATCCTATAGATGGCATATTCTTCTTGATGGCTGAGACTCACACCAAGAACAAAGATGTTAGTATAACTGAAAATTTAGGACAGAAATCTTTTTTTTTTTGCCTAACAAGGGTAAAAACAATAAAAGAATAATACACACACAAGGCCACAAGTTTAAGGCAGTAACTGGAGATTTAATTCATATCCACAGACTTCCAATAACAGTTCATCACAAATAAAAGAACACCCTGTTGAATATGAAGTCTTAAGAAGATACAGTTTAAAAGAAAAATGCTAACCTTTAAAAAATATATTATTCAAAATTGTTTTAATACCAAATACTTTATTACTGCTTCTGAAAAATAACAGTTTGAATGATATTTTCACCTTTGTTACTTTTCTTTTCCCATTCTCCAGTGGTTGCCCTAATGAGCAGTAAGAAACAGAATTCCAGGGCTTAAATAAATGAATGTGATAATGATAGCTAACATTCATTTAGCTTTTAAGATTTGCAAAGCATTTTGTATGTATATCTTGGTTAATCCTCACAAAATTCCTGTGAGAAAGGTGCTATTATTATTTCCAATTCACATTAGAAAGGGAGGATGAAAAGGGTTAAATGATTTGCCCAGTCACAAAGTCATTAAGTATTTCAGGAAGAATTAAAACTCAGGTCTTCCTGACCCTAAGTGCAGTGTTCTATCCACCAACCACCTAGAGGCCTAGGTGCATACTTAATAGGAAATGGTCCCTAAATAATTAAATATTCCATATCAACTCAACTATGACAAATATACAATATTCAAACTATGTACTTTATTCAATCCAAAGTCAATCATTCTTATGGGTATTGAATGAATAGAGGCAACTGCTCAAGCAGTTAAAGAAACCAAGCCTGGATCCCCTCTCCACCTGACTCTGCCACTATATTTTATCTACCACCTCTGCTGGACTCTCATTCTCCCATGATTACATCATCAAGATCCAACTCTAAAAACCAGTTAAACAGTCTCATAAGAATAACTAAGAGGCCTTTCATGTAAGACCATTAACCTAAAAGCTGGAAGGGACTTCACAGACTATTCAGTCCAACACTTTCATTTTAAAGAAGAGGAGATTTGGGGTTATTCCTTTCATTTCTGTTATTATATCTGTAAACAATATTTAAACACTGTCCTTCTAAATCAATAAAGTAATATGTCTCCAAAAATATATATAATCAAACATCTAGGCAACAAGGGTTGTTTTGGTACTTCCCCAAAAGCAAAGTTCTCTTTTTGTAGTGTTTGTATCTCTCCCAGGGTGGGGGGGAAAAAAAAGGTGCATAAAGCTCAGGTGATGAGGTTCTCTGTCATTTTTCTTTAATCCATTCCAAATTTGACCTTTATCCAATGAACAGGTGTGTGTGTGTGTGTGTGTGTGTGTGTGTGTGTAAAATACATTAACAGTGAATCTAGCACAAGCCAGGGAAGCTAACAACAAAAAAAAATTTACAAGACCTAAACATTTAGGGTCTAAAAAACAGTCACTGAGCCAACTGTGAAGAAGAAATTTTAATCTCCCAACAGCAAATCAAAAGAAGTAGAAAAAAGGAGAAAAACAAAAGTAGAAATAGCATGAATATGTCATCAGTTTTATGAGTATTATATTTTAAACAGTCAATGGGATTTACTCTTCAAATATTATTACTACTGACTTAAAACCAGATGATGCTTAGATCTAAGCTAAAAATTGTCACAACAGAATTACCCACAAATGAAGATATTTCATATAGTAAAATTAAAATTAAATCTTAAAGGAGTTGAATTTTAAGAGGCAAATGATTAATAGAAAATGTCTTTACACACAATTCAGAGAGGTCAAAATGTACTCTTTTATCTACTCTATTAGAATGAATTTATCGAATTCAGATGTATGCTAAGGTTTACATAACAGTTTTGAAGAGGTAGTAATTGGTAGAAATAGCAATGAAAAGAAAAGCAATTATCTTTAGATTTAGTAAAGACTAAATTTAAAATACAATTATAATTTAGTAGGGTATATGAGTCCACAATCAGACCATTAAAAATCCTAAGAAATTTCTAAATAGGTACTAACCATAGGTATTCCAGTGAAATCTGGAAAACCACTAAAATAATTTTATTAATTATCTACTACAAAATATAAATATGTTAGTTTCTAAAAAGTTATATTACATTTAGGATTTCCCATAAATCCTAAATATCTCCAGTCTAATGATGAAATATGAGAAAGAAAAAAGTGAAAATGAAGACATTCATGCCTTGAGTTCAAAGAAAATAACTTCAAGACATTTCCCAAAAGAACAATCATTCTATTTATAGATTTTAAGGCTAAAGTAAATGTTTTCACTAAGTTTTTCTTTTACACACTCACCCATCTGCTCAACAATTTCTGGAGGAAATACTCGGGAGGCAAAAGCTCGACGAAATATATCTGAAAACTCCCTGTCCAAGCCTCCTATTCCCATCTTTTCAAAGTTCCAGTCAGGATTGATGATAGATTGTCGATTTTCCTTTGTTTTAGCTTTACCTGTATAAATAAAATATAATCGAATATTCAACAGTCAAAAGAAGAGATTCGAAGAATTTTTTATATCATTAACATATAAATAGTTGAACAATACATCCTCAATAAATAAATTAAACAAATAAATAAGAAGCAATTCAAATTCAGACATTATTGCGGATCCATTTAGAAGATGACCTATATCAATAGAACATTCAGTGGTTTTCCTTAATAGTGGGGAATTGGGTTTTGTGCCTTGTTGCCTTTGTAGCTAAGAGAAAATTTACAAAATGGCCAGCTGTGATGTGGGGTTAAACTTAAGGCAAAATAAAATTTACATTTTAGAGATTAAAAAATTAACTTTGGACACCTGAAACCCTAAATACATTAATAAGCTTCTCAAAGCTTCCAAAAGGAGCATATGAAAGGGAAAACACATTTACCTAGATTCAATTCATTTGATATAAAGAGTATGTGAAAATGTTCTATACACACTTTAGTTGTTATATTTACACATGGGAAACTAGTCTAACTAATTCAATTCAATACAACCTGTAAGGTTGTATTGTATGCAAGGTGCTGGTTGGGTACTGGGTATATAAAGAAAACAGCCCCTATCTTTAAGAATACTATCAGGGGATACAGTATGTATAGTGTGTATATAAATAAATATAAAGAATGTACAAACAAATAAAAAGTAATTTCAAGAGAGAGGAGGCACTACTTAACAACTTGAATAAACAGGAAAGGCCTCGGTAAAGGGAAGTTGTGTTTTGGAGATATCTAGGATGCCTATGACATAGAGGTAAGAAAGAAGTACATTTCAAGTATAGGGGACATTTTTGCAAAATGAGGCAGGAACGGTAAGAGCATATATAGGGAAAAGGTTGTAAGCCAGTCTGACTGGAATAGAAAAATGCACAAAGGAGAGGAATATGAAATAGGGCTGGAAAGATGGATAGAAACCACTTTTTCAGAAGGTTTTAAATATCAGGCTCAAAAGTTCAGAGTTTCTTAAAGGCAAGGAGGAACTACTGAAGATTTTTGAGTATAGGTCATATCTCTGTTTTAAGAATATCAATTGAACAGTTGGAGTAGAAAGATTGGTGTAAACTGAGCCCAATTAGGAAGATATTTCAAAAGTCCGGATGAGATAAGTAAGATCTAAATTAGGATATAAACTATGGGTTTCCACAGATAGCAATCCATTTAAAAATTTACAGACTATAAACCTAACTTCATTCTTAAATATTTTACACAAAGAAGACAAAATTTATTCAACCTGTGTTAGTCTTACCTAAAACAAGACAGTTATATTTGAAAAATACGAGATAAAAAAATGGAAGTCATAAGACACCTGATGAAAAATTTGGAATATGACATTATTGCTCTTATAAAACCAGGGAAAGAAAACAACAAATGGGGGGGAGGGGTGTTAAATAATTTCCTGATTACAATTTCACTGAGCAAAATTTCCTTGGATTCACCTTGGCTATTTTCTTACACTTGGCTGGCCCCTTGTGGCCAAATCTATAATATCCAAAAAAATCAATAAACCATTACTTTTCCATTTTAAAAAGCCTATAAATTACATTATGCATAGATCATTTAGAAAATTAGAAACTGTATTTCATAAAAGTCATATAACACTATAGAGGGAGACTTGCCTAAATAATATGTGAATCAATTCACATCCCTTCAGAAATTCACTGTCAGGGAAATGCTGTTTAACCTTATTTAGACATCATGACAAAATAAGAAACTGTGCCTTAGCCAATGAAAATCTCTCATTTCCAAAAAAAATATCTCTGGTTGAGAACACTTAAAATAAGAATAGCAGGTGGTCAATGGCAGCCTTTACTCTAAACCATTCCTTTTCTCAGAGACCATCATCCTGTACATGAAATCCTTTCAGGAAACTCTAAATATAAGAGCCAAAGTTGCCTTAAAAGAAGCCTATGATTAGGGATTTTTTCCCAAAATACTTTCATCACTATTAAGTTCAGTTAAGAATCAATCATGCTCTGACACCAAGGATTTGCATTTTTATTTGCTAATTAGGGCTTATAGATATAAAACCTATTGCTATTTTAACATGGGCCTAGTGAATATTACATAAATACATAGCAATGATGACTTCTATGGCAGGTTACATAACAAGCAAGCTATTTTTTTCTACATCAGCCTATGACATAATTCTTTAAAAACAAAGATAAAGTAGTACTAATGCAATTTTCATTAATCTGCTTTATTTATTAAACACTTCTGAAATCTCTTTGCTTCATCCAGAATGAGTCATATGCTTTATTAATAGGGAAAACCAAAAAAGCAATTATACTTTTTGCATTCTAGTTTTTAAGCTGTCAAAGTCACCAAAATAAGAGCGAAAAGTGCTGAACAAAAAGAAATTTGCTTCCAGAATTAAACATATGCTTGAAAAAACTTCTTCGTAGTTAAATACTGTTAAGAACAAGATAAATATCCATCTCTTTGGGAATAATTTAGGTGGAATCTTCCTGGAAGCAAAGATATAGAGGAACAAGGCGACTTATTAGAGCCCCTTCTAGTCCAAGAAAAATTATTTCATGTATTCCTAGATGTTTCATATTTCACAGATGGAGCCTTTATTTCATAATGCTTCTAGGAAAAGCAAATTAGGGTTAGCTAGGTAGCACAATGATAGCGTGCCATGTCTGGAATAGGGAGGACCTGGGTCCAAATATTGCCCCAGACAACCTCCTAGTTTTGTAAATCTGAGTAAGTCACTTAACCTCAATTGCCTAGCCCTTATCACTCTTCTGTCTTAGAACTGACATTTATTATCAATTCTAAGGCAGAAGGTAAGTTTTTTAAATTAGATTTCATATAATTTTCAATTGTGAGAACACAAATTTTCATTTCTTAGCATATGTATTTAAATCACAGGAGAAAGTTTTATTAATAGTGTGTATTATTAACAACTTGTTATCTTTTTCAATGGTGGTCAAGTAGAAATAATCCTAGGCTAGGTTGCTAAACTGCTATTATGGACAGGTGTATAAAATAACTACATTCTGCAGCTGAATAAAGAATTAGGATGTAAGCTCAAACTCTGGAAGCTCACTGAAAGCATCCTCGCTATAACTACAATAGCCAACTAAATTCTACCTCATTGTCTTTGAACATGATTTTTATATCCTCTTCTAGGCTTTTATATTTTAGAAGTTTGTTATTCCATGTAGACAGACATTAAGAGTATTTGGCCTAGCTATATCTGATATATCTATAAGAAACACTGTTCTGAAATTTTTATGGATTGATGAGATATCTAGATGATTGTGGACAACAGGTTGGTCTGTTATAATGGTATGGTTCCCAGGTAGCTTCTGATTTTCTTCAAGATAGTGATAGTTTCAGGTCAGTAACTATAGAATTAGGATTTGCCATCTGTCAGTCCACAAAAGATAAGGGGATTCTGATGTTTAGTTCTAGCCACTAGTTCTTGCTATGCAAGGTACTGAGGTGCTAGATGCTTTCAAACTACTTGATGTGTTGGTCAGTTTCTAGCATTTTCCTGGCATGATTTATTCCCTAAGGAAAAATCCTTCATAATTTCTGGCAGGAAACATCTGGTTCTGAAATGCCATCATAAATCCTTGCATTTTCTACATTTTTATCCACATACTGTCAACTGAGTTCCTATCATCCACTGAAGACCTCTGATCCCATCTGTGGATCTTAGCCATTTCATAGACTTCTTCCTTCCAGAGGCAAACAAAATTTAATTATATTCAACAAACTTAATATGTGTACCTATCAACAACCTTTTACTCCTGCTTCAGTGAAGTAATGCTGACTTGTTCCAAAAGTATTTCATCCTCTTCCTCCTGTGTTTTGTTAACAGTATATCCGTTTCTGTTAGGATCCTTTCCAACATGACAATAGTCTATTTTGTAGTTCCACACATGTATAATTAAGTCTGATATTATGTATCAACTGATTAATTTTACAGTCAACTACACAACAATCAGTCAAAAAGGATATATTAAGCACTTATATCAAGTGACAGGCACTGTACTACCACTGAGGATACAAAGAATAGAACAATCCCTTTTCTTCAAGAACTCTAACACTCTAATATTGGTAACAACAGGTATGTCTATACGTGTATGAAGCATAAATTTAAAGGGAAAAATCCAAAGAAGTTGAATATAAGGAGAAAGGCACTAATGGTTGGGAGGGATCAGGAAAGGTTTCATGTAAAAAGTGGTGCTTGAACTAAGCACTGAAGGAAGAGAAAAACTCTCATGGTGGAGGTAAGGAAGGAATATACAATAGTAGATCAAATCTGTACTTATCACTGGCTGAAGCATGAAGAGTGAACTGGAATATGTAGAAATTTGAGTCAGGAGAATCAATATGGATGATACTTGTAATAACCCAGGTAACAGGTGGGGAGGGTTTGAACTAAAGTGGTGATTGTGTGAGAAAAGACAAGGGGCAAGATTTGATAGGTGATATGAATTGCAGGACTTGGCAATTGATTATCTAATATGTAGAGTAATGGAGTGTAAGGAATCAAGAATAACACTCAATTTATAAATATGGGAGACTGGAAGAATGATGTACCTTCAACAAAAAGTTAAGACTAAAAGGGTGGTTTTTAGATAAAAGATAAGTTTAATTTTGGGAATGCTGAACTCCAGATGTGTCTAGGACATCTGGTTTGAAACATCATAGAGAATTCGTTATGAGGGATAAAGCTTAGGGAAAATTCATCTTCACCTCCTGGTTTCCTTGGCTTCAAATTACAGCTAAAATCTTATTTTCTACAGGAAATTTTTTCCCCAATCTCTCTGTTTTTAACTCTCACCTTCTATCTTAGAATCTATACTAAATACTACGGCAGAAGAGGAGTAAGGGGTAGGCAACTGGGGTTAAGTGATTCTTTTTGTTGCCTTTAGTTGATTAATATGGCATCCAAGTTTTCTACTGCAGTAGCAACTAGATACTGATGTAATTTGTCACTATCTTTCCAAAGATCTTCAAAAATTCTCTCAAATTTCTTCTGCCGTGATGGTATTTGAGACATAGACATAGGGGTAGTAATTCTTCTATTACTTCAACTTTCCTGTTGTGTTTCTGATAATAATATGGCTATTGCGTACACTGCTGTGTGCAAATGCAGAGATGTTTTTATTCTTTCTGTCAAATATTGTGGAGAACATTTATGATATTTAAAACAAATATGAACATTTTTGGAATTGATCTGTTTTGGTATAATTCATCAATTAGTTGGTTTCATGTCATAAAACTCAAAAGGGGCTTTTCAACATGACAGTCTAAGTATGCCCATTTTCTTCAAGTATCTTTTTTTCAAATTCATTTGAGACATTAGTGGTATTTTATAATCTACTTCATTACTAGATATTGCATCTGGAATTATCATTGTTGGTATTCTTAGTTATATTTTTCTGATGTGTCAGAAACAGCTCAAGAGAGTTCATAGAATCCTTAACATCATGAAAATTAATCATTTGTTTTAAATATCTGACCTTCATTCAAATAATTGGTTTCCCCCAATACATGTTTGGGTTTCTAGTTTCACATTTTACTTTAGGAACTCAGGTCAGTTTTTCTGAATTGATAGCATTTTAGTTCAAGGATGAAATACTTGCCCAGGATTCCAGAGTCAGTAAGCACTACAGCCAGAATGTGATCTCAGGCCTCCTGATTCTAAATCCCATATTCTTTCCACTGTATCAAACTGTATCTCATGAACACAGCAAACATTGAATTGCAAATTTTAAAACAAATTTCTGTAAATCATTTCCCATTATAAAATTGAATGTGCATTAAATAGGAGTATTTTTGGCTCTGTGACTAACTAAAAATTCTATTTAAGAATGGAATAAATCATCTAATGGAATAACTATTTAATGGAATGATTTCCTGATAAAACAAATGTTCCTTATCAAAATAAGTTGATACAGAAACAATAAACAAAAGTAGCAATAACTTGATCTAAAACTGAGCATCTTATAAGTTTTTTAAATAACTTTTCATGTAAATTTTGTACTTCAAATATATAATAACCCCAAAGAGCTATAAGGGCTATAAAACTTTTATATAATTTGAGAGAAGTGTAGATGTATGTTGAGAAGGAATAAGAACACTCTGCTTTCTGACACTACTTAAGGGGGAAAAAAGTATAACTTGAAAATGCAAGATAGGATTAATAACTTTTAAATCAGATTGTCTCTCATTATGGTAAAGTGAGTTACAAGGAATAGTAACTTCTATATTGCTGGGTTACTACCATTTCTAGCTATGGCAGAATTTACTGGTTGAAAGATTTCCCCAAGATTCCTCTTTAAAACCTGAAATTCACAAATCCATCTGCTATTAGCCATATGCTTTTCTAATTACAAATACATTTAACTAAGAATTTTAAACTAGGGATGCTAATATATATGTATACATTTGTAATATATATTAATACATATAAATGGTTTACATGAATCTTAAGAAATATATGCATGCTTCTACAATGATGCTTTAAAAAGCCTGAGATCTACCTTTTACATTTTGTAATTCCTCCATGTTCTGGTCCTTCAAAATAACATGGGATCATTTCCACAGAATAGTTTTCTTGCAAAAAGAGTAAACTTGTTTATCCATTATTATCCATAAGTTATTACATTAGATTCATACTCAGTGATACTTTAAAAAGGGTGATTCAAAATACCACTTTCAAAGCATCTAAATTCTTACCAATAAGATTGAGAGAAGAGTTATCTGCTTTTTCAAATGCAACTTGACTATTTCCAACAACCAAACCGACTTCAATCTGCAGGAAAATGAACAAATAATTACAGACTAACATTGTGTAATAACTGGTTGCTAGAAAGCTGTCCTTAACACAAAATACCAGAAAAAACTAAGATTTTTTTTTTAGATGCACAAAGTAAATGATTAAAAACTAGTGATTTACTTATAGCTTCAAAGATCAACTATTCCTCCTACTGTGCCTGGAAAAGAATAATCATGTAAGACAGAACTAAGAAAAAATTAATTTTTAGCATTAGCATTACAAATATTTTACATAAAGTTTACAATATTGAATATGATCCATACCTTCTGTCTTTTCCCTGTAGCAGGTTCCCCTTTCAGGATGCTGGGATCCATTGCTTCAATATCCTTCACTAATAAGCCAAAAAGTTTCTCATTGAAGCTAAATACAAGCTTTATAAGGAAAGAAGAAACAGAGAAAAGTAAAAGTGTAGCAACAGCTTTCTCCATAGCAGCCTCTACAACAAAATGCAAATTTTGTCATAGAGACAACTTGAAAATTGGCCACTAGCTTTATCTCTTTTCTATGCCTCTTACAAATAGCAGGAAAAATATTCCAAGCAAAGAGAGTAGTGGCTGAACACTGAAGAAAACTCATACATAATTTATACCTTTAATCCCAGACTCCTCAAAACTCCAGAAGAAGGATAAATGATAGGACTAAGGGTAAAGGGGAAGATATACTCCTGTGCTATTTTCCTAGGATAGATCTCCTTTCCACAGATTTACATGAACCAACAATTATCATTATCTATGTTCAAGATTATGATTCAGGTATCAACTCCCAAGCAAATAGCAAAATGTGTGGCATAGCAAGAGTGATACACAAACCACTCATCTGGGTGTAACTGACAGTAAAATTCACAAAAAGGCAAAGAGAAAAAAGTGCTGCTCTGGAAAAACCACCAGAGAAGTAAAGGGTAGGAGAAAGTTCAGAAATAGGAGCAGAGATGACCATATGCTCCAGACAGGCAAAATGAACTATGATGGCATTTAGTATTTTAAGGAAAAGATTTAATTGATATTAGAGAATACTGGATGGATGAAGGTGCAATGAAACCTGGTTTTAAAAAATATTTCTTTAAATCCAGAACAATTGACCCAGTTGAAAGAAAAGATTTCTGATATTGCTGATGTAGTAAGAAAACGATAATATCAGTAAGATGAATAAAAGTTGTATTGTTTTATTCAGTTATTTTTACACTGGCTTTTGTTTTCTAAGCTATTCTATGCATGTATTTCAAAACAACTTATATAATAGATCTAATTAAAAGGGATAATCAGGGAAACTAGTATTACTAAAGAATTTCTACTTCACAGAAAATGAAAATGTAAAAATTTTACTGTAAGTTTATCTGATAATGACATTATTTTTCAGACATATGCCAAGTATAAAACTGAGTCAAATTTAAAAAATAAGAGCTATTCCACAATTTACAAATAGTCAAAAGATATAAACAGGCAGTTTTCAGAAGAAGTCAACAAAGCTAGCTATAATCACATAAAAAATACTCTCACTATTGATTAAAGGAAGGCAAACTAAAACAACTCTAAAGTATTTATCAGAAATACCAAAACAGTATATACACACATATGGATGTGAATATAAACATGTTATATATCATGATACATATATTCATATACATATGGATTCAGAAATGCCTGTATACACACATATATACATGTATAAATTTGTTTCTTTATTCAGATAATCAATAATATAAAACATCATATAAACATCAAATTTTACCATTAGCATGACAATATTATCTTCCTATGATGTCCAGAGGTAAGAAAATTTAATTTGTTAATTATAACAACTGAAGTTCACAAAAAAGAGACACCAGTAAATAATATTCTAAAGGAAGTCTCTTAGATAAACTAGAATAACTATCCTAGATATAGTACCAAATAGGAAATATATCAAGATAAAGAAGTAAATAAAATGGGCATATGCTATGCAAAATAGAATAAAGTGTTTCTACATTTGAGGAAAGGTGAAAGAATGTCCATTATAGAGTAAGGGAAGAAAACAGCTCCTAACATCCCAATAAACCTATCTTTTAATCTTTCTTCCATTCTTACTTCCTAAGATTTATGTTCAATTAGTGCCAGTAAGACTTATGTTCAATTAGTGCCAGGAAGAAAATGAATTATCTAATATAATTAGATTAGAATCAAGAATTAGGCTACCAATTATGTGAAAGGGATAAAGTGAAAAAAACAAGCACCTGTTGTCCCACTGAGAAAGCTTGATTGTTGAACTGCTGGATAAATTCTGCTGCCATTTTGTCAGTGTCATAAGGATTAGAATCAATGCTCTTTTTCTGCAGGAAATCAATCTCGATGGTCATTGTACCAATACACTGCTTTGTCTTGTCAAATGAATATAAGGAAACTAGAAAAAAAAAAGAAACACATTTTATTATAGTGATACTAAGGCTTAGTAAATCTTACTATAATCAAATAACAAAAATGTTACATATGCACATCACAATGAAAATCTAAATCACCTTCATTGCAGAATGATCAATGATAATAAAGGGGAATGGAAAAAATATTAAGCTCTACAAGGGGATTCTTTTCTTAAATATTAGAGATCACATATCCAATGCATAGGTTTCCCTGCATTCCTTAACCCGTCTCTAGCAGAGAGAATTCAGTACAAACAATAATCTCTACCTTCATTCTTATAGTACAAAATAGCATGAGTCAAACAATACTGCTACAGGACAGGCTTTTTTTTTTATTCTTCCCAGAGGCAAGAAGAAATGATAAAAACAGATGTTTGGCAACTTCTTTTGACCCAAAAAATTGGTCCACAGACCAAAAATGCTTTAAAAGTCACTGTTCTAAAAGGAAATTCCTTCACTAAGGATTTTGAACTGGATTTAAAACTCCATCAATCACTTAAAAATATCTACTGAGCATGTTCTATATTCTTATCACATCATATGAGGTATGGCAGAGTTACTCTCTTTCCCCCCCCAGTAAAAAAATCATGTTCCTCATCCTTGAGGGTAGAGAAAAAATAATGATAGTACACATAAAGCTGTATTAAAAACAATTTCCCAACATATATACACCAAATGGTATAGCATTCAGATTTCTAAAGGAGCTTAAGGAGGAAATAGATAGTAAAACCATACTAGTGGAGGACCTCAATCTTCTCCTATCAGAACTAGATAAATCAAACCAAAAAATAAATAAGAAAGAAGGGAAGCAAATGAAATGTTAGAAAAATTAAAGCTAATAAGATATCTGGGGGAAAATAAACAGGAATAAAAAAGAATATACCTTCTTTTTAGTGGCACATGGCATATATACAAAGATAGAACATGCAGAAGGGCATTAAAAATAATGCAAAAAATGTAAGAAAATAGAAATAATATTTTTCAGACCATAATACAATAAAAATCATAATCAATAAGAGTTTATTGAAAGGCAGATTTAAAATTAACTGGAAACTAATTAATTCTCTGAAACTGGTGAGTCAAAGAACAAATCAAAGAAACAATTACTGATTTCACTGAAGAGAATGACAATGAGGAAACAACATATCAAAATCTATAGGGGGCAGCTGGGTAGCTTAGTGTATTGGAAGCCAGGCCTAGAGATGGGAGATCCTAGATTCAAATCTGGCCTCAGATACTTCCCAGCTCTGTGACCATGGGCAAGTCACTTAACCCCCAATGCCTAGCCCTTACCACTCTTCTGACTTGGAACCAATACAGTATTGATTCCAACATGGAAGGTAAGTTTTTTTTTTTTAATCTATGGGATGAAGCCAAAGGAGTACTCGGGGGAAAATACATATGCATGTATCAACAAATCAGAGAGGAAAGAGGTCAATGAAGAGAACAAATTAAAAATCCCCAAATAAAAACTAAATTTGAAATACTAAAAATCAAATGAGAAATTAATAAACTTGAAAGTAAAAAAACTATTGAACTAATAACTAAGACTAGAAGCTGGTACTTTGAAAAAGCAAATAAAATAAAGTACTGGTTAATCTAATAAAAAAAGAAAGAAGAAAATCAAATTAACAGTATCAGGAGTTTAGAGCACTTCCAGGTGAACATGGCGGCAGTCTAGAGGCAAGACTCGTCCTCTCCTCAGTACCCACTGATATAGACTACCTCAAAATACCAAAAAATAAAAAATCATAAGAACAAAGGGACTCTACAGTAGGGCGCATCATTGACAGTACATGGGATTTGGGCATTTCCACACTATGAGGGAGTAAAAAAACTCCCACCAAACTGCAAGCTGATTTACCATCCCCCACCCCACCAACAGAGCCAGAGTCAGAGCCAGCGCACGCCAGAATCAGCGAGTCAGCAAGGGGCACCTCTAGAGTGAGTAAGGGGCACCTCTAGGTCCTTGGGAGCTTACTAATACCACCAAAGACCTACCCCTGAGAGCAGCTATACCTGAAACCCCAGCAAGCTGAAGAGTGCAGACCATGGGTGCTCACAGGAAGATAACACAGAAAAGGGCAGCAAGCAGCAGAAGCGGTGGAGATTCAAGAGCTTACCTCAGGCAAAATCCTTGCTCTTTAACTCCATACACAGAGAGCCTACCCATCTCACTCAGATTTCTGACTACAAAGGGAAAGAAAAACCTCCACAGTGGTGGCAAATTGTGCCCAGGAACAACAAGCTCCCTCCAAGAAAAAAAATAAGAAGGGATTGAACCTGGAAAAATTTTACAGAGGAAAAACCCAGGATACAGAGGAAATACAGGAGGAAATTCAAATAAATGCACCAAAACCTACCAAAAAAATAGAAATTGTCCACAAGCTCTTGAAAAATTTAAATTGGAGCTTATCAAAAAGATGGAACCCTTCTGGAAAGAAAAGTGGGAAATAGTTCAAAGAGAAAAAGAACAGTTTAAAGGACAAGAACTCCCAATTGAAGAAAGAGCTTGAACCCACAAAAAGCAGGATAGACCAAACTGAAATGGAAAACCAGTCTTTAAAATCCAGAATTAGGCAATTGGAAGACAATGATCTTGGAAAACAGCAAGAATTAATAAAGCAAAGTAAAAAAACTGACAAAATGGAAGAAAATATAAAATATCTCACTGAGAAGATGACAGATCAGGAAAACAGATCACAGAGAAACAATTTGAAAATCATTTGTCTACCTGAGAAGTCAAAAATAAATAGAAATCTTGACATCATACTACAAGAAATTATCCAAGAACACTGCCCTGATGTTCTTGAACAAGGGGGGAAAATAGACATTGAAAGAGTTCATAGAATACTCTCTACACTAAATCCTCAAAAGACAACTCCCAGGAATGTAATTGCCAAATTCAAGAGCTTTTACCCTAAGGAGAAAATTCTATAAGGAGCCAAAAAGAGACAATTCAAATGCCAAGGAGCACCAATCAGGATCACACAAGAGCTGGAAGTTTCCAGACTTTAGTGTGGACCTCAAGGCTTGGAACATGATACTCATAAAGGCAAGAGAACTGGGTCTTCAACCAAGGATCACCTATCCATCAAAACTGACAATATACTTCCAGGGGAAAGTATGGGCATTTAACAAAATAGAAGATTTCCAAGTATTTGTAAAGAAAACACCAGAACTAAGTGGAAAGTTTGATATCCAAACACAAAGATCAAGAGAAACCTGAAAAGGTAAATAAGAAAGAGAGGGAAAGGGGAAAATTTTTTTTATTCAAACTTTCTACTTTAAGGGCTACAATTAAATCAAAATTTTAATATATATATATATATTATATATATAGGGGAAATGCTATTTGTAACTCTCAAAAATTATATTCACTATTATAGTAATTAGAAGAAATATTCAAAGGAAGAGATTGGGGTAATAAATACTATAAGATGATATGCAAAAAAAGAAAAAGGGAGAGGAGAATCAAAGATGGCACCAAGAGATACTTGAAGTAATAAAATAAATAGATTAATCTTTATCACACAAAGATACACATGGGAAGGGAAGGTGAAGAATACTCTTATAAGAAGGAGAAGAAGAGAATGCCCTCCAGAATGGTTGGATCAATTCACAACTCCACCAGCAGTGGATTAATGTTCTGACTTTGCCACATTCCCTCCAGCATTCATTGCTTTCTGTTGCTGTCATGTTAGCCAATCTGCTAGGTGTGAGGTGATACCTCAGAGTTATTTTGATTTGCATCTCTCTGATTATAAGAGATTTAGAAAAGGAGGAAGAAAATAATGATGTCATAGAGGAAATAAAGAAAGAATTGAGATGTTTAAAAGATAAGATGGCTAAAACAGAAGTGGGCATTTTAGCACCAAAGGGTGCTAAAAGACAGTCTGCCCGTTGATGCAGCCATAGCACTGTTGTGTTTGTACCCCAATTGGGGAATGACTGAGCAAATTGTGGTATATGTTGGTGATGGAATACTATTGTGCTCAAAGGAACAATAAAGTTGAGGAATTCCATGGGAACTGGAACAAACTCCAGAAAGTGATGCAGAGCGAAAGGAGCAGAACCAGGAGAACATTGTACACAGAGACTGATACAATGTGGTACAATCAAATGTAATGGACTTCTCCATTAGTGGCAATACAGTGACCAGGAACAATCCAGAGGGATCTACGAGAAAGAACATCCTAGTGCAAACATCAACAGCATGGAAATAGGTTCTGATCAAGGACACATGTAATACCCAGTGGAATTGCACATCGGCTATGGGAAGGATGGGGGGGGGGGGAGGAGGGAAGTATAGAATATAATTCATGTAACCAAGGAATAATGTTTGAAATTGACCAAATTTTTAAAAAATGTTAAAAAAAATTAACAGTATCAAAGATGAAAAGGGCAAACTCACCTCTAATGAAGAGGAAATTAAGGTAATTATTAAGAACTATTTTGCCCAATTATATGATAATAAATATGACAATCTAGGTGAAATGTGTAAATATTTACAAAAATATAAATTGCCTAGATTAACAAAAGAGGAAAGAGAATACTTAAACAATCCCATCTCAGAAAAAAATATTGAAGAAATCATCAAGGAACTCCCTAAGAAAAAATTCTTGAATTCACAAGTGAATTCTATCAAACATTTAAAAAACAACTAATCCCAATACAATACAAACTATTTGACAAAATAAGCAAAGGAGTTTTACCAAATTCCTTTTATGACACAAATATGATATAACACAAAGCCAAGTAGACCAAAAACAGAGAAAGAACACTACAGACAATCTCCTTAATGAACATGGATGTAAAAATCTTAAATAAAATACTATCAAAAAGACTCCAGAAAGTTATCACAAGGATTATTCACTATGATCAAATAGGATTTGTACCAGATGGTTCAATATTAGGAAAACTATCCACATAATTGACTATATCAACAACCAAACAAACAGAAATCACATGATTATCTCAATACAAGCAGAAAAAAGACTGACAAAATACAACACCCATTCCAATGGAAAACACTAGAAAGTATAGGAATAGATGGGCCTTTTCCTAAATGTAATAAGCAGTATATATTTAAAACCATCAGCAAGCATTATCTACAATGGGGATAAGTTAGAAACCTTCCCAATGAGATGAGGAGTGAAGTAAGGATGCCCATTATCACCTCTTATTTAACATTGTACTAGAAATGCTAATAGTAGCAATTAGAGAAGAAAAAGAAGTTGAAGGGATTAAAGTGGGCAATGAGGAGACTAAATTATCACTCTTTGCAGATGATATAATGGTCTATTTAAAGAATCCTAGAGAATCAACTAAAAAAGTAGTGGAAATAATCAACACCTTTAGCAAAGTTGCAGGATACAAAATAAATCCACATAAGTCATCAGCATTTCTACATATTTCCAACACAATTCAGCAGTAAGAGTTAGAAAGATAAATTCCATTTAAAATCATCATAGACAATATAAAATATTTAGGGATCTATTTGTCAAGACCAACACAGGAATCATATGAACACAACTACAAAAAACTTTACACACAAAACTAGATCTGAATAATTGGAAAAAACATTAATTGCTCATGGGTAGGATGAGTTAATATTATAAAAATGACAATACTACCCTAATTAATTTATTTATTCAGCACCATACCTATCAAACTACCAAGAAACTTTTTTATTGAATAAGAAAAATTTAAATAAAGTTCATCTAGAACAACAAAAGATCAAGAATATCAAAAGAACAAATGAAAAAAATGTGAAGAATGGGGGCCTAGCAGTATGAGATCTTAAACTACTAAAAAGCCATGATCATCAAAACCTTATGGAACTTGCTAAGAAACAGAAGGGAGGATCAGTGGAAGATGATGGGTAAATGACCTCAGCAAGAGAGTATACAATAAAACCAAAGATCCCAGCTTTTGGTACAAGAACCCACTATTTGATAAAAATTGCTGGGAGAATTGGAAAATAGTATGGGAGAGATTAGGTTTAGGTCAACATCTCACACCCTATAACAAGATAAATTCAGAATGGGTAAATGACTTAAATATAAAAAAGGAAAATATAAGTAAATTAGGTGAACATCGAATAGTATATATTCCAGATTTATGGAAAAGGAAAGAATTTAAGACCAAGCAAGAGAAAGAGAATATTACAAAATGTATACTTTTGATTACATTAAATTAAAAAGGGGTTGTACAAACAAAACCAATGCAACCAAAATTAGAACAGAAGCAACAAATCGGGTAAAAATGTCTGACAAAGGACTAATTTCTCAAATTTATAAGGAGCTAAATTGGGACATGCATTGCTGGTGGAGTTGTGAATTGGTCCAACCATTCTGGAAGGCAACTTGGAACTATGCCCAAAGGGATTTAAATGACTACCTACACTTTGATCCAGTCATACCACTGCTGGGTTTGTACCCCAAAGAGATAACAGGGAAAAATACACGTACAAAACTATTCATAGCCACACTCTTTGTAGTGGCAAAAATCTGGAAAATGAGGGAGTGTTCATCAATTGCGGAATGGCTGAACAAATTGTGGTATCTCATGGTGATGGAATCCTATTGTTCTGAAAGGAATAATGAACTCGAGGAATTCCATGTTGTTATAAGGAACTTATTTAATGTTCATTCTGTCTCCTTAGTAGCAGAATTTATAGGTTAGAAGAATTTATATTAAGTTCATTCTGTTACTTTAAGAAGCCAGAGCAGACAGCTATCGCACTGTCACTTTAAGAGGCCTATCGTAAGAAAGAGAATTCTTTGAGTTCTGGGTCTGATCTTTCTGACTTCCTTCGGAGTAGGTTGCTGGATCATTTCTTGGAGACCAAGAAGATCTGTTGGTTATTTGAGATAGTTACTTGCCGAGTTGAGAGACAAAAAGAGCAAAAGAGCAGAAGTAATAAATGCAAACTTCTCAGATCCCAACGCAATGAAAATAATAATTAGTAAGGGTACATGAAGAGGCAAATCAATAGTTAATTGGAAATTAAACAACATGATTCTCCAGAATCGGTTACTTAAAGAAAAAAACATAGAAACAATTAATAATTTCATTAAAGAAAATGACAATGATGAGACATCCTTTCAAAATCTATGGGATGCAGCCAAAGCAGTACTCAGGAGAAAATTTATATTCTTGAGTTCATATATTAACAAATTAGAGAGGGCAGAGGTCAATGAATTAGGCATGCAAATTAAAGAACAAGAAAGTGAACAAATTAAAAACCCTCAGAGGAAGACTAAATTAGAGATCCTAAAAATCAAAGGAGAAATTAATAAACTTGAAAGTCAAAGAACTATTGATTTAACAAATAAGACTAGAAGTTGGTACTTTGAAAAAACAAATACAATAGACAAAGTACTGGTCAATCTAATTTAAAAAAAGGAAAGAAGAAAATCAAATTGACAGTATCCAAGATGAAAAGAGAGACCTCACCTCTAATGAAGAGGAAATTAAGGCAATCATTAAAAACTATTATGCCCAATTACATGACAATAAATAAGGCAATCTAGGTGATATGGGTGAATGTTTACAAATATATAAATTGCCTAGACTAACTGAGGAAGAAATAGACTACCTAAACAACCCTATATCAGAAAATGAAATTGAACAAGCCATCAAAGAACTCCCTAAGAAAAAATGGTCCAGGTCCAGATGGATTCACAAATGAATTCTATGAAACATTCAAAGAACAATTAATCCCAATATTATACAAACTATTTGACAGAATAAGCAAAGAAGGAGTTCTACCAAGTTCCTCTTATGACACAAATATGCTACAGACTCCAAAGCCAGGCAGGTAAAAAACAGAGAAAGAAAACTATTGACCAATCTCCTTAATGAATATAGATGCAAAAATCTTAAATAAGATACTAGCAAAAAGACTCCAGCAAGTCATCACAAGGGTTATTCACTATGACCAGGTAGGATTCATACCAGGAATGCAAGGATAGTTCAATATTAAGAAAACTATCCACATAACTGACCATACTAACAAGCAAACCGACAAAAATCACATGATTATCTCAATACATGCAGAAAAAGCCTTTGACAAAATACAACACTCATTCCTATTGAAAACACCAGAAAGCATAGGAATAGAAGGGCCTTTCCTAAAAATAATAAACAGTATATATCTAAAACCATCAGCAAACATCATCTGCAATGATAAACTAGAAGCCTTCCCAATAAGATAAGGAGTGAAACAAGGATGCCCATTATCACCTCTATTATTTAACATTGTAGTAGAAACACTAGCTGTAGCAATTAGAGAAGAAAAAGAAATTGAAGGTATTAAATTTGGCAATGAGGAGACCAAGCTATCACTCTATGCAGATGATATGATGGTCTACTTAAAGAATCCTAGAGAATCAACCAAAAAGCTAATCGAAATAATCAACAAATTTAGCAAAGTTGCAGGATACAAAATAAACCCACATAAGTCATCAGCATTTCTACATATTTCCAACACATCTCAGCAGCAAGAATTAGAAACATAAATTCCATTTAAAATCACCCTAGACAATATAAAATACTTAGGAATCTATCTGCCGAGACAAACACAGGAACTATATGAACACAACTAAAAAACACTCTCCACACAATTAAAACTAGATCTAAACAATTGGAAAAACATCAATTTCTCATGGGTAGGATGAGCTAACATAATAAAAATGAAAATCCTACCCAAATTAATTTACTTATTTAGTGCCATACCCACTGAACTACCAAAAAACTTTTGCTGAATTAGAAAAAAACATAACAAAGTTCATTTGGAAAAACAAAAGATCAAGGATATCCAGGGAAATCATGAAAAAAAAAATGCAAAGAAAGGAGGCCTTGCAGTCTCAGATCTCAAACTATACTATAAAGCAATGGTCATCAAAACAATTTGGTACTGGCTAAGAGACAGAAAGGAGGATCAATGGAATAGACTTGGTGTAAGTGACCTCAGCAGGACAGTCTATGATAAGCCCAAAGATCCCAGTTTTGGGACCAAAATCCACTATTTGATAAAAACTGCTAGAGAAATTGGAAGACAGTATGGGAGAGATTAGGTGTGGATCAACATCTTACACCCTACACCAAGATGAACTCAGAATGGGTGAATGACTTGAATATAAAGAAGGAAACTATAAGCAAATTAAGTGAACACAGAATAGTATACATGTCAGATCTTGGGGAAAGGAAAGACTTCAAAACCAAGCAAGACTTGGAAAAAAATCACAAAATGTAAAATAAATAATTTTGATTACATCAAATTAAAAAGTTTTTGTGCAAACAAAACCAATGCAACCAAAATTAGAAGGGAAGCAACAAATTGGGAAACAATCTTCATAACAAAAACATTTGAGAAATGTCTAATTACTCAAATTTATAAAGAGCTAAACCAATTGTACAAAAAATCAAGCCATTCTCCAACTGATAAATGGGCAAGGGACATGAATAGGCAATTTTCAGTAAAAGAAATCAAAACGATTAATAAGTACATGAAAAAAGTGTCTAAATCTCTTATAATCAGAGAGATGCAAATCAAAACAACTCTGAAGTACCACCTCACACCTAGAAAATTGGCTAACATGACAGCAATGGAAAGTATTGATTGCTGATGGGGATGTGGCAAAGTCAGGACATTAATGCATTGCTAGTGGAGTTATGAATTGATCCTGGAGGGCTGTTTGGAACTATGCCCAAAGGGCACTAAAAGACTGTCTACCCTTTGATCCAGCCATAGCACTGCTGGGTTTATACCCCAAAGAGATCATAAGGAAAAAGACTTGTACAAGAATATTCATAGTTGCGCTCTTTATAATGTCAAAAAAAAAAAGGAAAATGAGGGTATGCCCTTCAATTGGGGAATGACTGAACAAATTGTGGTATATGTTGCTGATGGAATACTATTGTACTCAAAGGAATAATAAAGTAGAGGAATTCCTTGGAATTTAGAATGACCTCCAGGAATTGATGCAGAGCAAAAGGAGCAGAACCAGGAGAACATTATACAGAGAGACTGATACACTGTGGTACAATCAAATGTAATGGATTTCTCCATTAGTGGCAATGCAGTGATTCTAAACAACTTGGAGAGATCTACAAGAAAAAACACTATCCACATTCAGAGGAAAAACTGTGGGAGTAGAAACACAGAAGAAAAAAACTGTTTGATTACATGGTTCAAGGGGATATGGTTGGGGATGGAGACTCTAAATGAACATCCTAATGCAAACACCAACAACATGGAACTAGGTTTTGATCAAGGACACATGTAATACCCAGTGAAATTGCCTGTCAGCTAAGGGCAGGGTGGGGGAAGGGGAGGGAGGGAAATAATATGATTCTTGTAACCAAGGAATAATGTTCCAAATTGACTAAATAAATTCATTTTAAAAAAAAATATATATATACACACAGAGATTCATATATATATATATACACACAGAGATTCATATATATATGAATTTATATATATATATATATATATATATATATATATATATATAAATAAAAATAAATAAATATATAAAGGGAAGCTTTTTAGAAAAAAAAAAAGAAGTTTGTCTGGTCTCATGCTAGGAACCTGATGACCAGGGGATTCTGGAATCCAGAAAGAGAATTTGAAGGAATACCACCAACCAACTAAAGGGGCTTTTGGCTTTCTGGTTCTAAAGTCAATCGGAGAGAAGATAGCTGATCTCTGCTGTTCCTGCTGTAATCAAATCTACAATGAGATTGAAGGGAAACTTTCAGACCTCCTGGGAAGTACCTTTCCTCACTAGAAGATATTCATGGAAGAAGATCTAATATCAAGCCTCAACTAATCAAGAGTCAGTATTGGTGTGAAGCTGAGGCCAACCTCAGGGCCTGGCCCAGCTGGGTTGAACTCAGTCATCAAGAGTTCATCCTTTGATCATCTTAAAGAACTATTTCATTTTGTGAACCAATAAGGAGGATTAATTAGAGTCAGGTATAGACAGTTAGGGCTTGGGGATCTTAGCCAGAGGCAGGAAAGGGTTTAAAGAGCTTCAAGAAAACCCAAGAATTTCCCATGTGGGAAATGTAGAGGGAGAGAGGAGTGAGACTTCTTAGAATTAGGGAAACCTTATTCCTTAATCCTCTCTTCCTAATACTTATGTTATTATCAATAAATCCTTTTACCTTTTTACCAATACTGTTTTGAGGCCTGATTGTGCACTGGTCCCAGTAGGTAAGGACATTGGGCTTACTTCACTGAGGGACACTTAGGGTTCCTCTTTCACTACTTACATAAAAAACCATTACATTAGGGATTCAAAGATAAAGCATGACAACCTCTGCCCTCAGGTAGCTTACATTTTACTGGGGAAGGGGGGAATAAGGAGAGAGAAAATATGATGTGTACAAGAGGTTTAACATTCAAGAAAAGGATTCAGATAATGTAACTTAGAAGAATTTGAGGAGTTAGAGAACACTTTCAACTAGCTGATGGGACACAGTGACATCAGGAAAGGCCATATACAAGAGGTTGCGTTTAAGTTGACCTTTGAAGGAAAAGAAGGATTTTGCATATCTGCTGAGCCCCTAGTTAACTAATTCTATTTTTACTAAAAAAAAAATCATATTGGTCATTCAGTCACATGTTTAAAATTATTCAGATAATTGTATCCTAAATATTAAAACAAAATTGTCTGCTAATTCATGCCAAAGTTGTTTTTTTTTTAAACCCTTACCTTCCATCTTGGAATCAATATTAAATATTGTTTTCTAAGAGAAAAGAGAGGTAAGGAGTAGGCCATGGAAATAAAATTACTTGCCCAGGGTGACACAGCAAGGAGGTGTTTGAGTTGAGATCTGAATCCATCCCTAGGCCTGGCTCCAAGCCAACAGCTTTTACATATAATGGACATTTAAAATCACACATAACAAAGGCAAATAGCAAAGACAATTCAGCAGGCAGAAATAAGACCTCAAAATAGACAGATCAATTTTAACTAACTTCCCAAATTTAAACTAAGACATCAAGGTTTGAAGTACCATTAATAATTAAGAACAATGTTCTAGCCTCTTTGATCTAAAAATTACAGTTCTCTACCAACATCAAGCAATGATCATGAATAAAACAAAGTTTATAAAAAAGAATTAATGGGAACTAAATAGCAAATGACTGTCAGAATGACACTAAACAAGAACAAAAAAAGATTCTCGATAGAAAATTAATTTTATTATCACATATTGCTTGTTAATATAATGCAATGTTCATTTTTAAAATAGCATTTACTAATCTTGATTTTTTAAACTGGAAAAACTTAATGTATTATTATTTTTCATAAATGTGACAGTCATTTTATACGAGTTTCTTTTAAGGATATTTTCCCATCTTTCTAAGAGAAAATAATGGAAAGCATTAAAGTTGGAATGGTAACAAGAGAATTTCTGGCCCATCCTTATGAGCACCATTTACTTAAGATCATGTAACAAGGTCAAGTATAGAAAAATCAACCTGAGACATCATCTATAACCCCAATGTTAAAAGATTAGTTCCTGCTCTGTTTCCAAATTTACAGCTTAAGATATCAACTAACATCAACTAGTTTACTATTTTCCTGATATAGGAAAATAGTAAACAGATGGCTCTTCAGCCATCTGTTTGTTCTTTATAGTCTATAAATCACTGACTTTATTTTCTCTTTGAAATTTTATTGCATTCATTCTGCTTAGGTAACCAAAACCTATATAAGGGTGCTGAAACTGCTACTCTCAGAGCTCACTGATTTTTTTATATAGTGGGTCTATGCTCTGAGCATAATAAACTGATTTTTAACACATCTCTATATCATTGATAGCATAACCGGTGGCAATACCTATCAACAGATGCTTGGAAAAATTTTGTCACCAAGTCAAAAGGGTCAGGAGTCTGAATCCTATTTCTCATTATTATATAGGATATAAGAGAGAAAGTAATCTGTAATAAGGGTGGAAATATAGATTGGGGTCAGATTGTTTAGCTAAACTGAGGAGTTTATATTTAATCCCAGAGTGAATAAGAAGTCACTGGAGTTGGTCAAGTAGGGAAATCACATAATTAGAGCTTAGCTTAAGAAAAATTATTTTGGAAATAGATGATTCATCATTATAAAGACAGAGAGCAAACTCATTATAAGAGAGGCAATGAGAATGTTGTGATTTAAAATTGGGGAATATCAATTTAGAAGTTAGGAACGTGAAGCATCACTTCGTCATGCTCCTTTTTCCTCATGTAAGAACAGAACTTGTTTTGTAATCACAGACAAATCCCTTAACCTTTCTCTAAACTTTAGTTTTTCCATCTATCTGTCAAATGAGGACAGCAAAATCCCAGGCAATGCCTGGAACATAATGCTTTTTAAATACTTACTGAATTGAACACCAGAAACACTTACCTTATAGGATCACAGACCAAGTGTAATGTTTATAGACCTTAACACCTTTCATAAATACCACCTATTAATATAATCTATCTTTTTTACATTAAGTTTTGGACCAGATGAGACCAGAAAGGATTGATGACCTCTAGGTTAAAGCTGATTTCACAGGACTGATGCTCCTAGCCCCTACCCTTTCTATACCTACACAGAGAAGATATAAAGGAGCCAAGACGAAGCAAAGATGAAAATAAGATAACAGTGAGACAACAACAGAAATCAGCATCAAATGAAAATACAAGATAGCATAAATGTATAAGCCTAGCTAAAAATTCAAAAATCAAGACCTTAAAGAATTTGAAGTATGACAATAGTATGTCAGTGAAATATGAAATGACTGGGGAAACAAAGGTTTGGGCTTCTAAGCATATTAATTTATCAAGTAATATGTGTCAAATGCATAACAAATCAGACCAGTCCTCCTCAATTTTGGCATTGTACCCTGAATAGGAAGTAAATGTTTATTCATTAAAAAGATTAACAAATTAAGACCAATTGATTAAAAGAAAACTATAAACCAGGATAGGAAATTAGATAAACTAATTATTACAGACTTCTGAGTTGGGATGAGGAAAATAAACAGGTACAATTCCCTGAAATCATAAAAGGAAATATCCCACTTCCCACAAGGGTCTGTATTCAATCAAAGCCACATGAAAACAATCATTCATTAACTAGAATGTGGCTAATTATCAGATAAGACATCTGGGTTGCTAGAAATGCATAATTGTGAGAAAACTCATCAATCTTCAAATCTAATTGGGTTTCTGATCAATATAATATAGGTCAGTGATGGCAAACCTTTTGGAGATGGAGTATGCAAACTGAAACCCTTTCATTGCATGTGAGCAGCCCTCTTGCCCCAGTATGGGGAGGTAAGAAGTGCTCCCATTGGGCTGCTGGACTGAAGGGTGGGTGATGTGAAAAACATCCTCAGGTGTGGTAGAAAGGGGGAACAGAGCAGCCCCACTCCTGCACACATGCCATCGGTTTGCCAACAGGGATCTAGGTTCCTAGATAAGTGTGTCAAAACAATGGAGAGAAGTGGTCCAAGTTTTCCAGCCACAGAATTGAATCACAAGATGGATGGAGTCAGTGTTTCCCCCAAAAGTCCTACTGATTTTCCTATAGATTATATGGGGTATTCCAAGTCTTAGTACAGTAAGGCTTTTGGACACCCTATATATTCAGCAATTTGTTTATTTATATTTTAATATCCAAAGTGTCTAGACTATCTGGAATTGGAAGAACTAAGCTTGAATTCCAGCTCTATCACTTTGCTAATTATGTGGCCTTGTCACTTAACCTCTAGGAACTCCAGACTTTCCTTGCCTGTAAAATGAGTATGAAACACTACCTGATTTTCAGAACTATAATGAGGAGTTATATAAAGTGTTTTGTAATCTTGAAACACTTTCTATAAATGTGCATTACTATTATATGTCCATGTCTCAAATTAGAAGTCTCTTTAGTAGAATGTAAGATCCTTAAAGACAAAGACCATAATTCATTTTTGTAGGTTCCCCCAGTGCCTAGCACAAAGCATTATACATAACAGGCATTCCAAAAGGAAAGAAATCATGTCTTATTTAAATTGTATATCTCTAACTATTGTTCTAACAGTGTTCCACCAAGAGGGCATGAAAAAGGCTTAGTTAAAGTGAATAGAATTTGTTTGCCAAATGAATCACATGCATTCTTTTTATCACTGATCCTCTTTATATCCAAAATTCGTTAACAATGAAAAATGAGAGCAACATAAAAAAATGAAAAGAAGAAAAATATTTTCACATAAGCTTACTTACATGAAAACAGCAAGGTGAAAAAATGAATGTTAAAAAAAAAGCCAATAACTTTAATGCACTAAAAAATTCTAATAGTTATTTTGAGATAGTATCACTTGAATATAATTTTAAAGACAATTTGAATTACATTCAAAATATCTATGTGGACAACCAAGAAGGCCATTTATAACAATTCCAGAAGTCTAAAATTCTGGAAGGCAATACGAATACAAACACAGCAACAGTTGTAGCAATGGTTCCTTTCAATGAGAAAAATGCATAGAACACAATACTAAAATCCAGTCTAATAATACCACTCATTTCAAGTCCTCTAAACTGGATTCATGATTCATAGATTGACCAAAGTTAAGTCTTTAAAGTTGTTTTTCTTTACAATATGTTATTATCTAGTTGTCTAAATCTGTGATTTAGTCTTCTCCAAATCAGAAGTCAATTTGGAATTTTATTCTTTTAAAGGAAATAGTTTAAAAAAACCTATAAATGACATGAAAACATGTTTCAAATCACTAATAGTAAGAGAACTATAAATTAAAATGGGCTTGGGGTTTCATATCACACAATGCACATTAGCAATTAAGACAAAAATGGGCAGTTCATGTTGAAGGAGATACAGGAAAATAGGAAAACACTGTTGGTGGAGTTGTAAAGTAGTTCACGCATTCTGGTTTTCAGTTGGGAATTATGTAAGAACAGTGAACAAACTCTAAACTCTTTGACTCTGGTACAAAGATGCTGCCATCGGCCATAGTAAGTCAAAATGCAAGAATAAAGGTCCAATACATACTAAAACCTTCATAGCATTTTTTGTGATAGCAATGAACTAGAAACTGGTATATGAATTTAATTGAATATTATTGTGTAGTAAGGAGTGAGGAGCTTTAGGAATTCATAGTTCAAAGTTTTGCATAACTGATGCAGGTGAAAGAAAAGCTGAACCAAGAAAACCTAGGATAACTACAACAATGTATCATTAAATGGAGACTGAATTCTAAATAACTGAAAAAAAGTGGAGCTATCAAAGAATAGATAATGAAACATACTTCCCCACTACTACCTTTATAGTCAGGGAATATAAGCTTACTATCCTGTTAACAATGTTAGAATAGTTACTGTCATATTTTTTTTCTTAATTGCTTTTTTTCCTATCATAAAAGAAGGTTCAAACTGGAAGGAAATAGTTAAGGTGACTGTACAGTAAAGACCAAAGACATCAATAAAACATATTCTTAAATAAATAAAAGTTTCTTCTCAGGCCAAGATCCCTGTCCTATGTGTATATAATGCTAATGCTATCTACTAGCTTTTTATTAGGTTGTCTCTAGAAAAGATTTAGAAGTTGCTCTGTTAAACCATTCATCCTCCACTAAAGTCCTACTATAACACCCCATTATAAAAGAGACACTAGCAAAAACTAGAAGGTCCTCCCTGACTGAATGTTTATCATCCAAGGCCAAGTCTGGCTAAGTCAGGACTGGTGAATTACCAGAAGGCTGATGATGATGATTTTTTTCTGAACAGTCCATCTCATTAAAGGCCTGCATCAATAGAAAAAGGTAGCTAAATGGTACAGTAGATAGAGCACCGGGCCTGGAGGAAGACCTTACTACAAATCACATCTCAGACACTTACTAGCCATCTGACTTTGGGCAAGTTACTTAAGACCTTGTTTGCCTTCGTTTCTCTTCTGTAAAATGAGCTGGAGAAAGAAATGGCAAACTACTCCAGTATCTTTTCCAAGAAAATCCCAAATAGAGTCTTAAAGAGTAGAACATGACTGAAAAATGACTGAACAACAACAAATCAACATCTGTTTGAAAGAGCAGAGGTCCGAAAAGGGACCCTATCACTTACTAGAGAAATGAACATTTTGAAAAGCAAATTTAAAAAGTACAAAGCAAATGTAAATATATAAATATATATATATAATCTCTTTCTTCCCCTCTTAGAAAGAGTGTTGTAGCTAAAAATATAGTATAGTTCACCTAGCACAAAACAAGTTCATACTTAACTAATACATGTTACAGGTCTCTCTCTACACAATGTTATTCTTCCCTTAAAAGAGCTTATACTCCTTAATTATTTAAAATCATCAGTTTTCTTTCAAGTTCCAAATTCTCCTCCCTTAATGTTTTTCATACTCCTAATGCTCTCAGGATCTATTTCACTGAGAAAACTGCGCTGCCATTCTCTTTTGCCTGTCCTTCTTTCTCAGCCTTTTCCAAATCCATCTATTCATCCTTCTCAACCAACTCAGGAAAAAAAAAGTTTCACTCTACCTAGGAAAGTAACATTACCAAAGACTTCTAATTTTTCCTCTGCAGCATTCCTCAAATCCAGATTTATCTATTTCTAGTCACAACACTCATCTCAAATCCTATTCAACTCAAATCGGGCTTCTCAATCTCCCCTTTAAATGGAACTTAGATTTTATTTTATTTTTTTATTTATTTTATTTAAGAATAATTTGGGGGGTAGCTGGATGGTTCAGTGGATTGAGATCCAGGCCTGGAGATGAGAGTTCTTAGGCTCAAATCTGGCCTCAGATACTTCATAGCTGTGTGACCCTAAGCACTTAACCCCCTTTGCTTAGCCTTTACTAATATTCTGCCTTGGAACCAATACACAGTATTGATTGTAAGACAGAAAGTAAGGATTTTTAAAAAATCATTGTGGAGGCAGCTAGGTGGCTCAGTGGATAGAGTTGGGAGGACCTGGGTTCAATCTGGCATCAAATTTTTCCTAGCTGTATGACACTGGGCAAGTCACTTAACTTTGATTGCCTAGCCCTTGACATTCTTCTATCTTAGAATCTATACTAAGACATAAAACAAAGGTTTAAGGGAGGGGGAAAAATCATTGTGGTGAATCTCAGATAAATATAATGCCTTTTACCAATTGACTCTTTTTAAAATTTTCATAAACTCTTACTTTCTGTCTTAGTCTTAGTAACAACTCTAAGAAAGAAGGGCAAGGGCTAGGTAAACAGAATTAAGTGATTTGCCCAAGGTCACCCAACTTGGAAGTGTCTAAGATCAGATTTCAATCCAGGCCCCTTGACACCAGGCCTGGTACCTAGCTGCCTCCAATTAACTCTTGAATTTTGACTTTTCCAAGTTTATAGAATTAAAGGATTTTAGAGCTAGAAGGGATTCAAAATAATATAGAGTACAATCCCTTCACTTGACAAATAATGAAACAGGCCCAGAGGAATTAAATGACTCCTTAGTGTGAATTTCAAGGTCATATACACATTTCAAAACACACTCTTTTCTCCTGTTAAAGCGCATTTCAGACTTTCTAGTTTATACAGGCAAATCTGCTCTTCAATTATATTTGTACCTACTCCTATGCTTTTCCTTAGATTGTTTCCATTTTCTTGACTGTCCCTTCTACTATCCTTTCCACCAAGTCATATTCTTACTTACCCTCAAAATCCTGTTCAAAAAAACACTTCTTACTATCCCTTATGACAGAGAATATGATGCACTCAAACTCAGGAAGATTTATATCTACTAATATAAAGTGAACAGATTAGGAAAACAATTTCTGACCAATAATATAAAAGGAAATAACTATGGAAAACTTACAAGGTTGATCAATTCCAAGACTAATCATGAGTTATGAAGAACAGTGATGAAACAAGTTTCCAACCTCTTGGCAGAGAGGCAATTGACATGGAGTACAAAATACAACGACCATTTTCAGACATGGGCAATTTGTTGATCTGTTTTGCTTGATTATACTTATTACAAAAGAGAATTTCTGTTTTGATGGAAGGGTGGGAGAGTTGGTGGGTAGTGACAGTGATAAATTTTGTAAATATATATAAATGTATAATGTACTAAAACATCTAAAAATGAGAGAAAAGGAAATAAACACAGTAAAGCAAGGAGTTTTGTTATTCTAGTTAAATATACACTTTTAAAACGGCAAATAACCTAAATTTTCAATTTCATAGAAAATCCTCTTTTCAGATCTTCTTACATTGTAATATTCAAGTTTGTTGTTATTTAGGATCAAAATGAAAAAAGAAAAACTATAAAATCTGCTTATTTCCATACATATACACAAAAAAAGTCTTCCCCAATTAAATTTATCTGTCTCCAATAAGGTAACATTCACTCCAATTCTACCTCAGCACTTATACATGTAATTCCAAATAATTGTATTTGTTTGTAATTTGCACTTTGAAAATTTTTAATTTGCATATTTTTTGTAGATATATTCTATGAATTATGTAATATGTGATTGCCTCAATCCTCACTCAACTATAAACTCCTAGGAGGTGGAAATGACATACATTTCCTTTATCTGTGGGCTTTTAATGCAATTTTCTTAACCCCATGAATGTCTGCTCTTATTGAGTGATATATACTCAAGTAAAGAACAATACAGATTCATTCAGTTCAATAATTTTGGGAAATCATGGAGAAAATAATTTTAAAAGCTAAGTGATATACTTACCTTCTATCTCTTGCCCAATAGAAAGTCCAGCCCATTTTCGCTAGAGAGAAAAAAGAAGGCAGTTTAGGAAACAAATAACTAATCAAAAATAAAGAAACAGGGCAAGAGCTTTCTTTGTGCCAGGGAAATGCATGCATTTTACAGAAAAAGTCTTGTGTATGGGCCTGGGTAAGGAGGCAGGATAATATAAAAGTGTAAAGTATGCAAAGCTTCCAATCAGAAGACCTGAGTACCATGTCCTGGCTCCCCATACAGTGGTGATGTGACCTTAGGTTATCACTTCTCTTCCTTGAATTTTTATCATCTCTCCTATGAAGTAGAGAGAATAATGATATTTGAACTACATGTCTCACATAGTTACTGAGGATCAAATGAAATAATACCTGTAACACTTCAAGATCCTAAAGCACCATATAAATGTAAGCTATTATAGGATATAATTCAGGTGTGAATCTGCCCACAATGAAGCCAGTCTACCTATTTGCAAAGGAATAAGTAATCATGTGCTTACTGGACTGAGTTCCTTGAACAAAGACACTGTGATTTTTCGATCTTATATGGGTATTTTTTAAATGTAGAATGACTTAATTAATATTTTCTCCTGAGGAGGTACCATAATTCTCCCTTAGAAACTATACACAATTATTTACCATGTGATTTTTTAACAAATAGAATGACCTGGATTCTTAGCATAAAGGAGACTAATAACAAACAAATAAGAAAAGGCATGAAGGGATATTAGAACCTGACAGAATAACAAGTGAGGATGTGTAAAAGTCATGAATTTACAATTAGTCAGCATAATATAAGTGATGTAGGCAAAAAGCACCAAAAAAAATGAGACACAATTGTGCTATATTTGATTATAGATGGTCTTAATGATCACCCCAAATTATCATGAACAAGGTAAATTATGTCAATATCCTGCTTTAAAAGGCAGGACAGTATATAATGTATTTTAGAAATATCTCTTTCCAAAATGTTTGAATAAAAGCAACTGAAGGGGAAAGCTTCACTTATCTAAAATAATGTCACTTACATAAAAAAATGACAAATAAATGAAGTATTATTCTCATTTTCTGATAATTTGTTTTTTGAATTAATGATAACAAAAAGGGCATACATTATTTTGCCTGTGGTATTTATCTTTAATTTATATCGTTAATCTTATAGAAGGAAATATTGCTCTTATGTATCTATCTTATAAGTGAGGGCATGAATCTGATATGTTTAAATCCATACCAGATTTTTCACTGGAGGACTAAGATCCTAAGCAATTAATTTTACCCAAATCTGGGATTTCATTGACATATATAAACTCCCCAATGAGGAAACTCCCCTATAATGCAAATGGGTAACCATTTTAAAAAGTATAGTATAAGAAATTAAGTGCCTTTGCCCAGGGTCACACAGCTGGAATGTGTCAGAGGCAACACCTGAAATGGGACTTCCTGATTCAAAGACAGTTCTATATCAATATTCTTGCTGCCTGTAGAGATTTTTGTTTCTGATGCCAGCTCTCTAGTCTCTATACCACACTGCTTCTCTTAAGCAATGAATAAAAAACACAAAACAATTATTCTGGGTTTCAAAAAATAAATTATTTCTAGTGGTGTAATTTTTTTCAAAGAGCTCTTAATTCAACAAACTGCAGTGTAATAGAAAGAAGAACTATGGATGTAGGATTGGGGATCTGAGCTCAAATCTCTGACTCTCCTTTTTACTTCTTATATGACCTGAGGCAGTTTCCTCATTTGCAAAATGGGGGCACCAGTCTGCTTGATCTTTGAAGACTTTTTCAGCTCAAAATACTGCAAAAATTATTTTCATATAATCTAGGAGACAAAAAATGACAATATGGACTATCTAATCCTTTAAGATCTTTCTCTGTATTCTAGTCAGTTGGGCTGGCTAAAAGGAAAGGAAAGGCCAAAATGTATTTTGTCAGAAAGTCTAGGCTATAACTAATAGCAGCAGCTAACATTTACAGATAGCCTCAAGATTTGTAAAATGCTTTATCTCATTTGATCCTTATACCCTGTGAGAAAGGTACTCCAGTCATTATCATTTCCCTTTTACAAATGAAAAAATTGAAGTTCCAAGAGGTTGTGATTTGTTGATGGTCATAGGACTAGTAAGTGCTCTGGAGTCAGAGAACTTGGGCTCAGATCCTGACTTTGACACTCATGTCCTCTATGTCCTTTGGTACATCATTTCACTTTCACAGGCCTCAGTTTCCTAATCCATAAAATGAAGGGGTTGGACTGGTTAGTCCCTAAAGCCCCCTTCAGCAATAGGGCATGACTGAATCTTTTTATTTCACATACAGAGTTCCTGACACTCGACTCTCAGTGTTAATCACTTCTGATTAAGGTTCAAGGAACAAAGAAAAAAAAACAATTGATTGGGTTAGAAAACCTAAGATACTTACATGATGGAGCAGCCATATGTTTTAGAAACAAGCTGTATTCTGTTTATGTCCAACCCACAAAAAGCTTTTCAAACAACCAAGCCTCCCAGCCCAAATTTTCTTCTCCTAAATTATCCTTTCACTATAACTTCTGGTTTTCTCTAAGATCCAGAAACTAATTCATGAAAACTAATCACAAAATTGGTATCTCACACAATACCTTTCATTACCCTTTTGCTTCAAAGCAAGTAATTTACCACAAAGCAATAGCCTTGAGGATACTTTAGATCAGGTACCTCAAACCCACAAATCCACAGGTGACCCTGAGATGTTTCAGCCTCCCCAATTTATATTCAGCAGCATACTGTTCAGAAAATTAAATATCCCTTTGTTTGAATAATGTGTAAGCACATTAACAAGTCTTTGTTGAGAGAAATATTTAGAAACAGAAGTACCAATTGATTATGAATTGAATTCTTCTTTTTCAACGAAATTTAACTTTAAGTCACATTTCTATCTCTGGGACAACCTCCTGAGATCAGATCAGGGCTAACTAGTCTTAGAATGATCTAATTCACAAACACACACACACACACACACACACACACACACACAAATCTAGAAGGTTCAGAATAGATTAGTCCTCATATGTCAGTGAAACTCTAGAGAGGATGGAATAGAAGATTAGTTTGAAATCTCTCCCTATAAAATTCATGATATTCTAAAGAAGTCATAAGATATTTGATTAAAACAATATTGGCCAGAAATCCCCTGAACAATTCCAAGGGCTGGTCCAGATCATAGGCTTCTTATAGACAACTCTATCCTCTAGGTATCTCTTACATGTTGAAGTTGTCCTACTTTTTAGGCTACAAGTCAAAAGCTTTCACTACTAGCAACTTGAAGAAGCATTTAGTTAATCATAAATCACATAAACATGTGCTACAACTGTGCTATGTGCTGAAAGCAATTAACTATCCAACTGACCCTAAAAATCATGTGACTGTTGGTATTATTACAAAAATAGGAATTTAAAAAGTCAGAGTTTAGAGTTCTTGTAATAATAATATATTCAGAGTGCCTTTGGTCATTAGAGAAGACCAATCAGGCACATTATATTATAGCTGTCAAAAAGCAATGTTTCAGGACCCACTTATTCCGGTTTTAGCCACTTTCCTTAGTTGTCAAATTCATATATTAGAACATGGAATTTTTAAATTCACTGCATTAGAGTCTTTTAGGAGATGGCACTTTTCCAAAAGGATTGCTATTTTAACTTGTGTTTTTCCTTGGGAATGAATACTGGAATAACTTGATAAATGGCTTCCTACTTCAACCATCTACAAGTCAATTAACATAATAGCAAAAGTAAAACATAGAAAGAGAAAAGACCATAGAAATAAAAGCAAAGATACTTTAGATGGTCATGGCAAAAATTTTCTGGAAATTAAAAAAATATATATTTGAATCAGAAGTTACAAGAAAGCATCTAGATTTAAAAAAAAAAATGATCCTGCTACAATTGCCAAGCTTTCTTGGTTAAAACCAGTGTTACCTGAGGTAAGCTGAATGCAATACTGCCTGGAACGACTGACGAATGAGTCCTCAGGGTAAATGTATATCTGTGATTTGGCGAGGTCCTTACAACCACATGTCTAAAGGAAAGAAATATTGATAGCACTTCATTTTAAAAGAAAATCTGGCTAGAACTCCCCAGAATGTTCATAATTAACAAATGTATTTAATTGAGTAAACAGAGAATATATGACATACTGGATGCTCAAATGAATAGGAAAATGTAAAATTTTCAATTATTAAAGCAACAGTTCTAAATTTTAGCCTGGATAAGGGTAATTTTTAATTATTATGCTCAAATTCATCACAAGTATCAACTTTACAAAGACTTTTTGTTCTCCATGTACATCAAATAGCTGGGACTAACTCTCTCTTGCTTTTAATGCTAAATTAAAAACTATAATAATTTCCTCCCTCTGAAAAGAGCTTTTCAATGGTAAGTCACCAATCAAAATTATAATTTTAACCTTTTTCAAAATGCATCAAATCACTTGACAAAGTGGCAGAATAGTCAAAGTTATAGTATGTATAAAATTGTAATGATTCACTTCTAAATAGCTTATAATGTTCATTCATAAAAATGCCAAATAAATCTAAGCAAGCGAGTTTCAGTTATCTCTTAGACCTAGAGCATGTATAATTAGAATTTTGTACCCCTGGACTTCGTTTCCCAGAATCCTTTTGTCCTCATGTTGCATCCTTACATTTTGTAGATAAAAGTTTCTGTAACTCCACCCTCTCTTTCTTTTCTCCCACTTTCATGGTCTAGGAAACTGTTTTTTACTCAGGCTATTACTTTCCTTTACTTCAAGTGATTATTAATAAATCTTATAAAATATACTTGGAGATATTGTATATTAATTTTAATCTTACAAGCAGCAAGCAGGCAAGAAATGAGACTCAATATTGCAAAGAATTTAAATTATGCTCACTTTCTGAAAAAAAAAAGTTGAACTATTATTTCTTAATAAATTTCTGTGATTTAGACCAACATCTTTTGCCATCTACTATAATAAATCCAAAATGAATATGGGATCTGAATATGAAAGATCATACCATAAAAAATTTGAAAGATAACCATGTCAGATACCTTTCACCATTATGGCTAGAGGATACATTCTTTTCTTTTTTAAAAATAAAACCCTTACCTTCCATCTTGGAATCAATACTGATAGAATGGATAAAATCAAAAGTTTTTGCCCAATAGGAGAGTGGTCAAAGGATATGAATAAACAATTCTCAAAAGAAAATTTGTAAAGTATTGACAACCATAAGACTGAATGTTCCATATCACTAATAATAAGAGAAATGCAGATCAAAACAATTCTGAAGTTTCAGATGGCAAAGATGACAGAAGGCTTATGAAAAGGACAGCATATTAATGCATTGCTGGTGGAACTGATAATTGGTCATGCCATTCTGGAATTATGCAAAGAAAATGACTAAAACATCCATACCCTTTACCCCAGAAATTTCACTGCTAGGCATATACTATCAAAAGTTAAATGACAAAAAGAAATGCCCCTCATATACCAAAATATTTATAGCAACCTTTCTGTAGTGGCAAAGACCTGGGAACAAAAGTAAATGCCCATCAACAAGAGAATGCTTGTAAAAGAGGCTGTGGTACTCAAATGGAATAAAACATTACTGTGCTGGAACTAAGTACAGAAACCAAATATAATAAATAAGAGAAACATAGGAAAAGATAAATGAACTAATGCAAAGTGAAGTAAAGAGAACCAGGAAAACACTCTACATGATGGCTACAATATAAATGGAAAAGAATAACAAAATAATCAAAACTGAAGGCTACAAAATGTAATGCCCAAACTTGTCCCCAGAGAAATATAAGAAGGCAGCCCCTCCCACATCTTTTCAGAGGTTGGGAACCATGTGTAAACCACCCTGTCTATGATATAGACTTTTTGTACATATTGGTTAATTTTGCTGAACTGTTTTTAAGTCTCTTTTTTAGTTTTTGCCATAAGGAATTGTTCTCTAAGAAGAAGAAAGGAAATAAGTTGGGAAAAGAATCTGATGTAAAAACAAAAGATGTCAATAAAAATTTATTTTAAATTTCTATGATTAATTTTTTCAATGTTAGTGCTTAATTACTTCCATTTTCTCATGTTTCTGAGACTTTGTTTATTATCTATAATAACTCCCTTCAAGGCCAGCTAGGTAGTATAGTGGACATATCTCCAGGCCTGGAGTCAGGAAGGTCTAGGTTCAAATTTGACCTCAGATACATCCTAACTGTGTGTCCCTGGGCAAGTCACTTATCCTCAATTGTCTAGTTCTTGCAGCTCTGGTTTCTTAGACTTGATACTAAAGCAGAAGTTAAGGGTTTAAATAAATAAACTAACTCCTTCATAAATACAGAGCTCTGATTGACTAAAACAGTAGAGTTCCTATGGCAAATTGTCTTAGAATCAGAATTTAGTACTAGAAGAGATCTTAAAAATCTAGAAATCATAAAGCTCAAATCCACTTTCGAGCTTAGAATCAGCTGGAGTCAGAATACAAAGGTACTGTCACTAATTAGCCAGTATGTAATCTCTTTGGGTCTTGATGTTCTCATTTGTAAAACATAGGATTTTTCTCAGATAGCTGCATGAGCATTCTATGGCACAAAGCTGAAAATGAGATTTACCACAGATAGCTTAATGTATAAATGCTATGGAAAAGGAAATACTTGTTTATCAAGATTTTAAGAAAATGTCAAATGTTGATACTGGTTTTAGAACAAAGGATTTTGTAACTTTTCGCAATAGGTGGGTAGAGGGCACTAGACCTAACTAACTGACAGGCTAGTCAATAGTTTATAATTTCTTAAAAATGTATTTGTAAAGATCTTATGTTTGTTGTTCACCTCCCAGTTCTCATAGTGCATAGTTTATGATACATCTTATGAAAAACCAGTCAGTTTGGTTATCATAGGTCGTCTAAAAAACTCAAAGTTTATTCCTCTACATATTTTGTTGTTGTTATTGTTCAATGGGTTCAGTCATTTCTGACTCTCCATGATTCCATTTAGGGTTTTCTTTGCAGAGATAATGGGAGTGTTTTGCCATCTCATTTCACAGATGAAGATCTGAAGCACACAGGGTTAAGTGACTTGCCCAGGGTCACACAGCTAGTTAAATCTGTGAGACTGGATTTAAACTTACAAATAGGAGTCTTTCTGACTCCAGGCTCAGAACTCTATCCACTGCATCACATAGCTGCCCACACTACACATATGTTTATGTCTAATAAAATGTACAAGTTAAATCTGAAAGTATACAACTCTTGCCCATTTCTTCCAATTCCCCACCTAAACAAATGCAGGAAATAAATGTATTCCCAATTTACTCAGATCCAAGAGTACAATGTATAAAAGTTTCTGAAATGATCCTTAAAATTTTTTGTTTTGTTCTACTTTTTTTTTAAAAGCACTGATTACTTACAGGCCAGACTGGAAGTCCTTTTCATTCACAACTGCACAGTTGCTCAATGACAACTCATCTGTAGGGCATCTTGCGGCTTGCATAGACTATATAAAACATAAGGGAGGAAAAGAGGCATGAAAATGTCATGTTTTCTTTTTATATTATTCCCAATCAAAGCAATAATATAACAAGTAAATCTAACATTTTAATCCAATATTAAGTATAAATTAAAATATATTCCTTGGGGTAAGTAGGTAGCTTAGTGGATTGAGATCCAAGTCTGAAGTTGGGAGGTCCTGAGTTCAAATCTAGCCTCAGACCCTTCCTAGTTGTGTGACCCTGGGCAAGTCACTTAACCCCCATTGCCTAGCCATTACCATTCTTCTTGATTCTAAAACAGGATAAGGGTCTAAAAAATGGGCTCATCCAGTCTTTGTTTGAATTTTCCTACCACTAGGAACTAACTCCACGCAGTTTTTTATATCACTGCCAGTATGTTTTTCTTTATATCAAGCCTAATTTTGCCTCTTTATAAAGTCTACCCTCTGATTCTCCTTCTGCTCTTGGGAGCTAAGCAGAATAATAAGACCTGTTTCCATAGGACAAACGTTTGAATAGTTGAAAATAGTTATGTCTTCAATCAGTCTTCTCTTCTTCAGACTAAATATTCCCAGTTCTTCCAACTAATACTCACATGGCATAAACTCAGACCCTCTACCATGCTGGTTACCCTCCTCTGGATGGTTTCCAGCTTATCCCTGTCCCTTCTAAAATGTGGCTCCCAGAACTGAAGACAATATTCCAGAAGAAGTCATTCAATCATATGCCAGATATTTTGCTATAGGGTAGGGCTACAAATACAGTAGATAGCACTTGTCCTCATTTTACTAGGGGATAGAAAACAAATATCCTAATTCTTTTGGAGAAGTAGATTAAGAATCAGAGAATGGGAAGGGTTCTTTGAAGGAAGTGGCCCTTGAGCTCAAAAAGCTAGAGGTTACAAGAGGCAAAAGAGGAGGCAGAGTATTCCAGAAATGAGGGAAAGCCAGAGGAAGGACACAGAGGCAGGAGATGTCACATATAGGAAACATATAGGCCAATCTAACTAGAATAGACTAGGGAAGGTAGGCTGGGGCCTGATTGTAAAGGGATCTAAAAGACAAACAGAGGAATTTATATTTTATCCTCGATTCAAGAGGGAGCCACTCGGAGACTTCCTTGCATAGCAGAGGGACATATTGGACCTAAGTTTTAGGAATATCACTTTGGCAGCTAAGTGAAGGATAGACTGGAATGGAGAGAGACTAGAGGCAAAGAGACTAGTCAAAAGATAAGAGGTAATATGGCCTGAACTAGAATTGTCGTTGGTTGAGTAGAGAGAAGAGGACATATATAATTGATGCTATAAAGACAGAATATATGACCAGATTTGGCAAATGGATTGGATGTGTAGAATGAGTGAGAGTGAGGAGCAAAGATGACACTGAGACTGTAAGATTGTCATTGGGAGAAGCAGGAAATTTTGAAAGAGTATCTTCATGAGAATATCTTCATTTCTTCCCCCATCTTCCCCCTTCTCAGTCTTTCAGCATCCTTTTATGTGTTGTCTTTCCTCCATTAAGTTTTCTGAAAGCAAGGACTGCCTCTATTCCAAGCTCTTACCATAATGCCTAGTACATAAGAAGCAGTGGATATTTGTTCACTGATTGACTTTGATAGTTTACTATGGTGTCAAATTTAATTTAGGGTATTTGACTCCACTCACACAGCTGTCATACTACTTCAAACCCTCTTCACTTTCTGCCTAGACTATGGTAGCAGCCTCCTAATTGCTCTATTTCCAATCTTTTCCTTCTCTAAAGTATCATCTGAAAATCTGCCAAAATCATTTTCCTAACAATCCAATGTAATGGACTTTGCTACTAGTAGCAATATAACATTCCAGGACACTCCAGAAGAACTTATGGGAAAGAATGCTATCCACAGTGAAAGAAATATGGGAATAGAAATGCAAAAGCCATTCCACTGATCCTCCTTTCTGTCTCTTAGCCAGTACCAAATTGTTTTGATGACCACTGCTTTATAGCATAGTTTGAGATCTGGAACTGCAAGGCCACCTTCCTTTGCATTTTTTTTTCATGATTTCCCTGGATATCCTTGATCTTTTGTTCTTCCAAATGAACTTTGTTATGGCTTTTTCTAATTCAGTAAAAAAGATTTTTGGAAGTTCAATGGGTATGGCACTAAATAAATAGATAAGTTTGGGTAGGATGGTCATTTTTATTATGTCATTTTTATTTGCATCTCTCTAATTATGAGAGACTTAGAAGTAGAACACTTTTTCATGTGCTTATTAATGGTTTTGTTTCTTTGGGTTTAGGTCTTTTAAAAAATGTTCTATAGCAAAAATGAATATGGAAATAATTATCAAGTAATAACATTTGTACAATTCAGTGGAATTACTTGTCAGCTCTGAGAGGGGGGAGGGAAGAGGGGAGAGAAAGAAAATAAATCATGGAAACATGGAAAAATATTTATAAAGAAATAAAAATTTTTAAATCATTTTCCTAAAGCACAGGTCTCATCATCTCACTGCCCTGCTTAAGAACCTTTAGTGACTTCCTGCCTAGAAATTAATGCCAATTCTTTAGGCTGGCCATTATGGCCTCTCTACAATATGACTCATGCCACAGGCTTTCCAGTCTTTTAAAAATGCTAATCCTTTTCACAAATTCCACTAGAATATTAGCTGTCCCTTAAATTCAACTCTCCAATATTTACCTCAGGGCATTCCACAAATCTAGAATTCATGCTTTAAAAAAAAAAAAAACTTACCTTCTGTCTTAGAATTGATAGTATCAGTTCCAAGTCATAACAGCAGTAAGGACCAGGCATTTGGGGTTAAGAGACTTGCCTTTGGTCACATAGCTAGGAAGTATCTGGGCTCAATTTTGAACCCAGGACCTTCCAACTCTAGGTTCAGCTCTCTATCTACTAAGCACCCTGGCTGCCCTTGAATTCACACCTTCTTCATCTTTGCATCTTGGATTGCTTGTCTTCTTTCAAAGCTCAGTTCCATTACCACTTCCTCTAATGAAGCCTTTCTTGATCCCCTCAGATGTTAATGTTCCCTCCCTCCTATATCATCCTTATGCTATACCTTTTTGTATAGAAACAATAACATGCAACTGAAAGGGACTTTGGAGGATATCTTTTATTTATTCCTTCCTGGGAATTCAAATAGTCTTCATAAGGAAGGAAAGAAAAATCTAATAATAAGAAGTCACTCCCTAGGGTGAATTAGCAACAGTCTCTGCCAAGTAATTATTAACACAAGATTTTTTTCTTGAAAAATAACAACCTACAGTTATCCAGGATGAAACGAACGTATCAGTAGTTTCAAGTTTTCTGGAGTCATGAACCCCTCAATGTGGTTTATAATTCATCTAATTGCATAGCAGTCTGTCTTCTCCTTATTTATTCAGCTTGTGTTACATTTATTACATCTGTATATGTATCATATAATCCCTACAAATCAAAAGCTCCGTAACGACCATGCTTCATTTGTCCCAGACATCTATTACCCTGCCACCTTCTCCTAATAATGCTGCAAGCTCTAAAATGAAAGATTATATCTTACCAGCCAGGACCTGATCATACCTCTTTGCTCTGACCATCAACTATACAGCTACAAAGTGAAAGAGTTAGGATTTGAACTCAGATTTACTGAATCTAAGTATAGTGAGATTTTAAATCTACTGCCCTGCCTGGGTTAAACTCCATGGAAAAAAGATGTCCTTTCCAAGGTAAGTTTATCACATCTAAAATCACTACCATACTGCTAACATACAAGCAACTGATACCATCTCCTTCAGCTTCCTGTCCTCTCTGATTGGGTGGTAATGCACCAAATTCCTCCCAAAGCCTTCCTTTATAGAGAGCATAAACTGGGCTTTCTCAATTCTTTTCCCTGTGCATCACTGCCCTACCTGGTTTCAATCCTATAGACCAAGATGTTCCTGTGCAAAATATACCTTAGTGCCCCACTCCATTCCCTTTTCTCTCTCTTTTGTGCATTGTTTCTCCCTTTGGGAGGAAGAATAAGGGATGTTTAATAGAATCAAGTCTTTTGAGTTAAAAATTATTCAAGAAAGAGCAGGCTAAATAGGAGACTGAAAAAGCTCATTGCCAAAACCCCTTAAAATCTCTCCAAATATTCCCCAATTCAACCAATTTTTCTTTTTTTTTTTTTTCATGTAACTCTTAGTTATTCCTGCCTGAGAATTCAAATAGTCTTCATAGGGAAAGAAAGAAAAATCTAATAACAAGAAGTCAGTTCATTAAGGGCAAGGATTGTCCCTCCAGCACAGGGCCTGGAATTTAGCAGGTATTTAATTTTTATTTGGATTGGATATGGATATGGACAGCCTAAAATCTGGCAACCTGACTGATAACTTGAATATGGTGACAGAGAGAAGAGGTCAAAGATAATATGAAGATTTTGAGCCTAAGTAATGAGAATGGTGGAACTAGTACCAGAAATAAGTACAAATGGGAGGTCATTTTAAGAGGATAACTGATGAATTCAATTTGAGCAGGGTGAGTAGAAGTGCTACCAGGAAAGAGTGGACATGTCTAATAATTGGAATTTCAGGTCTGAAGTTTGAGAGAAAGGTCAAAGAAAGAAGGAAAATCTAGTTTTTAAGAGTCTTCAATGTGGAATAATGGTTGAAAGGGCAGCTAGGTAGCACCAGGTCTAGAATCAGGAAAATCTAAGTTCAAATCTGGCCTCAAGCTTTCTTCCTGTGGCATCCTGGGCAAGTTCTTTTACCCTGTTTGCCTCAATTTCCTTATCTATCAAATGAGTTGGAGAAGTAAATGGCAAAACCATTCCAGTGTTGTTAAAAAAAAAAATCCCAAATAGGGTCATAAAAAGTCAGACATGATTAAAAAGACTGAACAACAATAGTTGAAATAACAATAGGAGAAGGAAGGGAATAAGCACCATATAGTGCTTACTTGGGTCAGGCACTGTACTAAGCTCTTTATATCATTTGATCCTCATGACAACTCTGTGAGAGTTACTGTAATCATCCTCATTTTATAGTTGAGAAAAACTGAGGCAAAAAGAGGTTAAGTAGCTTGCCCATGGTCATATCACCCTAAGTATCTGAAACCAAATCTGAACTCAGGTTCTTTGACTCTGGGTCCAGTGCACTATAAATTACACCACCTAGGTGTCTCAGTAGTGGACAGAATTGTCAAGAAATTAAAAGTACAGAAAAGAGAAGGTAAAGAAGTAGAACCTTTAAGTGGTAGAAGAAAAATGCATTACATATTCTTTTCATGACTACACTTTATTTTTTTAAATTTATTTATTAAGTATTTTTCCAAGGTTACAGGATTTATGTTCTCTCCCTCCCTCCCTTCTTCCCTTCCCCCTCCCAGAGCTGACAAGCAATTCCATTGGGTTATACATATATTATCACTCAACACCTATTTCCATAATATTTATTTTTGTAATAGAGAAATCATATAAAAAAGAAAAACCCCAAATCCGATACTCATATAAACAAGTGATAAATCATATTTTTCTTTTGCATTTCTACTCCTATAGTTCTCTCTCAAAGAACCATACTTTCTTTTGAACAACTTCTAGAAATGTCTCATGAATTTTCACTTTCTGTGTGATAGCTATTCAATTAACTGACCTCCTGCAATCGCTCTCCACTGTAAAATTTCACTTAAAATGTATGAAGAATGCTTTAAAAAATAAGTGGTTTTCCAACTCTGAGGTATCACCTCACACCTAGCAGATTGGCTAACATAACAGCAAAGGAAAGTAATGAATGCTGGAGGGGATGTGGCAAAGTAGGGACATTAATTCATTGCTGGTAGAGTTGTGAACTGATCCAACCATTCTGGAGGGCAATTTGGAACTATGCCCAAAGGGCGACAAAAGAATATCTACCCTTTGACCCAGCTATAGCACTGCTGGGTCTGTACCCCAAAGAGATAATGGACAAAAAGACTTGTACAAAAACATTCATAGCTGCGCTCTTTGTGGTGGCCAAAAACTGGAAAACGAGGGGATGCCCATCAATTGGGGAATGGCTGAGCAAATTGTGGTATATGTTGGTGATGGAATACTATTGTACTAAAAGGAATAATAAAGTGGAGGAGTTCCATGGAGACTGGAACAACCTCCAGGAAGTGATGCAGAGCGAGAGGAGCAGAACTAGGAGAACATTGTACACAGAGACTAATACACTGTGGTATAATCAAACGTAATGGACTTCTCCATTAGTGGCAGTGTAATGTCCCTGAACAATTTGCAGGGATCTAGGAGAAAAAAACACTATTCATAAGCAAAGGATAAACTATGGGAGTGGAAATACCGAGGAAAAGCAACTGCCTGAATACAGCGGTTGAGGGGACATGACAGAGAAGAGACTCTAAATGAACACTCTAATGCAAATATTATCAACATGGCAATGGGTTCAAATCAAGAAAACATGTAATGCCCAGTGGATTTGCGCGTTGGCTATGGGGGGTGGGGGGGGGTAGGGGGGAGGAAAAGAAAATGATCTATGTCTTTAATGAATAATGCTTGGGAATGATCAAATAAAATATAACTTTAAAAAAAATAAGTGGTTTTCTACTTTATGAAGTAGAAAGGTTTTTCACATATTACAAAGCAGTGTCCAACAAAACAATTTGGTATTGGCTAAGAAATAGAAGGGTGGATCAATGGAATAGACTTGGGGTAAATGACCTCAGTAATCTAGTGTTTGATAAACCCAAAGATCCCAATTTTGGGGATAAGAACTCACTATTTGACAAAAACTATCAATAATCACATGAAAAAATGTTCTAAATCCCTCCTGACTAGAGAAATGCAAATCAAAATAACTCAGAGGTACCACCTTACACCTAGCAGACTAGTCAATATGACAGTTAAATTGTGAATTGACCCAACCATTTTGAAAGACAATTTGGAATTGTGCCCAAAGGGCTTTAAAAGAATACATACCTTTTGACCCAGCAATACCACTATGAGGTTTGTATCTCAAAGAGATTTTTTTTTTAATGGGAATGGACCTGTTTGTACAAAAATATTTATAGCTGCACTTTTTATGGTGGCAAAAAATTTGAAACTGAGGGGATAGCCCTAGATCAAGGATGGCTGAACAAATTGTGACACATGATGGTGATGGAATACTATTGTAATATAAGGAATGATGAACCAGATTATTTCAGAGAAAACTGAGAAGATCTTCATCAACTGAGGTGGAGTGAAATAAGCAGAAGTAGAAGAACATATACATAGTAACTGAAACATTGTGGGATGATCAAATGTAATAGACTTTGCAACAACAGCAATACAATGTTCCAGGACAATTCTGAGGGACTTATGACAAAGAATACTACTCACATCTAGAGAACAAACTGTTGGAGTAGAAAGGCATAAGAAAACATAATGATTTTTTTGTTTATTTATGTATATGATTTGGGGCTTTGGTTTTTTAAAAATTGCTCTCTTATAAAAATGAATAATACAGAAATGTGTTTTGAGTGATAATACAAGTATAACCCATGGAATTGCTTGTCAATTCCAGGAGAAGGGGAGGGAAGAGCAGAGGGAGATAACATGAATCATGGAACCATGGAAAACTTATGTGTAAATTTGTTACTGGAATAAAATGAAGGAAAAAATTTTAAATACATGAGGTGGGACAGGCTCAGGGGATTGAGTGTCAGGCTTAGAGATGGGAGGTCCTGGGATCAAATCAAGCCTCAGACACTTCCTAGCTGTGTGATCCTGGGCAAGCCACAACCCTTACTGCCTAGACCTTACTGCTCTTCTGCCTTGGAATTAATCCACAAAACTGAATCTAAGACAGAAGGTAAGGGTTTTACAATAAAAAAAAAAAAAGAATACATGGATCTTCACTCATCTATCAAAGTATTAGATTCCCCAAATGAAACAATGTATGTTAAGGAACTTTTAAATAATAATTTTAGAAATTTCAGGTTTTTTATTCTTACTTAATTTTAGCCCTGTTCATTTTAATTTTGTTTTCCTGATATAAATACAATTACATAAAATCATGAAATGTTAGTTTTGGAAGGGATTGATCCAATGAGGAAACAAAGAAAAGTAAAAGGAATTCCTCAAAGTCAAAATAATGAATACTATTCTTGAATGAAATGGATGAATAAAATAGTAGCCTTGGAATTGGAAAACCTAAATTTGAATTGTAGCTATGAACTGGCATCTAAGAACTGTGTGACCAATTCCATCAAGATGAGGATTATCCGAGGCATTTATTAAGTACCAACTATGTACAAGTCACTAAGGATACAAAAATTTTTAAAGGGCATTTTAAAAAGTTATTTTTAAAATGACAGTCCTGCTTTCAAAAAGTATTTTTTCTGATCACATTACCCTCGATTCAAAAACCTCCAGTGACTCCTTATTACCTCCAAGATCAAATATAAAAAGATCCTTTGTTGTTGTTCAAAGTCCTCCATAATCTACTCCTCCTTCCCACCTTTCCAGTCTTCTCATCTTTTACAACCTACCTGACCTACATACTCTGTCTCCCAGTGATTTTTCCAGTAGTGTCCAACTCTTCTTGACTCCATTTGGGGTTTTGTCAAAGATCCTAGAGAGATTTGCCATCTCCTTCTCTAGCCCAGTTGACAGATGAAGAAACTGAGGCAAACCAGGTTAAGTGACTTCCCCAGGGTCTGACAGCTAGAAAGTAGCTGAGGCTAGATTTTAATTTAGGAAAAGAATTTTTCTGACTCCAAGCCTGGTACTCTAGCTGCTCCTTGTTCTTCCTCAAACCAGATAAGCCATCTCCAAACTTCTCATGACTGGAAGGCTTCCCTGGCTTCCTTCAAGTCCCAGCTAAAATCCTACCTCCTCAGGAAGCCTTAAGGTATCCCATAATATAGCCTGTTTGTATATAATTGTTTGTATGATGTGTCCCCCATTAGATGTTGAACTTTTAGAGATACAAAGAAAGAGAAGAGATGGCCTGAGAGCAGGAACCATCTCATATTTCTTTGTATCTCTAGCACTTAGGCAAATGGTAAGCACTTAATAAACATTTATTGATAGTTTCAGTAAGGTTGTTATTCAGTTATTTCAGTTTTGCCCAACTCTTTATGACCTCATTTGGAGTTCTCTTGGCAAAGATAATGGAGTGATTTGCCATTACCTTCTCCAGATCATATTTTAGATCAATACCTGGAATAAGCAGGGTTAAGTGACTTGCCCAGGGTCACACTGCTAATAAGTATCTGAGGACACATTTGAACTCAGGAAGATATCTACAAATTAACTAAGGTTGACGTGTTATATTAACAAGACCCAACAATTAGTCTTTTATTTAAATCTTTTCCTATTTCAAAAAAGAATGTTTGTAGGAGTAACTAAGTAGCACAGTGGATAGAATGCCAAGCTTGGAGTCAAGGGGATCTGGATTCAAATATGGTCTCAGACACTTCTTAGCTGTGTGACTTGGGCAAATCACTTACATTGACTCTTTTCTATCTTAGAACAGATACTTAGAAGCTAGGGTTATAAAAGGGAAGGGGAAAAAAAGAATGTTTTGTAGTTACATTCATAACATTCCAGTGTATATCTTGATAAGTGGATTCATTTTATTCTTTATGTAATTATTTTGAATGGAATTTATTTTTTTCTTCCTGCTGAGTTTTACTGGTAATATACAGAAACAATTTTTTTGTCAATTCATCTCATATCCTGCTACATAACTGGAGTTGTTTCATTTTAGTTGAATTTTGGGTGTTCTCTAAAAAAAAAAAAACAAGCTGCAAAAAGAGGTAATTTTGTTTTCTCTGTAAACTACACTTGTTCCCTCAGTTTTTTTTCCTTGTCTTGCTGCTACACTATAGCCATTTCTAGAACTATGCTAAATAATAGTGGTAAGGAACATAGTTGCCTTAAGCCTGATCTTTTTTAAAAGCCCTCTAGGCATTTCTCCATTACTGGGAATCTCTTGGGATTTGTTTTTTGGGTTCTTTTTTCATTTATTTTATACATATTCATTATCCTCCCTCCTACTCTCTCCCCACTGAACAATTAAAAAAAAAATACAATAAAAATGCAGACTCTAAATTCCTATGTTGGCAATGTCAAAAACAGTATGTCTCATTATGCATTCTCTTACTTCCTCAGGAAAGAGGTGGGTAGCATGCTTCATCTTCAGTCCTCTGACAACCTGTTTACCAGGGTATTGTTCAGAGTACTTTTATTTGTAATGTTGCCTTGTCAAAATCCTAGTTCAGCTCAGTCTCTTATTTTTAAATAGTATTTACCACATACTTATTCCTATGCATAGGAAAATAAATGGGTATCGTATTTCAGGACAATATCTAACATGACAAACTATGATAATCTCCCAATCAATATATGACCAAGATATAAAAAGATACATAAATTAGAAGAGCAGAAAAGAGATACCTTTTGCAACTACATATAGGGGAAGAGTTCTTGACCAAGTAAGGTATAGAAAGGCTCAAAGGAGATAAAATGGAAATTTTGGGTTACATAAAATTTAAAAATTTGAACATAAACCATTAATACAATTGGAATTAGAAGGAAAACAGTAAACTGGGGAAAACTCTGAAACAAATTTCTCTGATAAAAGTCTTATGTTCAAGATAAAAAAGAAATTGATACATTAATAGCAGAACAAGGCCCATTCTACAATAGTTCAAAAGGCAGTTCTTAGAAAATGAACAAGCTATCAAAAACCACATAAAAGAATATATAATAAGAAATGCAAATTAAAACAATTTCTGAGTTTCCACATCACACTCATCAGACTGGCAAAGACAACAGAAGACAATTGCTGGAAGCACTGTGGACAGACACACTAATAATCCATTACTGATGGGGCTAAGAACTGATCCAACAAATCTTTGTGGAAAGCAATTTGGAACAAAAGGTCATATGCCCTTTGACTTAGCAATACTAAGCCTATGGACCAAAGAGCTCAATGACAGAGGAAAACAACCTATATGTAAAAGAATATTTATAGCATTACTTTTTGTTATTGCAAAGAACTAACAACAAAGTTTCAGAAACTTGGTAAGATTTAAATGGAAATTAAGTGACTAGAACCAAGAGAATTTAAACAATGACTACAATGTAAAAGAGAACAACAGGATCTACGTTCAATGCAATGAACAATCATGATTCTACAACACTAATGGTGAATTTTGCTTCCTATTTCTTGGTAGATAATTGACCAGAGGTGTAAAATGATTCATACACTTAAAGAAACAACCAAAGTGAAAATGTGTTTTGTTTGTCTGTTCATAACAAGTCAGGGCTTTTATTTGAGAGAAAGGAAAGGTCAGAGATAGAAAGATGTAGTGATGTTAATGTCCCCAAACAGGGAAGATAAAAGTACCAATGAAAAGCTTTAAAAAAAATACATAAAAGATAGCAGAAGTTCAGAAGAGGCCACAAATAAAAAGGCCAATTTTAGAACTACTTTGTTAAATTTAACATATACTTGGGGAAAAAAAAAACTGTAGGAATATAGTTAGGGATGGTCTGGTTTTTAGGGTTAGTTGAAAGGGAATTTTGAGATAAGTCCTGGGAGAGGATTATGGGTAGGAAAAAGGAAATGTGGGAGTATGAACTGAAAATAATTGAAACTTCACTTCCTTCTTGGATTTCATCTGAAGTAGGTTTTGTCTCTCTGCCTACATTTCCATCAAGCTGAAGGAGAGGTTTTGCTCTAAGAGATTCTCCCTGGATAGTCAAGATTTAGTGGAGAAATCTTTGACATCTAGATAGAGGATTTATTTGGAGGAAACCAATTTCCCTGAGTCCATCGATCATCTGCCAGTGGACCAGCTGCCAGAATTCCTCTTGGGCTAAAGTAATCCAAAGCTTTCTTTAACCTTGGATTACTTAGCAGCCAAACCCAAATATTTCCCTTTATTATTAATTACTGGTGGGAAGATTAGGATAAGTCAGATAGCTTGGGAAAGGATTTTAGGTAGGACAGGGAGTTATAGGCAGGGCCCATAGAAGAAACAGAAGGCTCCCCTTAAGCAGGGGACTTAGAAGATGGGTGGAGGTAATTTGAAGAGTGCTAGGGTCCTACCTAACAGTTTTCCTTATTGCTTTTATTAAAATAAACTTTGTTTTCATAAGCCAAGGGTTTGGTGCTTAACTGGCCCTAGGGAGTTCCTAGGTTGTAACATCTAACATCCCTTTAGGACAGTTCACCATTACACTACCATTGTTTCATAGATTGATGATACATAATCCTTTTTATGTCTTTTGCACATGGAAATGGAAATACCAGTTTGTTGGAGACTAACAAGTTCACAAAATTTTTTTAAGTTTTGCCAAAATTCCATGTAAACTATATTCACAGCATTCCCTTCTCCTATTTTGATAATTCTGTCCCCAAAACCCCTATTAAATTAGTTTGGCATAATCTGTTCTTGATGAAGCTATGCTGACTACCTGTAATCACTTACTTCCCTTTCTAGATGTTCACTATTTTTAATTCTTTAATTTCAAATAATCTGTTCTATAATTTTCCCAGGGATCTTAGTTAACCTTACTGGTTTATAGCTTGCAAATTCTGTTCTTTTCCCTTTTTGAGAACCAGCACATTTGCACTTCCTCACATAATTCCTGATGATATATATTGTGTACCAAAGTGATTAAATTCAAATGTGGTAGTTCTATTAACTGTTTTAATGACAATCATTATTTAAAATACTGGCCTAAAAAATACTGGCATGATTCTTTTCTTTCATGTGTTCGTTGACTTTATAAAATTTAATCTATAAATACTTTGGGGATGATCTGATTTACTTTTGATCTCATGCTAAGTTAGATTGAATTAAATTCAACAAACATTTAATACTAGATGCATTAGTATTGCTTAAAGGCAAAAATGAAATAGTCCTTGCACTAAAGCAGTTTTCATTCTAATTGGGGGAAGTGAAATATAGCATATACATAGATATATAATACAACATAAGAAGTACAGAAGCTAAAGTAATCATCGCTGAAGTAAAGAGGGAGAAATCACAAGCCAGGTAGGGGGGGAAAGTGAAACAAGATATGACTAAATGGAGGAAATAATGCCTGAGTTGCATCTAAAAGAGGGTTCTAAAAGGCAGAGGAAAGGAGGCATGTTTGAGGCATAGGAAAATAAGTTGTATAAATAGTCAGAGACAGAAAATGACATGTCAAGTTCAGGGAACAGTAATACAATCTAACTGAAAGATAAGAAGGCCTGAATGAAAGGAAATAATATGAAGTTAGCTTGTGGAGGGCCTTAAATGACAACCTAAGGATGCTTTATTTTATCCCAAAGGCAGCATAATCACTGAAATTTTGTTTTTTTAAAAGAGGAGTTACATGACTGAACCTGGGCAGGACAAATAGAGTAGCTGTGTACAAGATGAATTGGAGAAAGATTCAAAGAGGAGAGACCAATTAGGACGCTATTATAATAGTTCAGGTGAATGGTTATAAGGGCCTCAGCTAAGATGCTGGTAGTGTGAATAGAAAATGGAGCAGATTAGCTATAAAGGCAGAATTAATAAAACTTGGCAATTTATTGGATGACAAATGAGGAAGAGGGAAGAAATCAAAGGTAGTTCTAAGGTAAGGTTTCTTAACCTGGATGACATATTTTTTATATAATTGCCTTCCTCTGTAATCCAATGTCTTTTATTTTATGCACTCAAAAACATTATTATTTACAGATTGTCAAAGAGGTTCATTAAACAAAAATGTTAAAAACCCTTACTCAAAGGTTTGTTTTATCTACAACTGTTTCTTTCACAACCTAATGGTACTTAATGTTTTATAAGTGATCTAGTCTCAGCAAGTACTGCCTTTGGTGACATCTCTCTACTTGACATGAAAGACTGTATTCTGGTTATGGCAGCCTTCTGGCATCTTTGGGTCTCCTCATTGTGGCAAACATTCAGATCTCACACTTCCAAAAGAAGTATTACTAATCAAGTTCCCATTTTTTCCATGTCAACAGTGGGTTGATAGGAACTGCCACAATTATAGGCATTTGACTTCTCATCGTTAGTCAATACAAACCATATATAGCAGAAAAACAACTGGAAAAAACAGTGTATAATTACTAACATTAACCTCAAAAACAATATGTACTTGGGAAATCCCAAAATTTGGTAACACTCAAATATATCTAATGACCTCATCAGGAGTACCCTCCAAGGGCAATTTGGAATTGTGTGCAAAGGGCTTTAAAAGACTCCCTGCCCTTTGATCTAGCCATAGCACTGCTGGGTTTATACCCCAAAAAGATCATAGGGGAAAAGACTTGTACAAGAATATTCATAGATGTGCTCTTTGTGGTGGCAAAAAATTGGAAAATGAGGGGGTGTCCATGGATTGGGGAATGGCTGAACAGATTGTAGTATCTGGTGATGATAAAATACTATTGTGCTGAACGGAATAATGAACTAGAGGATTTCTATGTGAACTGGAATCCAAGAAATGATGCAGAGCGAAAAAGAGCAGAACCAGGAGGACGTTGTACAGAGACTGACACACTGTGGCACAATCGAACGTAATGGACTCCTACTAGCAACAATGCAATGACCCAGGACAATCCAGAGGGACTTATGAGAAAGAACACTATCCACATCCAGAGAACTGAGGGAGTAGAAACACAAAAGAAAAACATGATCGATCACATGGTTTGATAGGTATATGATTGGGGATTTTGACTTTAAATGATTCCTCTACTGCAAATATTAATAATATGGAAATAGGTTTTGAACAATGATACATGTATAACCCAATGGAATTGCTTGTCAGCTCCAGGAGTGGAGAGGGAGGACGGGAGGGAAAGAACATGAATCATTTAACCATGGAAAAATATTCTAAATAAATTATTTTAAAAATTAATAATAAATAATAATAAATAAAAAGGAATACCCTCCAACAAAGCAAAATCACAACCCATTTACACCCAGTTCCTCCTTTGTGACTCTTGTTCATGTCCTCCCATAAAATGTATGAATGCAAAGTCTCCTTCCTTGTTTCCTCCTGACACTGCAAGTACACTAGAGTAATACTTGTTTTCCATGTTATACCTGTTCTTACTATGTAATCTATCTACCTTCCCTCCCTATCATGTAATTCCTTGATGACACTTTTTTAATAGTAAAAATAATTAACACTTAAGTACTTTCTTTGAAGTTCTTCACTGGGTATATAAAGGAAACTACTTACACTCACCATATACCACTCCATTGTCTTGTGCCTGCTACTGATTTTTCAATTCTTCGGAGGCAGTTGTATGCCACATCTCATGGCCACATAATAACATCTTAAAAATGCCAACAGACCTTTTTCCAAGATAATACCCCATGGCATTAATGATTAAAAAAAAAACTACCCACAGCCAAAGAAGGAATTGTTGAAATCTGATTAGAGATCAAAGCAGGCTTTCCTTCACTTTATTTCCTTCGTGAGTTCCTTATTGCATATGTGATGTGTGTCTTCAATCATGGTACTGGGAATATGGAAAGTACATATTGCATGAAAGCAACAATATAAAATATATCAAAACTACTTGCCACCTCAGGAAGGGGTGGAGAGGGAAGGAGAATCTGAATAGCAAAATGTCGGAAAACAATAGTCAAAAACTGTTTCTACAATAGTTTAAAAATACAATTTAAAAAATATAACAATTTTTAAAAATTGGCATTTGCTTTCATTGTAAGATTGGTAAATTTGCAGTTTCCTGAGTCTGCAATCCACTTCATTCTCCATTCAATTCTGAGACAACTCATTGTTCACTTTTATTGTCTATCCTGGATATACATATATACATTTCCTACACAGAGACTCATTTTGGACTTAAGATTTCTCCACTATACTCCTGTACTGGGTACAAAGGTACCACCCCACTCCCAGCTTTTCAGCTTTCCTGTGTCCTCTACCCCATTAAATGATCCACTTCTTGAGAGCAGGGAATGTTTCCTTTTTTTTGTATTTGTATTACCAGTGTTAAAACAGTTCCTGGTCTTCAGTAAATGTTTATTGATTATTATTGCCTGATTGATAAACAAGCTGCTTGTCTATCTAAATGCATAGTAAAATCTGGGCAATAGACATTTCTCACCCACTTGATTTTTCCTGTGTGCTAAACTGGTCAAGCACCTTTAAGTGATTACACGTCTTTTCTAGAAGACTATAAACTTTAGGACTTGATGTAATAATTTTGTTACCCACAAATAGGAGCAATTAAAGGCTATCACCAACTACAGGAAATTTCTAATCTGGACTTGCACTGAAATGCCTTGATCATGGTGGCAAAGGTCACTGGTGAACATGCAAATCCTCATTTAATGTTTCCTAATAAGATTTATCAAAGGCATTTAACAAGGTTATTCCTAGTGTCATGATTTCTAAGGAATCTTTGATAGTTTTGGTTATAGATGGGGAATACCATTTGTAATGTAGGTTGTACTTTGTTCTGCAGTCAAATACTCTTCTGTAATTACCAAACAATAATCATAAGGAGATTTTACATTTTTGACATCTGAAACTTATTATCAGAGGTCAAGCTAGAAGAGATCTCAGAAACCATCTAGTCAATGCCCCTCATTTCACAGATAAGGAAACGGAGGACCAGGGAAGTAAAATGATTTGCTTAAATGTATACAGGTAATAAATGTCACAGGGAAGATCTAAATTTGAAAATCATTATTCTTTCCCTTGTGCTCTTACAAAGTTCATTGTAAAAGGATAAAGATGTAGCCCACTGCTTAATGTCAATGGCAAAAATCTGCTTGTTTTTTTAAATTAATACCCTTATCATGGATGCTCTTGGGTCATATAGATAATTCTCATAAAGACTTTATTTAGGGCAAGTAGGTGGTTCAGTGCACAGAGGGTCAGGATCCAGATTCAAATATGGCCCCTGACACATTCTAATTGTGTGACCATAGAAAATCACTTAACCCCAATTGCCTAGCCTTTACTGTTCTTCTGCCTTGGAACTAATACTAATACTGACTCTAAGACAGAAGATAAGGGTATTTTTTTAAGACTTTGTATAGATGGAAGGGTAGGAACACAGGTCAGTAGCTATTAATCCTTTAATTACCTTTCTTTGGTATGTCAGTTTTTTTCCATATCTTTAATATATTCTCTTCCAGATTCCTTGCATATCAGTCCCTCAATGTCCTCAATTCTGTATCATATCCAGCGCACTCAAGTATCTCCTCTAAATATACTGGGTTCACTAGAGATGGGAGGTCCTAGGTTCAAATCTCGCCTCAGACACTTCCTAGCTGTGTGACCCTGGGCAAGTCACTTAACCCCCCCTCTTGCCTAGCCCTTACTACTCTTCTGCCTTGGAACCAGGTATGGGTTAAAATAAATAAATATACTTGGTTCAGCTCTGCAACTTTTCATATCTTTATTTTATCTAGTGCCATTTCTACCTCTTCTATCAGAATATCCAGGGCTATGATAGGAGAGTTAAACTCTAGTGGTTCTACTGTCCTTGATGGAGAAAAGATTTGCTATAATCATTTCTGCAAATCATTTCCATATTTTCATCCTTGAATGACTCCAGGATAACTTTGCTTAACTCTCTACCTTCCCAAGCTTTATTTAAACTGTTTCTACCTTCCATTCTTTCTTTCTGCTTAATGAGAAAATATTGCCCATAAACCATCCATCATCCTTCATAAGATTATACAAAACCAGAATTGGTAATATTTTTATTGATTATGATCACATTGGAGATGTTATATTGACACATATTTCAAAAGCACAAAAACACTTTAAAATACAAATAATTCTAGGTACATCTGAAACACTACCATTTACTGTTTTAACACAACCAATTCCTGAAATCCTAACATTTTTAAATTCCACATAATTCCATTTCTGAAATGGCAGTTATTTTGCTTCTTCCTCCTAACTATAGGCATTTTCCACTGCAAAATCCATGAGCTCTTTTACTTCCTTTCTTACTTTAGCAGAACCAATAAAAAATTATATTTTAAACTGAAAATTAAACCTATTGGTTTCAAAGTTACATTATATAAAGCTGGAAAACTGGCATGGTTTTTGCTGATAGTTAAAACTGAAAACAAAAGGACAATATTACTAAAGTGATATCCTAATAAGAAATATAAAATAAAATCAAAAGCAGTAGATAAACATTATATGCATGTGATTATTAGAATATGTAAAGCTCAGAAGTATAGTGTAGTCATAAACATAAAATAGGCAAATATTGTTTTAATATTTTATTTTGGGGAAAATACACTGAAATTGTACAATAAATTTTTTATTTAAAAAGATAGATGCATAAAATGAATCAATTCAATAAATATCTACAAAGTATACCCAATGCATAGAGTACTATGCTAGGCACTCTGGAAAAGAAAGTTTAGATAAAACATAATTTCCACCCTCATGGAGTTTATGGTCTCATTAAGTAAATTATAATCCATATAACAATGTTGTTTCTGATAAAAGAAGTGGGAATGTAGAAGCAATATCCTAAGGCTCCCCTCCCTATCTTGCAAGTTAGGCTAGTTTTTCCTTAAAAGGTATTAAAATTGTCCTTAACATTTAATTGGTGTAGAGAATTAACTCTTGATCACCTGAGTTCAAAACTACTAGTCCATGAAAGATTAGAGCTCCTCCCTCAGGCTTGTAAACAAAGACTGGCAGCAAGAAAAACACTGGGGAAACTGTACTCCCCAGCTGAATTCATTCATTCATTATTTTGAATAAACAGGCAAATTCTTAATATATTCCTCTACTGTGGATAAGTAAACCTTTTTTTGTGAACTGTTCAATGGATTGTGAGTGTGTTATTTCCATCTAATTTCAAACCTATAATACCAAGGAATGGTCTTGATCCAGTTCCAGTCAATGACAGAGAATATGAAAAATGTGCTTCATTAATAGATCTTGGCTAGTACTTTTTCCTAGGAGTTGTGGGTTTGTTAACAAGGTTCTATTAGAATTTCAAATATTTACAACTGAACTTTCTTTGGATTTTAAAGAGAAAATAAAAGTTAATATTTCTTTAGAAAAAAGCTTAAAAAAAAAGAAAATTTTTAAATTTAAAAAAAAAGAAAGAAAAGAGCTTTGTTTTCCAGAATTGAGATATATTTTTTGCTTAAGGATATTAAAAATGATGTTACAGAAGGCCAATGAACCATGGAAACTCTCTAAAGCATTAGAATCTTAAAATAAAACTATTACTTTAGAAGCTATATTTTGGGGCTTTGTTGTTTGATTTGACCTGAGGACCAGGTCAGATGTAATTTGGAGATCAATAATATTCCAAAAATCAATTTCTGTTATTTATTTGGGAATCAGAATTTTTCCATAAAAAAGTTACAAATAAGTTAGTTTTACAGTCTAGCACATTTCTCAAACTATTCCAGAGATTCCTGGGGATTCCATAAAGGTTCTTCAAAGGAAAAAAAATCATCGTAATAAACAACACATAGTAAATACCTATATTTTGCAGTTGAGTTGCATATAATTTGTACATTTAGCAAATGAAGAAAACCATGAAAAACTGGCATAAACTTACCAATTCCTTTAAAATGTTAGCTTCTTACTGTTCTAAAATCAATTACTGAGTAAGTTCAATTTATAATATGGTTCACTGTTTGGGTAGAGTTCACATAAAATAATCAGCTTTGATTTATATTCTTAGTGGAATCATCTAACTCTAAATATTGTCATATCATAGACTAGTACAGATAATTGAGAATAGGATAGATAATGGAAAATATGTGATCAGAAAGCAAAAGACTTCTCCTGTGGTCTTTTGACTAAGAAATGTCTGTCCTTTCTCCCATTGGTGCCTCCATCTTATGGAGGGGACCAGACTAGACAACATTTATTCCCTTCCTGACTCTGTCTCTGATTTTTTGTTTTTCCATGTGTCCCCTTTCAGCTCTTCTGTTATCTTCCCCTATTAAAATATAAATTTTGGCCAGTGGAATTGCATGTTGGCTACGGGATGGGGGTAGGAGGAGGGAAGAGAAAGAACATGAATCATGGAATCATGGAAAAATATTCTAAATTAATTAATTAAATAAAAAATTTTAAGACTGAGAAATAAATAAAATAAGTTTGGGGGGGTTAGGCACTATCTTTTTGTCCTTGTATTTACATCTCAGGCACTTAATGCAATGCCTAACACCTAGTAAGCACTTAAAAATACATGTTTAAGAAAGGTTAAATGACTTGTCCAGGGGTCACACATCAGTATTTAGGGTTATGGTTAGTATGTATCAAAGGAGAGGTTAGAACCTAGCTTCAAGGCCAGCTCATTCTCCATTATGATACAGGCTTTCTGTCCAGGTAATAATGAGCACAGGAAGAAAGTACATTTTCTTTACCCTCCTGAGTGCAGCAGTCTGAGGAAATCATTAAATAAGTAGACTTTGTCTTTGTCACAATTCCAGTTCCCTGAACCCCTTTCTCTTAGCTATACAATCCCAAACTCTCCAAGGAATCATTCAGATGTGAGTCTACTCAACAAAATGTTAACTAGCCCTGAATTATTCACTTGCCAACCCTTCATCAAAATTTCCATTGTCCCAGGGGAGAACTCAGCTAAATACCTAGAGAAAAAGAAACCAGTGTGAATAGATCAACATGAATACATAAATGATCCCTTAACACTCCATTTATGTTTTTAAAAGAGGATTCAGGATAGACTAAATGAATTTCTAATTGGTGAAATATCTGGCAGTGTAAAGGTAGGTGAAAAAAAATCAAAACAGAGTAGAATATTATCTTGCCAAAGAGACAACCCTGTAGGCAGATCAGGTGACCATGTGCAGAAATCAGTCTGAAGTGTAAATAGAGAGATGGCCTTGAAAACAGAAAGACCTGGATTCAAAGCCTGCTCAGACACATACAGCCTGCCACCCTGGGAAAGTCACTTAACACTCAGTGGCCACACACAATCTTCTGAAGAGCAAGTAAAGATCAAATTTGTTAAAGGGACTTTCCTACCTAAAAGAATTCTTACACTAAAGAAATTAGTCTCAATCCCAATCCTTAACCTTTTAAAAGCTTCTTGTACATGGCCGTTAGGTGGCTCAGTAGATCAAGTGCCAGGCCTAGAGACTGGAGGCCTCAGATATTTCCTGGCTATGTGACCCTGGGCAAGTCACTGCCTAGCCCTTACTACTCTTCTGCCTTGGAACAAATACCTAATATCAATTTTAAGACATATGGTAAGGGTTTTATTTTTTAATAAAATTTTTTTAAGAAACATGTATTTTCATAAAATTTCCCAAGGTCACAGCAAGGGATTCAAATTTAAAGCAAATAGGTAATAGAGGCAGTATATATGTTTGTATACATGGGTCAATTATAGGTTAGAAATCTGTAAACTGGGGACTAGAAAAACTAAACCAAGACTAGTCCACATTAACTATTTTTCTGTTACTAAACACTTTTATTTATCTTTTCAGTTTTTTCCTATTCATAGTGAAATCATTAGCAAATTCTTTAGCAACAAATATACATCATTGTAAATATGCTTTTATAAGTAAATTGTCCTTGCTCCTCTCACTTTAACTATTTCTTGGGCAATTCAGTCCTGAGGGCCTCATACAATAAATAATTTTGGACATTTTATTTTCTTGCAAAATTCCCAGTTTAACTGAGAATACATAAAATGATTTTATCTATAAAAACCTAAAGCTAAATTATCTTTATAACCATTCCTATCCAAGGTATTCTATTATAGGTCTGATATCAAAGATTAAGGAGGTATATGCTGAATATAAATACTATTTACACAGGAGAAAGGTAAAATAACAGACCAGAAAAAAAAGAAAGAATTCAATACCATACAGGAAAAAAACAGAAAGATAAAAACTGTTAAGCACAGGACAAGCCTCTAAATCTAATAAGCAAGGAACAAATTTTGGAGGAAAAAAGGAAGAGGCACCAGAAGACTAGACACAAGCAAATGTCAGAATTTTCAAGAAATTGTTTTCTAGAACATATATATATATATATATATATATATATATATATATATATATATATATATATCAGTCCCGACCAAAATTCCAGAATAGCTTATTGAGCAGATATTCTATATACAGTCATCTAGCATTTATTAAGCACTTACCATGTGTCAGGCAGTAACTGCTAAGCACTGGGAATACAAAATTTTTTAAAGGCAAAAAGCTGGCCATTTTCTCAAGGAGCTCCCAGGCTAATAGGGAGGCTACATGCAAACAATATATACACAAGATAAACTGGAGATGATCTCAGAGGGAAGGCACTAATATTAAGGAGGATTGGGAAAGACTTCTTGCAGCAAATGAGACTTTAGCTGAAATTTTAAAGAAGCCAGGAAAGCTAGGAAAAAGAGATGAAGAGACAGTAACCCAGGCACAGGGAGCAGCCATCTCAAGAGTTGAGAAATAGTGTTTAAAAACAAAACAAAACAAGGATGTCAATGTCACTGAATTCAGCAGAGGGGAATAAGGAGGGAGAAGACAGTTTACGAAAACCTTTCAAAGCCAAACAGGATTTTATATTAGATCCTCTAGGTAATAGAGTCATTGGAGTTATTGAAAGAGGGAGAAGGGAGTAAGCATAAGAGAGTCAGACCTTGGAGGAAATCCATTTGGCAACCAAGTGAAGGATAGGCTGGAGTGGGGAGAGACTTGAGACCAGGAGAAAACCAGCAGACTGTTGCAATAACAATTTAGGTAGGGCAGCTGGGTAGCTCAGTGGATTGAGAGCCAGGTCTAGAAAAAGAAGGTCCAATGTTCAAATGTGGCCTCGGACACTGCCTAAGTCTGTGACCCTGGGCAAGTCACTTAACACCATTGCCTGGCCCTTACCATTCTTCTGCCTTAGAACCAATACACAGTACAGATTCTAAGATGGAAGGTAAGGGTTTAAAAAAAAAAAACAATCCAAGTACCTATATGAGGTGATAAGGAGTTGCACCAAGATGATCACTCTAAGTCCACATAGGGGCAATTGTAATCAAGAATAAGAAATGCCAAACTAACTGCATTTTTAAAAAATCAGTTTACTAGACAAAAAGATCAGAATTATATCAAAGTGAATTTTTTTAAATTTCAGTAAAATATTTCATGGTATCATGAATTTAGACCTGTAATCATCTAGCCTAACTCCCTTCATTTTTAAAGAGGAAACTGAGGCCTGGAAAGGTTAGGTAACTTGTCCAAGGGCATACAAGTAAGCAGGCCTCTCCTCTGAACCACAGGAAATCCCTGGGAACAAGGTAGAGAAATACCATTTGGGATCTTAGCTGATAAAACCAAAGGATGTTGATTAATGGACCAATGTCAACATGGAGGGAGTTGCCTATAATAGGGTAATAGCCCTGTTCAGTTAGACACCATTACCAATGAAGATGAAAATAAAAGATGTACTTCTCAAATTTGCAGATAACAAGAGGGAAGCTAAAATGTCATACTGCAGAATCAAATTTCAAAAACATCTTAATAGTTGTTATCAAATGTTATGGGTAATACTACTGATTTTAAGTTCCATTTGAGCATAGGGACCAGATAATTTTTCTTCTGTCTCTTTCACAGGACTTTTTTGAATAAAGGTAAAATCCTGCACAAAATCAGGATGGGAGAAATTTGGTTTAACAGTAGTGCATTTGAAAAAGATCAAAGGGTTTTAGTTAATCAGGAACACAGATGTGGGCCAACATGTGACAAAGAAGCAAAAATAGCTAATGCAAATAGAGGGCGTCATAAAAATATAATGCCCACTTTAAGGAAGATAACAAATCCCACTGTACCAGAATGACCAGGTTTAGGAAGTGTTTAGATATATCAATATGAGAAAGGTCTGAAAGAAATTAGGATGTTTAGTATAAGAAATAAAGGAGATATGGTCAGCTTCTCTAAATATCTGAAGAGCTTTCATATGGAAAAGAGATTAAGATTTATTCTGTGAAAGAAACCCCAAAGGACAAAAAGTAGGGCAAATAGGTCAAAAACCACAACCACTCAGGGAGGAAATTTTCGGATTAATATAAGAAAGAACTTCCTGATAAAATCTGAAATGATCAGCAATGAATGGCAGGGGCTACTTTGTTACCTAATGAGTTTCCCCTTCATTGGGAGTGTTTCAGTAACACCCAAATGAACATCTAAGAGAGGCTGTACTGTATAAGGATATGCGACCTCTAAGGTGTCTTCCAATTCTAAGACTCTATGACCTGTAATTATGAGATGAGGACTATGCAAATAGGTACAGTATAGTCATTAATATATAATCCATTCAAACATCTTAGCAAAAGTAGCATCTCAGAAAAGCACATTTAAGACCCTAAAGACGAAGTTAGCATCACCCAGGTTTGCAGCAGGTGCCATATCTAATCAAGATGCAGCCCATTACTCTGAGTTCTTTTAACATTGCATACCGCAGTACAGCCACTCAGCACATAATCCAGCTCTATCCTCACCCAACCCTTCCCTACGCTCCCAGAGGCTTAAAGGAGGAAGTACGAAGAAAAAACCCTGATGCACTGAATTAGACTCCTGCATTAGAAAGAAAGAAAGAAAGAAAGAAAGAAAGAAAGAAAGAAAGAAAGAAAGAAAGAAAGAAAGAAAGAAAGAAAGAAAGAAAGAAAGAAAGAAAGAAAGAAAGAAAGAAAGAAAGAAAGAAAGAAAGAAAGAACTCCCTTAAACCTAGCTAAATGACACTTTGTACCAGCATCTTCCGCCAGCTATGACAGTGACAGGTCAATCCCACATAGCCACGGTTTTAATACTGAGTCATTCCGTCTTCACCACCACCAGCTTTCAGGAACTGGCCACCGTTTTTCATGCTCCCCCTCACTCTTAAACACACTCTGGCTCACACCTGCCAGCACAAAATGGATAAAAGTCAGCCCTAGAACTGGGTAGTTCGGCAGGGGAGGAGAGTAGGGACAGGTCAGGCAGCCCTGCACTGGCCACTGCCTGGCTTGCAGGGAAAGGTTGGCCGCGGAGTCTGGAGTTGGGGAGGCAAGGAAGAAGAGAATGTTCAAGCCTCAAACCTCCCGAGGGGCTCCATTCCCTTCCTCCCCACAATTGCTCCTCCAGCCCACGTTCCCTTCTCTCCTAGTCCGCCTGATACACCAGGAGCAAATTCCTCCTCATCTCTCCCTCCATCTCTACCTGAACCATATCCCCTAGGACAACTAGCCTCACAGAGACGGGGAGCACCCAGAGATTAGGGCTTGCCTCCACTTCCCAGTTCCCGAACCCTCACTCACCCGGCCCGCCATCTTAACCGACAAGTACGGCACCCCAGCTGCAGCTTCGTCCGCTACTAAGCACGCCCCCGTCGCGCAGCCGCAGAGCCGCAGAGCCGCAGAGACGGCCCCCAAGCGCGCGCTCCTGCTTCCGCCCCCGCCCGTCCCCTTCAGTGCTGTACCCTCTGCAACGCAGCTAAAGCTCAACGCGCGGGAGCGCGCGCCACAGGGCTCGGTTCCGCGCTCAAGCTGCCACGCCAGCGCCCCTCCCCAGCCCGAAAAGGTTCTGGGAGCGCTCCTATTTCTCCTCTCCCCTCCCCTACTTCCCTACCGGCTGCAACTCGGAAAATACGCTGTTGCGGGAGATCTGATGGAAGGAGGAGGAGCTTCATGTCGCCATTTTAAATGGGAAACTGGAAGTTTTCTGGTGTGCTCTGTTCGTACATTTCTCCCCTTTTTACCGGGTCTTGTGCTCCCATTTTATGTCATTCTTCCATCATCTAAGCATAGAACTGCAGTGTTGGATGTGTGTGATGGACCTGTAGTCCATTCAAATCTTGTTAAACAACAGAAAGAGAGAGAGAGAGAGAGAGAGAGAGAGAGAGAGAGAGAGAGAGAGAGAGAGAGAGAGAGAGAGAGAGAGAGGAGTACCTAAGCCTCACTTTTAAGTTTAATCTGCATTATTATAATTTTCTCCAGCACTTTTTTAAGTCTAGACAATCATCAAAACAATAAATCAAGCCTTGATTTGTTTTAAAGAGCTGGTTATGATGGACTCCAACTCACCCCTAATGTTATTGACCTCCATAATCCCAGTTTAACTTAATATTATCTTGAAGTAGGGAGCTAGAAGACTAAAGAGTTCCAGTGCTACCTCTGAAATATCCTGGTTCTTGACATGGGCACTGTACCTCCAGAAACCCAGGTGAACTATTATCAGGGAAACTCCCTTGCTCCCTTGCATCCTCATGACTCTGAACCTAGAAACATCCAATGACACCCCACCCCAGGGTCCTGAGATGTTTATCCTCTTTGATCGTCCTCTAGATTTAATATGGACAAAGAGATGAATCTTTATGCCTCCAGGCAGACCCCAGTCAGATGACCACCTCACCCCACCAAATGCCAGAGTGACTAGCACTCTAAGTCACGTCCACACCATGACATAGCATCTGTTGTAAAGAGTATAAAATCCCCAGAAATGATGTTGGCTGGAGGACAGCTTTTCCATCCTTGCTGTCCTCATGGGGGAACAGCCTTTCCATTCATGCTGTCCTCTCAAGGAACTGCTCCCCATCTTGCTGTTCCACCTTGCTATCCTCCTGGCCATTCTCAACATTACTTTCTAAATTAATAAATTTCTCTTTTTGTTTTTAAGCTAAGTTTTGGAGTCTTGCATTCTTGCAAAAGGTATCCTTCCCAAACCCCAGGGGTACACATCTGAATCAAACAGTTCTGACATCCAGGGGAAATTGTTTAGCTTAACCTCTCAGTGACTATAAGTTATAGAGAAGTTGCTCACCTGCATTTGTAGACAGTTTCTTATCTAATAGTTTCTTACTAATGAAATCATAGGTCTAATCTGTGACCTGGTCCTTTTCTACCTTTGCTGTAGTCAGATCACAGTCAACAAGCATTAAGTACTCACTATATTCCAAGCACTATCCCAAATGCTGGGGATACAAAGAAAAGCAAAACAAGCCCTGATCTCAAGAAGCTCATTGCTGGAACTCACGATTTTTTTGGTGGTCATTTCCTCCACATCTATATAGATGTTGGTTAAGAGTTGCTGAGGCTAAAAATAAACTGTCAGTTGGGGACATCAGTATTACTTTAGTTAATCCCATTTCTAACTTTGTCTCAAAGTTTGAAACAAAAAACTCAATTGGGTAAATTGACTATGAATCAGTCTTTCCTGGAAGACTTAATTTGAAAAAGGACCATCAGATCTGAAGAACCAGCCACTCCTCAGAAATGAGAAAGATTCATAAATTGTGTTTACTTCTTTCCCAAGGACTTACTTTAAAAAATTACAATGACCCTTTAAGCACCTATAATCACCTCTCGATCATCCAAACATAGAACTTGACCAGTGATAGTGAACCTTTTAGAGAAAGAATCCTAGGTCCCACACCCAGAGACCTAGTGCAGCAGTCCCCCAACCCTTCCACCCCAGACAGGGGAGGGAGGAAGTCTCCCATTGGGTTGCTGAGCAAAGGGGTGAGGGAAGTGAGGAATGTCCTCAGGTGCATGGAGAGGGGGAAAGGAACAGCTCCACCCTGAGTCCCTCTGGCTTTCTGGTAAGGAACTCTGGCAGGCAACTGCAAATGTGCCCACAGAGAGAGTTCTGTATGCCATCTTTGGCACGTGTGCCATAGGTTTGCCATCACTAGGCTAGGCTAATGCACCTTTCCCTAGCATCTGTGACTGGTTATTCCTTAGTTCTCAAGCATTTGTAAACTCACATACCATTCATCCCTTTCTGTCCCTAAGACTATATAAGCCCCTTGTCTTCTGCAGTTCAGTGGAAAATCCCAGTAGCTGATTACTGTCAATGTTTCCCAAACTGTGGTAGTCCCAGAATGGTTGGCCCTACATGGTGTTTGTAATTATAGTCTCTTCTTGTCCTGATTAAAGGCTTGTTCCTAATATTCCTTTTGTAGTAATTATTTTTCAGGTTTCAGTAGCATCCATGGTGACTAATTCTGCATTTGACTAGGTTTATCTACAGACTATAGACAAACAATTATTTGCTGGCCTTATTCAAAACCTCATCTTCCTGGTTGTTACTAATCTCTCCTCAGTTTGTTTTGACTTAGCTTTTTGCAGAATTTTAACAAGCTACTTAAAAGCAGGTTTTTTTTTCCATTTGTTTTTGTATCCTCCATGCCTTGCATATAATAGATGCTTAATAAATGCACATTTTAATTTCCAACATTAATAGACTTGCCTACTTGCTCTTACACCTTCAGTTTCTTCTTATAAAATAGGAATAAAAATATTTATATCATCTGTCTTTCTAAGGTGTATTTTGGTTCTTTAGTGGATCCAGGATTTGTTTCTATAAGTAGTCTCTCCACCTAAGCAGACAGCAGTTCATCCACACCTTCTCACTGAGTATGACTCTTGTTCATGTTTTCCCATAAATCTTTCATAGATGATCTATCTGGCATGTCCATGAGATTCCACTAGGTCACAGGATCATAGATTTAGAACTAGAAGGGACTTTAGAGGTCATCTAGCTCAATACTCTTATTTTACAAATGAGGAAACTGAGATTCAGAGAAGTTTCATGTCTTGCCCATTGAAACACAGGTAGTAGATGTCAAAAGCAAACTTTGAATCCTGACTTTTTTTATACCTATCAAAGAGCCAGTGATCTTTTCACTGTGAATATCTTGGTAATACTTAGAAGAGGGAGGAAAAAACTATTTGTTATTATCCTTTGATCTTCCTATATGACTAGTTCATCTCTTTTCTCCAATCAAACATTTCATGGACAATACATTGCAATCACCTAACATCTACTGTGTACTTCTTCATTGCCTTTTGGGCCACCTCATTCATGGTGTTCCATGGTTTATAGCCATAGAGCAGTGCCAACAAGATAACTGTTATTAAAAAGCTGGCAATCTGTTCCAGGGAATAGATAGAATTATTGGAAGCACTGCACAGTTCCCTAAAAACAATCCAGCAAACTTCCTCCTACTACTCAGAATCCTTGTCCAATTACAGTGCTCATTCAAGGCATACTGATTCAATGGGCTGCCAAACCCACTTTATGTCATAGACAATATGTCTTGTCCATTCCCTTGGTTTTTCCAGTATAAGTTACTAAACTGACCTTTTGAGTGGTTGTCAATTTCACTGAGGAATATTATTGTGAGGCTTGATGAAACCAGCACAATATTGGCTGTAAACAGGAAATAATAACCTGATTTATGAGGATTAAATGAGATAGTGTATGTAATGCATTTTACAAATCTCTCTCAAGGATTCTGTTTCTCTCTCTCTCTCTTCCCCTCTCTCCCCCTCCCTCCCCCTCTCTCTCTCTCTCTCTTTCAACCTTTCTTTCTATCTCTCAATCTCCCTCTCATTTTATCTTTCATTCTTTCTCTCCCTCCCTTCCCCTTCCTATTTCTCTTTCTCTCTCTCTCAACCTTTCTTTCTTTCAATCTCCCTCTCATTTTCTTTCACATTCTCTCTCTCTCTCTCTCTCTCTCTCTCTCTCTCTCTCTCTCTCTCTCTCTCTCTCTCTGTCTCTCTGTCTCTGTCTCTCTTTCTCTCTCTGTCTCTCTCTCTCTCTCTCTCTCTCTCTCTGTCTCTCTCTCTCTCTCGCTCTCGCTCTCTTTCTCAACATATAATGTCAATTACTAAAACACTGCTGGTAGAACTGTGAACTGATAAAACCATTCTGGAGAGCAATATGGAACCTGCCCAAAGGGCCATAAAACTAGGCATACTCTTTGTCCTAACAATACCACTACTAGGTCTGTATCCCAAAGAGATCCTTAAAAAGGGAGAAAGGACCTACTTGTACAAAAAATATTTTTAGCAGCTCTTTTTGTAGTGGCAAACAATTAGAAACTGAGGAGATGTCCATCAACTGGGGAATGAACAAGTTGTTGGTATATGGTTACACTGGAATCTTACTGCATCACAAGAAATGATAAATAGGATAAGTTCAGAAAATGTCAAGTTATATGAACTGATGCAAAGTGAAGTAAGCAGAACTGAGAGATTACTTTATACAGTAATAGAAACATTGCATGATGATCACCTGTAAAGGACTAAAGTACTATCAGCAAAGCAAAGTTCCATGATTACTCTAAGAGACTCATAATGAAAAATCCTAACCACAGCTGAAGAAAGAACTATTGGAATCTTACTACAGATCAAAACATGACATTTTTACTTTATTTCCTTCATGAGTTTTTTTAATTTTATTTTTATATATGAATATGGAAATATGTATTGCATGGAAGTCCTGGTGTAACCTCGGAGGAAAGGAGAGAGAAAGAGAGAATCTCAATCACAACATGTCAGATAACAATTGTCAAAAATTGTTTCTATGTGTAATTGAAAAAAATTTCAAAAGTTAGATATATACATAATATAAATTATTATTGATAATTGCTATATATTATGCTTATTTGTAAGTAATTCAAAACATCCAAGATTACACTGCTCCCTTGAGGCAAAATATGAGCTCTCCAAACCTGTGTCCCTTTATTAGTCCTCTCAATCAGTCAACAAACATTTATTAAATGTCTACTTATGTTCTAGGTATTCTACTAATCATCCAGGATACAAAAAAAAAATACAAAAGACAGTTGCATAACCTCAAGTTTATAATCTAATGGGGGAGACAATATGCAAACAAATATCTAGAGGGCCGACTAAATACAGGATTAATAGGAAATAATTAACAAGGAAAGGCCCTGGAATTAAGAGGGGTAAGGGAATATAGAAGGTAGGATTTTAGATGGGACTTAAAGGAAACCAGAAATGTTAGCAGTCAGAGCAGAGGAAAGAGTGGTCCAGGCAGGGAAGACTGAGAGATAGAGTGCCCAGGAGAGTAATGTGACCACTCCAGTCCATCTGACACTCTGTTACCAAAGTAATTTTTCTTGAGTGAAGATCTGACCACGTGACGCTCTTAATTAGCCAAATCCTTGACTTCCTACTGCCTCTCATATAAAATATAAATAAAATCCCCCAATTATTTCTAAAGCACACACAACTTTACTCCAAACTTCCTTTCCAGCCTAATTGAACATTATTCCTCCTCCTATTATGATCCAGCCATGGTGACCTACTCTCTTTTGCTCACTCATATCACTCCATCTATCATCTCAGTGCCTTTGTAATGTCCACATATTTATGCTGTATTTGTCTCTTCCATTAGGCTATAGGGTTATTTGGTGTAGGGATTGTGTCATTCTTTGTACTTGATTTCTCAATGCCTCACCTGATATCTAACACATAGGAGGTGCTTTATAGTCACTGGTTGGTTGATTGGAAAGAGCATTGGTTCTGGAATCAGTAGATCTTCATTTAAATAATGACATAATTATTTACTTGCTGTGAGGTAATGAGTAAACCATTTCCCTTTTCCAGGTCTTGGTTTACTCATCTCTAAAATGAGGATATTGGACTAAAAAATCTTCAGTTTTCCCATCTAGGGCAAATGTCCTGATCTTAATAAATTACTGTGACTGAAAAAATTCATTAACTAAACACCAACCTTCTAGTAATAAGTCTACAAATGTGTGTGAACTCAGTAGAATATAAACTCTTTGAAGAAAGGGGCTGTTTCATTTTTTCCCTTGCTTTTTTCAGAGCACCTAGAAAAGTGTCTTTTACATAGTAGGTGCTTAATAAATGTTTGTTTCATTGAGTTTAATTGCTATCAGAAAAAGGAAAGATGATTTACTACACAAATGCTAGATTCAGTTACTAGGAAAACAATCACCCCTGAATGTTCATGGTACATAAATGTAAGTGAATTGACTTCAGATAAGTAGACTTTGCATTAAAGGCAGAATGTCAGGGAGTAGGGGGAGTTAGGTGGCTCAGTAGATAGACAGGCCTGGAGATGGGACGTCTTGGGTTCAAATTTGACCTCAGACACTTCCCAGCTATGTGACCCTGGGCAAGTCACTTAACCCCAATTGCCTAGCCCTTACTGATTTTCTGCCTTGAAACTAATACATAGAATTGATTCTAAGATGTAAGGTAAAGGTTTTTTTTTTTTTTTTAAAGTAGAATGTCCATCAGAAATCCATGGGAATACATTATACACGTTTCTGAAATTTCTCAACATGATGATCAATTTACTAAATTTTTCCCTCTCTAAAAATATTGTTTGTCATATTAGATAACTCTCTGGGAGGGAGAGAAAGAGATATTTGGGATAATTATAATAATGGAAGAAACAGAAGACAGCAATAAAAACTTATCTAAAAAAATAAAACAATCCTAAAAAAAAAAGATAATGTCCTTTGTCGGGAAGGATTCAAATGGTGTCAAGAGTCTTATATCATCCTAAGGTATATATAAGAGTTCTAGAACAGATGGGAGGGTTGATATAGTGAAAGACTAGGTTGAAATCTCTGAAGGCTTCAGCCAAGTTGACTAGGGGGCTGGCTTATATCTGCTTGCATAGTCTCTGCAGCTCAGCATAGTTGAGTTATTTAGACCCTTGCTTCATCTTTTTCCTCCTGCACTTCAGCCTGAGCTTCTTCCTAGAGGAACTTTATCTAGTTTGTACCTAATTTTTGTTGTTCAGTCATTTTGCATCCAACTCTTCAACATCATTTAGGGTCTTCTTGGCAAAGAAACTACAGTGGGTTTTCTATTTTCTTCTCCAGCTCATTTTATAGAGGAAGAAATTGAGGCAAACAGGCTTCAATGACTTGCCCAGGATCATATAGCTTGTAAGAACATTTTTGGCCAGATTAAATTCGGGAAAATGAGTCTTCCTGATTCCAGGCTGTGATATTGAAATCACTTTAAAAGACTGATATATATTAATTCAAGGTCGCCAAGGAATTCACTTATGTTATTCCTAAATGAAACTCTCAAGTCAACTGCCAAATTTTTATGGTGTTTTAATTACAACAGGAGGAAGAAGGTATTAGAGGGAGAGAGAGGGAGAGAGAGAAGGAAAAGGGAGAGAAGGAAAGAAGTTTAACTCAGAACCACTCTGGCTCAGGCTGAGCCAAAGTGGGCATTAAGGCTTTGGATAGCCAAGGCAGGGAAAGGGATCAGTACTTATCACTCATGTGACTAATCTGAAGGAAAGCAGTCCGCAGGGCTCCTCCAACCCCAAGCACCAGCCTCGAATGACTCTCACCCTCCTCACAGGAAGTCCCCAGAACTCCAGAGCTGTTCTCTACCTCACTTCCTGCATCTCACATGTGCCAATGGTGGCTCTAGCTTGTCCTAGGACTGCCCAGAGGTCTGTCCTTTTTTTGCACATGTATGTTGAAGGCCATATTCTCAAATAATTAAATCTTGAGTTTGCTGCAGCCCTTCCTAATCTTGTTACACTGAGTAGGGTGGAATTTCCAAGTGTAGTTTCCAAGACCTGATTCTGTTATTCCAAGTATCTCTATTGTTATTGATTAGGAAAGAGCTAAATCCAATCTTCTAGAGAATGGTCTGAATAGGGTGGAGTAGTTTTGAAATTCACAAGGCCCAGCACTCAATCTACTTAATCACCTAGCTGCCCTAGTCTTATTTACTCTTAATATTTAAGACAAATTAACCTAAGAAAGTCATTGAGAAGAGCCTGCCCCTCGATATTTGTGAGATCTGGAGCAAATCATTTCATTTCTTAAGTCCCTAGTTTCCCACTCTATAATGTAAACAATATATGCTTAGATAGGTACAAATGAAATGCAGAGCAAATGTAAAGAATTCATAAGTATGTAACAGATATAATATTAATAATAATAATTAGCATTTCTATAGCACATTAATGTTTTAAAAGCATTTTATGAATATTATCTAATTTTATTCTCACAACAACTCTGGGAGGTAGTTACTATTAATATCTTCATTTTATAGACGAGGAAACAAGTAGAGGTTAAATGATTTGCCCAGGGTCACATAGATCATAAGTATCTGAGATTACTTTTGAACTCAGGACTTTCTGACTTCTAGTTCAACATTCTATCCAGTAAGCCCCAATACTATACAGTAGGGCCCCTTTATCCATAGGATATATTTTCTAAGACCTACTGGCAGATGACTGAAATCGCAGATATAAGTGAACAACTACTGACCCTGATATATCTGTGCTTGCTCTCTTCCTGTTTTTGCCCCTGGGTTCAAGGAACAGACCACTGCTGTACAGGGATTTCCTGTGTTCCCCAGGTGGGCATCTGGTGCTTTATGGGCAGACCCCCCCCCCCAGTGCTTCATATTGACCACAGATAATTGGAACTGTGGAAAGTGAAACTGGTGATAAAAGAAGCCCTATGATAGATGGATAGATAGACAGACAGATAGAAACAGATATAGAGACATATAGCAAATATAAATACTAGCTTTATCTGTTTTACAAACATATCTTGTATTTCCTTCTATGTGTGCCATTTTAGTTTTTCCCAGTAGAAAGTAAGTTCTTTGAGGTCAAGGATGGCTTTTTGTTTTGGTTTTTGTCTTCTCATCTTAAGCACCTATTATGGTACCTGGGCATAGTAGGCAGATGGTACTTGTTGAATGGAAAAGAACTGGATTAAAGGATCCCTCTCATCCCTTCCAGCTCTAAATGCTGGAAACTTTATGATTCTGCATTTTTTCCTCCCTAGTCTTGGTTCAGAGGAAACGATAATAACACTTTTAGTTCTGCAATGGAAGCCTTCCCTAGCCCCAACTGTGAGAAAGCTATGCTGCTAATTAAAATGAACCTAAGAACATGTAACAAAAATTATCAAGATCTAAAGGGAAAATGCTGGATCAAAGAAAGTCCATGTGTGAGTAAAAATGAAACCTTTGTCATTAATTAGAAATGCCTGAAATGATCGTGTACTATGGAAAGATATTTTAATGACTTTGAACAGCCAGATTTCTATGATACAGACTTCCTTATACCAATAGTCAAAAACTTCAGGAATCATCACCTACCCCTCTTCTGAGCCCTAAGCAATGAGCTGCTGCTGGTAATCTCTACCTGGATGTTGCAATGTATGGCAAACACAATGCAGCTTGTTCCTGATTATAAATATTAGAACCAATTACCATATTTTACATAATTATAACTTTTAATAATATGAATTCAAATACATGGGGCCACTTCAGAAGATTCCTTATTCACCCTAATTGGGACCTAGATGTATATAGAATGGAGCTTCCCCCTTGATCTACTATCTTCACTTGACTAGTTCTATTAGCGGCTCACCAGGTCTCCCATATTTAATATAATGGTTTAATCTTTGACTCTTCCCTTTCCTCTAATATATAATCAGTTGCTAAGTCCTATCTCCTCCCAATGCCACCCCATAGTGAAAACCTTCATTATCATCTCCAACGATTATAACTTCTTAGGTTTCCTATCTCTCATACCACTGCAAAACTCATCTTTCTTAGTGTAAAATAATGGAAAGAGCTCTGAAATCATGATTGGAAGACCTGAGTTTGGATCTAGCCTTTGAAATTTACTAGTTGTATGACAGTGATATAGATTTCTACCCTTACCTGATGGGTATCCCAGGTCACACAACATATTTCAGCAACAATAGCCCATGCTCTGCTTATGACCCATTTTCTGCAAACCTACCAAAAAAAAAATAGACTATCATGTAATTATTTAATTAAACAGTAAAGGAACTCATCCATGAGATGGCACCACACTCAAGCTCATGTTGTGGTTGTTTGGTTGTTTTCAGTAGTGTCTGACTCTTATTGACCCCATTTGGGGTTTTCTTCGCAAAGAAACTGGAAGGGTTTTCCATTTCCTTCTCCAGTTCATTTTACAAATGAGGAAATAGGCAAACAGTTAAGGGATTTGCCTACACAACTAGTGTTTGAGATCAGATTTGAACTCAAGATGAATCTTCCTGGCTTCAGGACCAGCACCTAGCTAAACTCAAGCTCATAGTGGAATAGTTTTGTGGGTATTTCCAATAAGCATAGGCAGGCTTCTAGGCTGTGGTAATTCTACTATTCACCAGAAGGTGCTCAGGTTACAAACTCTTAGAGAACTTCTCACTCCCATCTGCATGAGTTCATATTGCTGGTAGCATTTACTGGGTGTTGAATCTATGAGTATAAAAAATGAATATGACTCTCAAATAGTAAAATTTCTATGGTTCCACTCCCATCTCATATCCAAGAGATTTTAAAATTATACCAGATCTATTTAAATCACATAGGCAATCCATACTGTGACCATACTCATTTATTGGACAGAACATTATAAAGAAACTCTCATCCAATGGTCTCTTCCCAAACTTCCTTTCAACCTATAGTTTGGGGAAAGATTTAATGAATAGCATGCTTTTTTAGAAAACTGCCAGAACTGGCTCTATACATGATAAAGTAATAGGATGAATGAGACAGAAATAGCTACTCACCCAAAGCCTCTTATCTCTTTCTCTCTCCCTATATCTATCTGTCTGTCTGTCTGCCTGTCTATCTGTCTGTCTGTCTATCTGTCTCTCTCACACACACACACATATACACACCTTGGGACTATGTCAGATCCTGTTGGATTTTCTGATGGATGTGATTCTCTCTCTTTTTCTCTCCCTAGCAGCTATGTCAGGGACACATATGTGACAGTGAGAACATGTGCTTGCCTAAATGCACCTGAGACTTGACCTCAAATCCATCACTGCCTCTTCTGCTTTGTGCTTCTTTCCCTAAGAACAGATTATCAAATGCTGCTACTGCTATTTTGTTAAACTGTTTTAGTCGTGTCTGACTCTTTGTCACCCAATTTGGGGTTTTCTTGGCAAAAAACCTGAAATGTGGTTTGCCATTTCCTTCTCCAGCTCATATTACAGATGAGGAATCAGAGGCAAACAGGGTAAAGTGATTTGTCCAGGTGTCTAAGGCCAAATTTGAACTTAGGTCTTCCTGATTCCAGGCCCTTCACTCTATCCTTTGTGTAACCCCTTCATAGAAAATTCCAGCCCTGGTGGTAACCTTGCAACCTGAGAGTTCTTGGGTTCTGACTAGAAGCAGGAGTTATTTCCTGCAAATAGGCTACTTCTTGAAGGAGAGGATGACCGCCAATCTTCCTGGACTAGAAAGCCCAAGGTTATTTGGTAGTGAAACAATTGTTATTTCCATATTTCAAGAGGAAAAATAATCAGACCTGTAATGGCACATTCCATTGATATTATTAAATGGTGGTGGCAAGCAGAATGGTTTTCAGTCAGCAGGGAAAGCTAGAACTCAATTCTTCTCGTCATTACCTCCTTAGTTGTCAACATTTTTCTCCCAGCTGCACTAAATTCTGTGTGGAGAAAAGGATAAAATTTAGGGTATGGCACCCCCACCCCAATCTGTATTGCATTTGAGTAGCAATACAAATGACTGCCCAGACTGTTTACCAATATTTAACCAAAAGGTAAGAATAATGGATTTTGGCCTGCTTTAATCTTGGCATAGGTGAGACCACTTTGGGTATCCTTCCACATCTTCCTAAAGGTGGGAACCACTCCCCCCATTTGCCTATATGATTGATCTCTTAAGCTAACTCCATGTTGGGAAATCCACTGGGATACATTTTAATATGGATGATGGATACAATGTCTCTTTCTGTCTCCTAACTGAGAAAGACTCTAAAATGATGTAGTCAAGAATGTAAAATGAAAGGAGGAAAAAGGGGCTAGAAATGAAAATGGAAAAAGACACCCTGATGTAAGGCTGTCTCCCTGCAGTCTTATAATGTATATTTCTTCCCTCTTTGGAGATTCAAGATCTGCAGAAAATAAATCATTCAGGTGAGATTCTGAGTGGGCCAGAAAGATAATGTAGTCTTTCACAGAAAAAAAATATTGCCATGGAAACCAGACAGCCAGTTCCCAGTAGGTTTACTAAGCCGCTGAACACTGTAGGTTTCCCAGACAGCTTTCTGCTGCAATCTAAAGAACAAATATTCATGTAGTCAGAGTAGCCATTGTGTATCTTGAGAAAAGGAGCATACTGGGTCCTGAAGAGGACTGAGTTGCACAAAACTATAAGCCAACAGAAGGGCCCAAGATAACAACTGGTAACTCACAGAACATTTGAATTGCACCTCCATAGAACACATATAAGGGAGAAAGAAGAAAAAGGCAAACCACTCCTGTAGTTTTGCTAAGAAAACCCCAAATAGGGCCACAAAGAGTCAGACAGACCTGAAACAATTGAAAAACAAAAGGTAGAGAGAAACTCCATTGACACCCTACTCCAGCCCAACAGAGAAGGTCTAGATTTATGGATTCAATCAAAGACTACTGCTATCATTATCAGATTAAACCATCTTCATGGAATTAATCAATCAATCAAAGGCATAAACTAAGCATGGAAAAATCCTTAATCAATTTGGACTGAGTGAAAGGTTTTGAGTCTTTGCATGAAATGAAAAGACACCACACAGGAAGAATAAAATTGGTTGAAGACAATCAGTTATATCATGCCCTTTGGGTCTTGGATTAAAACAACAAACTGGTTTAGAATCAAGTGCTTCTAATAGCAAGCCAATCTAGTGGTAGCATAGCTTCCACCAAGTCCATGAAGGAGAATTGCTTAGGGAAGAGAAAGGTTCTGTTCACTAAAGGATGACCTTGTCGACTTTGAAAGGTCAGAAAATTGGGACTATCATGTTGCCAACCTGAAAAAAGTACAGAACAACCAAAGTATTTATACCAATGGGTCTCTAATCAGGGCAAGATATTATAATGGAGAAAAAACACATGGAACTCTAGAGCTGGCATTATAATTTTGGTAAGCGACACAAAACCAAACATTTTAACTTAATTGGAACTACAGAAACAGAGGTGCTTAAATAATCTTGTGAAAAGGGAAAAGGGGCAAAATCCAGGTTACTTGAGTTCACCAAAAATTGAGAAAGATTCAATAGCCAGAATCAGAGCAGCATGGAATAAAACACAATGGCCATAGTCTAGGGCAGTGATGGTGAACCTTTTAGAAGGGCAGAAGATGTGAGAAATGTCCTCAGGTGATGGGGAGAGAAGCAGCCCAGCCCCAGGTCCCTCTGGCTTTCTAATAGCCAACTCTGATGTGGAACAACAGCATGAGTGCCCACAGAGAGGGCTCTAAGTGCCATAGGTTCACTACTATGGTTCTAGGGTGATTGGAAAGATTTGATTGTCTTCTTTAACTCAGACACAGGAAAGCAGCAAAACCAAATCATAGTTAACCCAATCTTTGTCTTTTAAAATCTTTTGTTTTAATACTCTGGGAAAGAGTCAATTGGAGATTCCTTGAAGACAAGGTAGTCAGTGTCTTATTAGTGTCCCTATAATAGCAGTGGCTGATGGCAGTGTGTACAATGAGAGCTAAGGACAAACTAGACATGCTATAGAAAGGAAGTTTCATGATTTTGCAAGTAATCAATATTAAAAAATGTTTTCTTGTTTACTTATTTTCAGTCATGTCCGACTCTTTATAAGCCCATTTGGGATTTTCTTGTCAAAGATCCATTATGTGGAATAAAAACAAGGACCCACTTCCTACCCTCAAATTAAAAACCTGGAGTCAGAAAGTGAGAGTAGAAGAGGCAGAAGTTTATTTTCTTTCTCATGAGAAAGGGCAAATGCTTAGGTGGGCAAATGCAAATGCATGGGTACAGATTCAGACATTATATAGGTTCCTGACATGAGATTCCCACCCCACCCTGTCTAACCCCCACTGTCTTGGGGCACTTACTACCTAGGCGCAAAGTCTACCCCAATAAGAAAAGAGCAAGATACATAGCATGAGCTCATCAAGAGCTTCTACTTGGGAGGGTAAGGTGTCACCCTAAATTTTCAAATGTATGAAGAGATAATGAGGCAGCTGGGCTGAGTGATATATATGGCTTCTCTTGCTTCTTGAACTGTGTCAGGATGTCCTTGGATAAGAAAATAAAAAGGCCTCCCATCTTCCCAACTCACCAGGCCTGCCTCCTAAATTTACCAAGCAAATAATCAAGAAGTCCTTGAAACTAAAAAAACTTGCTTACACATTCCATTCTTAATTAGGGGGAGGTAAACTGGTGACTTTACCTTGAGGACACATTTAATTTTATCTCAGTCACTGGAATGATTTGCTATTTCCTTTTTCAGATGACTTTATAGATTAGGAAACTGAGGCAAACAGGATTAAGTGACTTGGCAAGGTACAGCAGCTAGTAAGTGCCTGAGTCTGGATTTGAACTCAGGAAGATTCATCTTCCTGACTCAAGGCCTAGCACTCAATCTACTGTCTCTCAGCTGCCCAATCCCTGAAAGATATGTCTCTCCTAAAGGATATTGTGTGGTATAAAAGACTGCATAAGAGAGAAAAAGCCTTCCTTCCACCCAACAAAGAATTTAGAGGTATCACTTCTCACATATACTTTCTACATATAAGCCTACCAGAAATGTTTTTAAGTCCTGCCTGACACTTTGTGACCCTAATTGGGGTATTCTTGGCAAAAAAAAAAATACTGGAGTGGTTTGCCATTTCCCTCTCCAGCTCATTTTACAGATAAGGAAATTGAGGTGAACAAAGTTAAGTGATTTGCCCAGGGTCACACAGCTAGTAGGTGTCCGAGGCCAGATTAGATGGATCTTTCTTACATGTATTCTTTGGAGGTGGCAAATAAAGTGCTCTGTGAATTACCATTTGAATTCTTATCCTAGATCTGACTCCTGCCTTATAGTTTTGCAAATGATTTCTTTTCTGCAGTAAATTTCCCAGGTGATATTAGTAAGTAGTAGAGTAAGAATATTCAATCCATAAGTATTTCCCCTAAAATCTGAGAAATACTGTGCAAATTTTGGGGGAGAATGCTTTTGGATTGACTGTTCTTATTCTACTACCCTAGTAATAACAAAGCTAACTCTGGCTTATTGATTAATATAAATCAATAATTAGGGGACAGTTGAGTGGCTCAGTGGATTGAGAGCCAAGCCTAGAGATGGGAAGTCCTGTGTTCAAATGTGACCTCAGACACTTCTGAACTGTGTAACTCTGGGCAAGTCACTTATCCCCCAATGCCTAGCCCTTATCACTCTTCTGCCTTGGAACCAATACACAGTATTGATTCCAAGATGGAAGGCAACGGTTTCTTAAAAATATCAATTGGTAATTAATGGAAAATTTACTGGTAGGGACCCTTCAAATTTATGGAGATAGATATCCTATGCCTCCTTAATCTTCTCTCCTCCAGGCTAAGCATCCTTAATTCTTTCAACTAATCTTTATACAAAACGAATTCAACCATCCTGGATGTCCTCCTTTGGATGTTGTCTTATTAATGTTCTTAAATTGAATTGAACACATTATTCTAGATATAACCTAACTTGGGCAGAATATAGAAGGATTATCACCTCTATTTCTGGAAGGCACATTCCTTTAAAAACAGCCCAAGTTGCATTAGCTTCTTTTGATTGCCTCATCACATGTATGACTCATTTAGTTTTTTTAGTTTAGTCAGTCAACAAATACTTATTAAATAAATGCTTATTGGAACTGAGGTACTGTACTAAATACAAGGTATACAAAGAAAGGAAAAAACAGTCCCTGCCCTCAAGGAGCTCACATTCCAATAAGGGAAGACAACATTCAAACTGTGTATATTCAGACTAACAGGAAATATTGGTGGTAATCTCAGCAAAAAGGCATTAGCTTTAAGGTGGGTCAAGAAAGACATTTTGAAGATGGGATTTGAACTTGCAGAAGCAGATGGAGAAGGGCCTGTTTTTGAATAGGTAAGCCTAAAATTGAAATTCCTGGACATCTTAGATCTGTGATGGTGAATCCATTGCACGTGTGCCAAAGATGGCATGCAGTGACCTCTCTGTAGGCATGTGCAGACCTCAGGCTTGGCCAGCTGGAAGCCTAGCCCTGCCTCTGAACATCAGTGGGAGGAGGTGTGAGGCTGCACTATCCTGTTGGTGGAGCACCAGCCAGCCCAGGGCCACCAGTAGCCTGGCCCAGGCCCCTAAATACAAGTGGGCATTGGAGCCTCCCCATGGAGCTCAGCCCTGGCTTTGCCAGCCTGCATCCAGGCCCTGCCCCCAGCCCTGCCCAATGTAGAGGAGGGGCACTACTCATCGTCAGGAGGTGGGGCATGGCATGTTATGGGGGGCCCAGGCACAGTAGTCTTAGGGAGTGGGGGGGGTATGGCACAGGGTCCCTAAAATGTTCTAAAAGGTTTGCCACCACTATCCTAGATTATAGGTGGCTTTAAAAGCAAGGCTGGGGTCACCTAGAAGGCATAGCAGTAGATAGAGCACTAGGCCTGGAATTGGAAGGATTTGAATTCAAATCTGACTCTGGGCAAGTGACTTGACTCCATTTGCCTAGCTAGCCCTTGCCCTTCTGTCTTAAAGTTGTTACTAAGACAGAAAGTAAGGTTTTGTTTTTTTTTAAAGCTAGGATGAAATTATTTGTATTTTATCCTATAGACAATAAAGAGCCTCTCAAGATTTTCTAGGAGGGATGTACTATCATTAGATATGCCTTAAAAATGCTAATTTCGCTGCTTAGTGAAGGACAGACTGGGGAAGAGACAGAATGGAAGCAAAGAAACTAATAAGAAATCTACAGAAGATACAGTGATCTCTGAGGAACAAGGCTGATAGCATGTGAACAGCACATTTCATTTGGTTGTATACCTAGGGAATCTTGGTTTTTATTTGAAAGTTGGACATTTATTGAATCCTGAATCATAATGGACATTGATTTTACATATCAAACTAAAGAAGTTAAAATGTAAACATTTTTTAAAAATTAACAATATTCAAATTTAGTGAGGTCCCATGTATTATGAGCATTGTCCCCAAAACATAGCATGTAGGTGTCATCATGTGGCTTGAAGGAAAACAGAATAGATGATCTTTGGCTTTTTCTCTCCACACTACTTCCTCAAGGGAGATTCTAGTTCCTGCCAAGAGGATGAGGTCAAAGGCAGCTGCTCTGCTCTCCTCAGAGGGAGGGATATTAGACTAGCATTTTATTTATCTGCTCACTTTAATATGATTTGTCTAGGATATATGATTTTCAGGGTCAATCCAACTTCTGACCATTGTTTCTTTTTTGGAGGAAGGAGGATCCCATTGTACTATGAAGGTTGTTTCTAACACATAGCATGGTCGTGTCCAAAACATAGCAAAACAGAAATTAGAGATAATATACAAAGGAGAATACATACCAGACAATACAGTAGGAAGGAGTTCTCCCATTGGGAGTGAGGTAACAGCACAACAGAGAGAGTCCCAGATCTTACCCAAGGGAAAATTCCCAGAACTCTCTAGTGTAACAAGCTAGGGATGAGGATATAATAGAGCCTGTCATCTTCTCTCATATCAGCTTCTTCTCAGTCTTTTCCTTTAGTAACCTAAAGTAGGATTGGCATCTTCCATATTGTCTCCTGAAAGTTGTAATCCAGAAGAGACAAGTCTGTAATTTGAAGAGACTCAGCAACTTTAAAGAAAGCTCAAAAAGACTAAGGGAAATTGAGAAGTAGAGAATGAGATTGAAAGCAATGACATTTCCTTTGGCTTCTATTGGATGTCCCCATACACTAAGAAAGCTGCCCCAACCTCCTATGGGCTCTAGATTCTAGGCAGACTCCATGGTGAAGGGACTGCTGGCTCAGAGTATGCCTAGGCACAACCAGTTCACCACATATGCATTTGAAGGAACAGTGACTTTCTCAGAGAGAAAGAGAAGAGAGATCTAAGAGATGTTGAGGTAGAACTGCAGTTGATTAAATGTGCAGTGTCAAGGATAATACCAGGACTGTAAATCTGGGCAAGTAGATGAATAATGATTTTTTTGTCCAATTATTTTCAGTCTTGTCTGATTCTTTGTGATCCCATTTGGGCTTTTCTTAGTAAAGATATTGGAGTAGTTTAGCATTTCCTTCTCCAGCTCATTTTAAAAATGAGGAACTGAGGCAAACAGGGTTAAGTGACTTGCCCAGGGTCACACAGCTAGTAAGTTGTCTGGAGTCAGTTGTGAATTTAGGAAGATAAATCTTCCTGATTCCAGGCCAGGAGCTCTATCCATTGCACCAACCTAGCTTCCCCATGGATGATGGTACTCTCAATAAAAGCAGGCTATTTGCAGGGAGGAATGATTTTTAAGGAAAACACAATGAGTTCCATTTTGAACATGATGAGTTCAAGATGCTAATGGGACATTGGGGTAGAGGTATCCAGTAGGCAGTTAGAAATGCATGTCTGGGGGCCAGCTGGGAGGCTCAGTGGATTGAGAATCAGGCCTAGAGATGGGAGGTCCTAGGTTCAGGTCTGGCCTCAGGCACTTCCTAGCTGAGTCAAGTGCTGGGCAAGTCACTTAATCCCCATTACCTAGCTCTTACTGCTCTTCTGCCTTGGAATCAATACACAGTATTTATTCTAAGATGGAAGGTAAGGGTTAAAAAAAAAAGAAAGAAAGAAATGCATTGCTGCAATTCAGGAGAGAAAATTGAATTTGGATATATATATACATATATATATTTGAGGAAGATCTGTACAGAGATAATAATTGAATCCATAGTTGCTAATGAGATCACCAAGTTGGAGTAGAAAGAGAAGAGATCCAGGACAGAGCTTCTTCCATCCTTAATAGGAGCAGGATAATGGTTCAGTGAAAGAAACTCACAAGGTATAGTCAAATGGGTAGCTGAAGGTCAAAAAAAGCCAAAAGAAGAAAGAGTGTCAAGAAGGATGAGGTTCTGGTTGATAGGATCAAAAGCAACTCACAGAATAAGTAGGTTGAAGACTGAAAGTAGGCCATTTATATTAGAATCACATAGTGCTTTCAAGTTCACAGATGCAAAGGGATATGTGCATGGGCATAAGTAGAACTAATTAATATATACCTATCTAGTTAGACTAAGTCCATGGATAGAGCCATGGATAGTACTTAACTGATCTTGGATGGAATCAGCAAAAGGCTTTTTTTCCCTCAGGGCTTAAGGTATTACAGAAAAGACTTGATGAAACATTAACTATATCAGTAATCAAGAAGTCAAGTACAGAGGCTGAGTTATTGGTAAGTATTTTGTTAAAGTAGGACACCATCTTTCTATCTCCCTGTTGAAATGCCTTCTTTTAGATCTAACTCAAATACAACCTCCTCTTTGAAGTCTTCCCTTATCCTCTCTGCTGAAAATGATATCTCCTTATTTACTCAAAACATTTTATTTGGTCCTTTGTCTTTATATTCTGCCTATTATGGCTATTTGTGTACATTTTTGTCTTTATTCTTAGCTGATGAGCCTTTTGAGGGCAGAGAATATGTCTTGTGCCATTTTTGTATACTTAATGCCCAACACTAAATCTTATATATATTTATATGGCAGCTAGTTGGCACAGGAAATAAAAGCATTGGACTCTGAGTCAAGGAGAACAAATCCTATTTCATATACTTAATAGATGTGTGACCCATGGTAAGTCACTTAACCTGTTTGTCTGTAGTCTAGCATTTTTGTCTTTGTAATTTATAGGAGTTTATGCAGAAAATAAACTTTGGTTCCATTGTTTTTTATCTTCAAAAGGTTTTTTATTTTCAAAATCAGATAATACTATCTGCTTCTCAGGATGTTGTTGAGGTGTTTTCCAACTTTAAACTACTGTGTAAATGTTGGCTATTACAATAATTTCTTTTCTGTTTAACTCTTATTTTTCATCTTGGAATCAATATTGTGTATTGGTAAGGGCTAGACAATGAGGGTTAAGTGACTTGGCCAGTGTCACATAACTAGGAAGTACCTGAGGCCAGAGTTGAACCTAGGACCTCTGGAGGCATGGCTCCCCATCCACTGAGCCACCTAGGTGCCCCTTATAGTGTTAAGGTCCAGGATTTCACCCACCACCATGGAAGTCCACGAACAATGCAAACTGGCAGAGAAAGGCCATTTATTGAACTGATACGCGCATCAGTGGGAACCTCTATCATCAGAGTTCCGAGTTGCTTCTGACAGGCTGGGCTTTTTATACTTTTCTGTAGGTACCTTACCATCCTTGGAATTTTGCCTGCACATATGACCCTTATCTGCTTCCTACTATTCTTGGAGCTTTGACAATTCTATATTGTTGGGGTCCCCCTGACCTGTTGTTTGACATATTTGTTGGGGTCCTCCTGGCCTTTATCTGGTACCTACTGCAGCTGGAGATTTGGCATATTTACGGTTCTGATAAGTTTCTCAAGGCTGACCAGCTCATTAGGCCTTCCTGCTAGGATTTGGTATATTTACGGTTCTGACAGGTCAGCTTGTTAGGCCCTCAAGTTTGGCCATTTTCCGGCCTCCCTCATTAGCAAATTCTTAATATTTATAAAATTGAAGCCTCTTGTTCTGGAGTTCTTAAGGATAGTGCTTCAAAAACAAAGGCTGTACTTAAAACCTTATAAATGGAACAGAAGCTTTTTGAGAAAAGGGTCTGTTTCATTTTTGTTTTTACATGCCTAGCACCTAGTATGATGCCTAGCCCATAGTACACAATTAATAAATGGTCTTTGAATTGAATCTGCTGCTGTTGTTGCCCATCACAACCTCACTTGAATTATACTTCTCTATATACACACTCTTCTTTTAGTAGTGTGAAAGGAAATTCTTGGTTCTCTTTGTGTATTCCGAGTTGTAAAAAGGGAATCCTTTATTCTTTTTTTGTAGTTGGAGTTAACACTTTGGTTAACAATAACTTAAGTATCCCTACTTTAGTACCTCACTAGATTGTGAAGACAGGATTAACTCTCCTTTGTCTACCTTTTGATTGAATCAACACAAGTTTAAACTAGGTGGAGGAGCCTGCAAACCACTTAGAGAATTCACACCCTCAGAAACTCAATCAGCCTGGAAATTGTGAACTTGGAAGCTGTGATTGGCTCCTGTGAAGAGGGGAAGGGACAAGAAGCCACTATAAAAGGTCCTGAATTTCTGGGCTGGTAGTTGAACTTCAAGAAGAAATCGATCTTGGGACATTCAACTACTCTTGTGGTCTCTATTTAGAATATTTCCCTTCAAGGCCCATCTCCTTTGAGTATCTCCAGGAGCCTCCATTTTGTGGAGTAGCCCAGGCTAGTCTTCATTCTCCTATTGGCTTTTCTCAACCCAATACTTTCCTGGCTTCTGACCCCAAGGACCCATTAGTCGAACGAGTGAGAGACACAGACATTATATTTGCAGAACTGCATTCATGTATTATTCCTCTCCTAAGAAAAGGATCCCTCTAGCTACAGGGGCTAGCTAGTTTTTTATTGCTTGAAAACTACCATAGCTCAGGGGAAGAGGGTGTAACAATCATCTCCTGAAAATGGCCTGGAAGCTCCTAGAATGTGTTATTTTTTAATAACAATTGTTCTATCTGGAAATTCCGAAAGGCTGCTCTTGATTGAGATGATTGTTTTACATTGAAAAGTCACTAAAGCGGCTCCTGGTCCAAATCAGGATTCAGTCCAAGGTCCATGGTTGCATTTCTCAAGCTAAGTTAGATATACTGGCAAAGCATTTTCTTTCAAAGCATCTTTCTCCACTCTCCTTCTTCTCTTAGACCAATAATAACCAATTTGTCATAAAAAGGCTTCATCTTCTCCATTCCCAACCCCATCAGATCAGCTGATCCAGATCACATAGGCTGAACTCGTCAGAACGCTTTGTCTCATTCTGATTGGATCTTAGTATCATGGGGCGGAGTTATGCAGGAACTGATCGAACACAAAGAGCTATGATTGGAAGAAGGATCTAGTATTCCCACAGCTTCCCGCTGTCGCCTAAGTTGCAAGGGGACGGGCCAGCCTCGAGCACGTTTCTGCCTCTCGATTGGCTTAATTTCTCCGTCACTCACGATACCACCAGTTTATTGGATTTAAAAGCTACTGCAGTAGGAGAGCTATTGGTCCTGCGTAGCTGGTTCTTCCGCGAGAGGAAATGACCTTGGAACTCAGAGTTTGAGAGACTGTTAGTTTAGGTCTCTCCGAGTCTTGGAGCTAATTGATTCTCGGGGCTCTTTCAGTGAGTCTTGGGGCTCCCTGAGCCTCGAGGCTCCGTCTGGGGGTCGCGGACAGGTTAAGTTGTTCGATTCCTTGCGTTTCAGTTGGGCGGAGAAACGGACAAGTAGGAGCTAAGCGGCCTAGAGAGAGAAGTCTCCAGCTGGGGCTGGTGGTTCCTTCTCCTGATATCGAGGAGTTGGAGGATGGGTTGGGGCTAAAGCCGAGGCTAGGAAGGCAGGAATAGTTTTGGTCGCCTTTTGACCGCAGGGTGCCCCCTCCTCCCAATGCAGCCCTCTGGCCGCTTCCAAGGACGAGTTGCAGAACTGAACTTGGCATCCACAAAGTGCAGGGGATAAGGAAGCGAGTGCGCCTCGAGGTAGAAACTCAGTCATTTCAACTCAAACAGCCCATAAACACACGCATATACACACATCCATAGATGTGCATAACTATATATGTGATACATAAGTATATATGTTTGGTGTGTGTATATTTGTGATTTGTTATTATAGTTCAGACGTTCCAGCTGTTCATGACCCAATTTGGAGTTTGCTTGGCAAAGATATTAGAGTGGTTTGCCATTTTCTTCTCCAGCTCATTTTACGGATGAGTAAACTGAGGCAAATAGGCTTAAGTGACTTGCCTAGGGTCACATAGTACAAGTATGAGGTCACTTTTGAATTCAGGAAAATGAGTCTTCCTGATATCAGGCCTGGCACTCTATCCTGCACCTTTTACCAGCCCTTTAATATATGCACACACACATATAAATACATTTAAATTAAAATATCTATTAAAACACATATATAGTTTTAATTAGTTGAGAATTACCTTCTCATCCTCCCACCACCACCCACTATTGAGAGAGAAAAACAAAACCTATTACAAACATGGATAGTCAATCAAAGCAAATTTACACATTAGCCATGTCCAAAAAAAAAAGTCTTGTTTTACATTCTTAGTCTTTCACCTCTATCAAAAGGTGGGTAGCATGTTTCTACATAAATCCTCTGAAATCCTGATTAGTCATTACTCAAAAGCTCAATAGTACCTCTTCACATTTATATAACAAAACTTGTTCATTTGTTTCCCAATTTATGGTCACTCCCTCAGATTCCTTTTCTTTGCCACCTCAAAGAGAGATATAAATATTTATGTACATTTTAGTTTGTTTTGCTTAAAAATATTCCCTCCCTTAATTTGCCTTGCTTCAACTTCCCCCTCCCCCTTCTTTCCTTTCCCTCCCATTTTTCTTTCTAGTGACATGTAATTTCTGTACCCAATTCTGTGTGATATGGGAGATAATTTTCTTTTTTGTCTTTCAATATTTTGCTTTTTTCCAATTACATATAAAAATAATTTTAAATACTAGTTTTCTAAAATTTTGAGTTCCAAATTCTTTCCCTCCTTTCCCTTCTCCTTTCCTGAGACAATAAGCAAGTTGATCGAGGTTATACTTGTAATATGCAAAATATGTTTCCATATTGCTCATATTGTAGAAGAAAGCACATTTAGAAAAAAAAAACCTATAAAGAAAATAAAGTTAAAGATAGTATGCTTCAGTCTGTATTCATACTCCATCAGTTCTTTCTTTGAAGGTATATAGTGTTTTTCATCTTAACTCCAGAATTGTCTTGGATCAGCTGAGCATCATACCATATTGATGTTATTGTGTGTACTGTTCTCCTACTTCTGCTCAATTCACTTTGTATCAGTTTTGCAAGTCTTTCCAGGTTTTTCTGAATTCATCTTGCTCACCATTTCTTATAGCACAATAATATTCCATTACGTTCATATACAACTTGTTCAGCTATTCCCTAATTGATGGATATCTCAATTTCTAATTCTTTGTCACTCTGAAAAAAAAATTGCTATAAATATTTTTGTACAAATTGATCCTTTCTCCTTCCCCTCCTTTTTAAAAAATCTTTTTAGGGTACAGACCTAATCATGTATCAGAGGGTGGGTACAGTTTTATAGCCCTTTGGGCATACTTCCAAATTGTCCTCTAGAATAATCTGATCAGTTTACAACTCCAACAATGCATTAATGTCCCAATGTTCCCGCATCCCCTCCATCATTTATTATATTCCTATACTACCATATTAGCCAATCTGATAGGTATAAAGTGATGCCTTAGAGTTGTTTTAATTTGCATTTGTCTAAACAATAGTGATTTAGAGCATCTTTTCATGTGACTACAGATAGCTTTGATTTCTTCATATGTGAGATAATTTTCCCTCACCTCTCAACTGCACCCCTCCCCATTGTATTCTTCTTCCTCTCTTTTTCTGTTCCTTTCTTAAGATAAAGTCATAACAGAACCACTCCTGAACTTTATCTAATTAGATTTCCTTTGTGTACCCTGAAAATGATAGGGTTGTGAAGGGACACATATATCATCTCCCCATATTTGAATGTAAGCAATTTATTCTTTTTTTGTTCATATTCAGGCATTTTCAGTCATGTCTGACTCATTGTGATGCCATTTTGGGTTTTCTTGTTAAAGATACTAGAGAGGTTTACCATTCTTTCTGCAGCTCATTTGACTTATGAGGAAACCGAAGCCAACAGGATTAAGTGACTTGCTCAGGGTCACAGAGTTATGTGTCTGAAGCCAAATTGAATTTTCCTGGCTCCAGCCCCAGAGCTCTATCCACTGCACCACCTAGCTGTCCCATTTATCCTTATTTAGTCCTTATTCTTCTTTAGTCCTTTATCATTATTCATTTGTTTACCTTTTAATGTTTATCTTCACTCCTGTGTTTGAATTTCAAACTTCTATGCAGCTATGGTCTTTTTATAAGGAATGCTTGAAAGACCTTTATTTCATTGAAGATCCATTTTTTCCCCTCTGTAGTAAGACAGTTCTTGCTTAAGCAAATTTATAGTACATAAATTCTACTTTACCTGAAGAAATCTGAAATAAATTTGCATTCCAAAAAATACCTGTGCTCTCTCTCCATTCCTGCCCATGGGATCTTCAGCCTTCTATCCCCCCATTTAAAAAAATAGAAAAAACAACAACAAGAAAAACCCCTCCAAGTGGAAGCAAAGGAACTGATATAAACCACTTGGCGTGAGATCTCCTGAACATAGAGAAGAGACTTTTGCCCCATTCTAACCCATGGGCCAAGTGTCCTCACTGACTTTCAGCTATCTTTGATGTGGTATTGAGTATCTCTCCCCTGCCCTTGTAACCTATTCTCTCCAGTCTGTGTCTGGCCCCAACATGTCTGGTCCCTCCCTGTTCCTCTGGTCCTGTCCTTGAACCTCATGTTGGCTCCCTCCCTCCCAGGGTTCAAGGTCCCCTTCCACTCACCCTCCCAGAATTATGTAAAAATAACATTATATAGAGGTCTAAAGACAGATGTAAAGGAGAATTGTCTATATTATGCTAAGTTTTAATAAATTATTCTTGGCTATAAGCCCATATCCTTTGCCTTCTGGAATATCACATTTCAAATTCTTTGCTCCTTAAATGGTGGCTGCTATATCGGGACTGACTTTTTGTTACCTGAATTCTTTTTTTCTGACTTCTTGCAGTATGCTTTTTTTTACCAGGGAAAAATTTGGATTTTGACTATGATTTTCCCAAGAGTTTCATTTTGGTGTTTCTTTAAGGAGGTGCCTGCTTGCTTCTTTTTATTTCTATTTTTTCCTTTGTTTCTAAGATCTTTAGGCAAATTTCTTTAAAGATTTCTTGAATGAGGTTGGCCAAGCTCTTTCTTTGGTCATGGTGTTCAGATGTACAGTGACTTATTTTTTTTTGTCTTTGAGCTGTCCTTTCTAGTCAGTTGTTTTTGCTGTGAGATAATTTATATTTTATTCCATTTTGTGAGCCTCTTGACTTTTTTTTTAATATTTCTTGTTGCCAGGTAAATTGATTAGCTTCTGTTCTGTCCATATGAATTTTCAGGGAGTTTGTTGCTTGGATAGAGTTTTATATTTCTAGTGCCAAGCTTTTAATTCCCTTTCCAATTCTTCTATATCTCTCATTTCTTCCCCAGTTTTTTCCTTAAGCATTCTTATCCCACTTATGAAAAAAACATTTTTTAACTTTTAAAATTTATTTATTTTAAAGTATTTTCCAAGGTTATATGATTTATGTTTTCTCCCTCCCTCCCCTTCCCCCCTCAGTTGACAAGCAATTCCACTGGGTATATATATATAATCACAATACTGATTTCCATATTATTCATTTTTGCAATAGAGTAATCTTTTAAAACCAAATCATATACCCACGTAAACAAGTGATAAATCATATGTTTTCTTCAGCATTTCTACTCCCACATTTCTTTCTCTTAATGTGGATAGCATTCTTTCTCATAAGTACCTTGGGATTGTCCTGGATCTTTGAATTCCTATTAATAGCAAAGGCTATTACATTTGATGGTCCCATAATCTTTCAGTTATTGTGTTCAATTTTCTCCTGGTTCTGCTCATTTCACTCCTCATCAGTTCATGGAGATCTTCCCAGTTTTTCTAGAAATCAAGCTTAACTCTTTTTTAAAAAACTCTTCATCATCTCTTCCAGGAATTCTAGTTGGATTTTTGATCCAGCTATATTTTTCTCTGAGGCTTTGCTTATAGATATTTTAGAGGCATTCACTTCTTTTGCATTTCTGTTTTTAACACCTCTGCCACCATAATAGTTTATTATTATATAGTTTGGGATTTTTTTGGTCCATTCTTTCTGCCTATGCCTACTTCCTGATTTCAGACTTGATGTTAGGGTTAGGCTCTGCCATGCTTCCAGAAGGAAGATCTGGGCTTAGTCCTATTGCTGCTGCCTTGGGTTTTTGAGTGTTATATTGTTCTAGGATCTCGGGCAGGCTGGGGATTTGCAGGCTTCCATGCTGTAAGTGGGGCCCTTCTCCAAGATTGGGGTCTGAGCCATTCCACTGCAGCTACTGGCTTCTGAACTTTCTCCTTTCTAGATACTCCATCCAGGACCTCCTTATCTGGAAAAGGCTCCTGCCCAAATATGTCTTCATTGTCCACAAACCTTTCTTTCTGTCTCCCTATTCTAACCTGGCCAGGACAAATGAATTCAATTTGACTTTTTTCTGGATTTCTCCATCAGAATTTTAAAAATTTGTTTGGAGAAGCTGTGGATGTGAATTACATTACTTCCTTCAGTCTCTCCTTGGCTCTCTCTCGAGAAGCATTTATTTGTTAAACATAAAACATTGCTCTAAGGACTGAGAATAAAAAGAAAAACTGGCTGAATAGGACTTGCTCTCATGAAGTTTACAAGTTATTACTAATATAAAGGTTTAAGATTTGCAAAGTGCTTTACAAATTGTATCTCATTTGACCTTCACAGCAAACCTGGGAGGCAGGTGCTATTATTATCTCCATTGTATAGCTGAGTAGTTTGAAGCAGATAGAAGTTAAGTGACTTGCCCAAGGTCATACAGTACTAAGTCTGAAGTCAAAATTGAACTCAAGTCCACCAGTCTTCAGGTCCAGCACTCAATCCATTGCAAAGACAGAATGAGTAAATGAATGAAAAAAAAAATTTAATACATGCTTAATATGTGCAAAAGCACTGAGGATACAGAGAGAAAAGTTAGATAGTCCCTGACCTCCAGGAATTTACATTTTAATGGGAGAAACATCACATGAAGGTTTTAGTTGCAAGAAAGCTAGAAAGCACATAACATTTCAGATAAAAATCATTGTGGTTTCTTTTTTTTTTATTTTATTTGGTCATTTCCAAACATTATTCATTGGAAACAAAGATCATTTTTTTTCTTCCCTCCCCCCCACCCCCATTGTGGTTTCTGATAGAAATTATTGCGAGTACCAAGGACTGATGACAAATCTTTTCTGGGTCTTTTCTAATTGTTGCTCCAGGCTCCAGGGGAGTGGTAGCTCCCAGGTTGGGCCATAAGCAGGTCCAGTGGTCTGGTCAGGGCTGTCATTCCCAGGACTATTGGGCTCACATGTTCCTTTGTAGCAGTTAATGGTGGTGGTGGCTATCAAGACAGTCTCCTCTATATTCATTTTTCACCTTAACCATAGCATTGGGGCTAAAGACAGAAGCAGTACACAAATAACTCATAACTTGCTTTGTAACTAGGGAAAATTCACTTTTGCCTTGGGGCCAAATTTTCTATGTATCATGTTCTATGGACACAAATAACTATGGTACAGGGGAGCATGAGACAAGTCAAAGGAGAAGCCCAGGCAAAATAATATTTTAAACTGGAGGATGGAAAGATTAAACATATCATTTGCCTCAAGAGAAGGGCAGATCTCCTTGATGCTGTAAAAGAGAGTCAGTAGATATAAAATATAAATTATATACATATGCAGTATATAGATTATAAATATACACATACACATATTCTAATGATCAAAGGCCTGAAGGAACATTAGATGGGCTAGGTAGTGCCTGTGGGTTTCAATAAGTCTAAGAGTTAGGAGGGTTTTTTGTGTGCTGTGTGTAGGAGGAGATTGGAAAGACAGGAAAAGAAAAGAAATGAGTGGGAGTTAGAGAAAATTGAGGTCCATTTATTAGAGTTAGCAGAATGCAACAATTACTTGCCTCAGGTATGACTCAACATCAAGTGTGCCATCAGTCACCCTTTTCTCATATTTTGTGATTCTTATTTGCTAATTCATTCTTCAACTTGAAAGTGAAGGAAAGATATCTTTGGCTCAGTGTTCTTGTTATTATTGTTCAGTTGTTTTCTATTCCGTCTGACTCTCTGTGACCTCTGTTGGGTCTTGGAAAAGTATCTTGGAAAAGATACTGGTGTGGTTTCTATTTCTTCTCTGGCTCATTTATAGAGGAGGAAACTAAGGCAAATAGGGTTAAGTGACTTGCCTAGGGCCACATAGCTAGTAAGTGTTTGAGACCAGATTTGAACTCGGGAAGAAGAGCCTTCTTGATTCCAAGCCCAGTGCTCTATCCATTTCCCCATCTAACTGTCATATTTACTACAGAATACTTTAACATCATGCATCTTTGTTTACGTAGCACCTTCACCCAGAAAACTTATTGTGAATAATGTTCTTGTCATCTATCATTTTTGTTCCATAGGCAGATTATCTAAACCTGTGCATGTACAATAAAAACATTGAGAATCAGGAGTTGAGGTATGAAAGTTTAACAACATGGGAGCCCACCATGAGGGATGCTTTTGTAATAAGTATATATGTTATATATAAAGCTTATAAAAAATTTTGAAAATCATGTAAAGTTTTAAAATAAGTTTATAAATCCACGTAAATCTGAAGTTGTAAAACTACATTTTCTATGGCAGATGGGTGGCTTTTTTTTTTTTTGGTGATTTCAAATCCTGTAGAAGTTTTGTTTTCCAGCCTTAGCCATTGTGCACAAATACTTTGTTCCTGTTATGAACACACTGTGTTTTGCTGTGATTATATATTTTCTTCCAGTGCTAGACTGTTATTAGGGTCCGATTACGCACTCCAGCTCAGCTGACAAAATCCCATGAAGCTATGGTTCTGGGATAATGTGTTAAGGTGGGTCTTAATAGGTGTGGCAGAGTATATGGGATTTTCAGGGAAAACTAGTACCTCTGGGGTGAGGGCTTGCTAAGTCTTTTCCAGGGCTGCTCATCCACCTTGAGTGTCTAGCTTTTATTCTACTCTTACTATGATTCCAAGAAACTGTAACATGTACAGTGGTTACACCCTAGTAAAACTGTCTTGACAGACTTCAAATGCATCAGTGAATTAGGGAAATTATTTCAAGGAATGTGAAAACTTCCCCCATCAGAATGGGTGGATGAGAACAATTTGTCCCAACAGCCATGAAGGAGACTGAAGTAGGCTCTATCATAAGACATTGTAGATGTCAGGGTCATTCACTGCATTCTGGGTCATCAGTAGACTTTAGGGCTTGGATGACTGGAAGAGAGAGTGAAGCTTATGGATTTGTGCACTTAACTCTAATTGACTTTCAAGTCAAAACATCACCCTGTCATGTCATTGGTTTTCTTCAAAAACAAAGGATGAGCAACAATGATATTTATTAACTACCATCTTCTTATGAACTATTTAATGGGAATCCAGATTTATTCCTAGTTTTTACTGACCAATTTATAATTTTACCTAATATGTACTTCCCTGTCTATTATCTGTTCTCTGATAGTAAATCTTTACTTTCCCTTCTACAAAATTCCATTGTTTCTGACCTGCTAACATAACTAATAACCATATATTTCCTAAACTGAGTATCAGGGACTACTGCTTTCTGTGTACTATAGATCTATGCTCTGAATATATAATAAGCCACTTATCAAAATATTTCTGCATGTTGCTAGATATGATTAGCAACAGTACCTGTCAATAAATTCTTGGACAATTTTTATGTCACTAGGAAAATTATAGCTTAATATTTTTCATGTTCCCTATTTAGGTATTGATGTAGAGATAGTAAACAGCTAAATGGCCCAGTGGATAGAATACCAAGCCTGGAGTCAGGAAGACCTGAGTTCAAATGTTGCCTCAGGCACTCATTAGCTATGTAACCCTGAGCAAGTCACATAACCCTACCTCTGTTTACTCATTTGTAAAATGTAGGGAAATGGCAAACAACTCCAGTGAGAACATTGTTCCAAGGACCCTCAAGATTGATTGTTCTCCATGGTTTGATATTAGGAAAACCAACCACATAATTGACCATATCAATAATCAAACCAACAGAAATAACATGATTATCTCAATAGATGCAGAAAAAGCCTTTGACACTCATTCCTATAGAAAATACTAAAAAGTATAGGAAAAGAAGGGCCCTTCCTCAGAATAACAAACATGTAAAACCATCAGCAAATATCATCTGCAATGGGAACAAGTTAGAAGGTTTCCCAATAAGATTAGGAGTGAAGCAAGGATGCCCATTATCACCTCTATTATTTAGTATTATACTAGAAAGGCTAGTGGTAGAATTAGAGAAGAAAAAGAAATTGAAGAGATTAAAGTAGGCAATGAGGAAACTGAACTATCACTCTTTGCAGATGAGTTGATGGTATACTTAAAGAATCCCAGAAAATCAATGAAAAGGCTAGTGGAAATAACAACTTTAGCAAAGATGAAGGGTATAAAATAAACCCACATAAATCATCAGCATGTGTATATATTTCCAACAAAACTCAGCAGCAGGAGTTAGAAAAAGAAACCCCATTTAAAATCACTCTAGATGATATAAAATATTTAGGAATCTACCTGCCAAGACAAACACAGGAATTATATGAACACAACCACAAAACACTTTTCACACAATTAAAACGGATCTAAATAATTGGAAAAACATTAATTGCTCATGGGTAGGACAAGCTAATATAATAAAAATGACAATCCTACCCAAATTAATTTACATATTCAATGACATATCTAACAAACTACCAAAAAACATTTTTATTGAATTAGAAAAATATTATACAAAAATTTATTTGGAAGAACAAAAGATCAAGAATATCAGGGGAACTAATGAAAAAAAAATGTGAAGAATGAAGTACCAGATTTTAAAACTACTATAAAGCTATGATCATCAAAACAATATGGTACTTGCTAAGAGACAGAAGGGAGGATCAATGGAATAGACTTGGGGTAAATGACCTCAGCAAGATAATATACGATAAACCAAAAGATCCCAGCTTTTGGTACAAGAACCCACAATTTGATAAAAAACTCCTGGGAAAATTGGAAAACAGTATGGGAGAGATTAGGTTTAGATCAACATCTCACACCCTATACCAAGATAAATTCAAAATGGGTAAATGACTTAAATATGAAGAATGAAATCATTAATAAATTAGGTGAATATAGAATATTATACCTGTCAGATCTGTGGGAAAAGAAGGAATTTAAGACCAAGAAAAAGAAAGAGAACATTACAAAATGTAAAATGAATGGTTTTGATTTTATCAAATTAAAAAGGTTTTGTACAAATAAAACCAATGCAACCAAAATTAGAAGGAAAGCAACAAATTGGGGGGAAATTATAACAGAAGTCTTTGACAAAGGTTTAGTTTTCCAAATATATAAGGAATTTGGTCAAATGTACAAAAAAACCAAGCCATGATCAAAGGATATGAATAGGCAGTTTTCATGTGAAGAAATCAAAACTATCAATAATCACATTAAAAAGTATTCTAAATCCCTCTTGATTAGAGAAATGCAAATCAAAACAACTCTGAAGTACCACCTCACACATGTCAGATTGACCAATATAGCAGCAAAGGAAAGTGATAAATGTTGGAGGGGATGTGTCAGAATTGGCACATTAATATATTGCTGGTGGAGTTGTGAATTAATCCAACCATTTGGGAAGGTAATTTGGAACTATGCCTAAAGGGCACTAAAAGACTGTCTCCATTACTGGGTTTGTGCCCCAAAGATATAATAAGGAAAAATACTTGTACAGAAATATTTATAACTGCATTCCATGGGGATTAGGGAATGGCTGAACAAATTGTGGTATCTGGTGGTGATGGAATACTATTGTGCTGAAAAGAATGATGAACTGAAGAAATTCCATGTGAATTGGAATGACCTCCAGGAATTGATGCAGAGTGAAAGGAGCAGAACCAGGAAAACACTGTACACAGAGATGGATACACTGTGTAGCCAAAGGTATGGATACTTCTCTACTAGCAGCAATGCAGTGACCCAGTACAGTTCTGAGGGACTTATGAGAAAGAACTATGGGAGCAGAAACCCAGAAGAAAAACATGTGATCAATCACATGGTTAAATGGGGATATGATTGGGGTTTTGGCATTAAAAGATCACTCTATTGCAAATATGAATAATATGTGAATAGGTTTTGAACAATGATACATGTATAACCCAGGGGGATTGCTTCTCAGCTCTGGGAGGGAATAAGGGTGGGGAAAATCATGAATCATGTAACCATGGAAAAATATTCTAAATAAATTAAAAAATAAAAATGGGGGAGGGAAAAGATTGATTGTTCCCAGAAAGTTAAAGCAAAAGAGAGACAGACTGAAATGGCTATAAATTGAGTTTGCCTTTTTCCCAAGGACTGAGTTTAAAGAAAATAAACTTAAAAAAAATTTTTATTTAGTCAAAGTCGAATATTTTTAACATGGTTACAAGAATCGTGTTCTTTCCCTAACCCTCCAAGCTTCTACTCCCTTCTGTAGCTGATGAGCAATTCCACTGGGTTTTACAGGTGCCCTTGATCAAAACCTATTTCCATATTATTAATGTTTGGACTAGGGTGATCATTTAGAGTCTACATCCCCAATCATATCCCATCAACCCATGTGATCAAGTAGCTGTTTTTTTCCTTCTGTGTTTCTACTCCCATAGTTTTTTCTCTGAATATAGTGTTCTTTCTCATAAATCCCTCTGAATATTGTTCTGGATCACTGCATTGCTACTAATAGAGAAGTCCATTTCATTCAATTGTACCACAGTGTATCAGTCTCTGTGTACAATGTTCTCCTGGTTCTGCTCCTCTCACTCTGCATCACTTCCTGGAGGTCGTTCCAGTTCACATGGAATTCCTCCATTATTCCTTATTCCTTTGAGCACAATAGTATTTCATCACCAACAGATACCACAATTTATTCAGCATTCCCCAATTGAAGGGCATCCCCTCATTTTCCAACTTTTTGCCACCACAAAGAGCGCAGCTGTGAATATTCTTGTACAAGTCTTTTTCCTTAAGAAGAAGATAATAAACTTAACAAAAAAACCCTCTTACCTTCCATCTTAGAATCAATATTAAGTATCAGTTGCAAGGGAGAGGAGTAGCTCCACCCTTAGGTCAGGGTCTCAATTCACTGAGTCACTTAGCTACCTCAGAAGATGATAAACTCTTAAACGCATCATATTCACCCAAGCATCTGTGACTATGGCTAATGCATCTTTTCTAAGCTTCAGTAAACTCAGATAACCAGACTTGTTTTTGCCCTCTTAAAAAACTACCTAAGCACCACATCAGAGCAGTGACTCTATGTGGTATTTCTTGATTATATTCTCCTTGCCCTAATTGAAGATTTTTTATTAAAATTACTATTGTAATTTTGATTTTTTTTCTTTTCATGTTGAATTATTTTTGCCAAGAAAACCCCCAGACAGGGTCATGACTGAATTTAATGAACAAGAAGTGGAAATAATAGAATATAAATAAATCAGCTTTATGTTTTGGTTGTAGGTGGCCAGAACAAAATCAAATTCTTGTAAAGTCATTGGGTAGCTCAGTGGATTGAGAGTAAGGCCTAGAGACAGGAGGTCCTGGGTTCAAATGTGATCTCAGACACTTCCTTAGCTGTGTGACTCTGACTTAATTCCCTTTGCCCAGCCCTTACCACTCTTCTGCCTTGGAACCAACACATTGTATTGATTCTAAGGTGGATGGTAAGGATTAAAAAAAAAAGTCATTTTCCCATGCCAAAGTAGAGACTGTTGGATACAAAATGTTCTTTTTAATATATATTTTATTTTTTCCCTCAATTACAAGAAAAAACAATTTTTAGACCTTTATTTTTTAAAGTTTGAAGCTAATTCTCACCCTTCCTCTCTCTTTTCTCTTCCCCTTCCCTGTAATGGCAAAGCAATCTGATATTTATTTTACATGTATAATAGTGTAAAACATCTTTCCATATTAGGCTTATTGTGAAAGAGAACTTGAACAAACAAAAGAAAAGTGAAGAAATAAAGTGAAGTATATAATATGTCTTAGGCTGCATTCAGTTCTTTCTCTGGAGGTAGATGGCATTTTTCAGCTTGAGTCATTGAGGATTTTCTTGGATCACTGTATTGCTAGGAATAGCTAAGTCAATTCACAAATGCTCATCATATGATATATATTTTTAATTCAAAAACATTTTATTTTCCCAATTACATGCAATAACAGTTTCCCACATATGTTTTCCAAAATTATAAGATCTAAATTGTCTCTCTCCCTTCCCTCCTGCTCCCTCTCAGAGAGGGTAAGTAATTTTCATCATAAAATATTGCTGTAACTGTGTAGTGTTCTCCTGGTTCTGCTCACTTAGGTACAAAGTGTTCTAAAGCTATTATCTAAATATGACCAAAAATATTGGCTTGAAATAAAATTGTTAGGTTTTATTGGCAGTTTTCAGGTTTTTTCATCTCTCCCTTTGTCAGTCAACAAGAATTTGAATATCTGTTCTGTCCCAGGTCCTGAGGATACAAATACAGAGAATGAAATAGTCCTTACTCTTAAGGAGTCTCAATTGGTCTCTGTTCCACAAGTCTCTCTTCTCTCTAACCTATCCTCCACTCGGCAGCAAAAGCAATAATCTTTAAACACAGGTCTAACCAAGTCATTCCACTATTCAGTAAACTTCAGTGGCATCTTATATTTCTATAAATAAATTAATTCCTTTATTTGTCATTTAAAGCCCTTCACAATCTGGCTTCAGCCTGCCTTAATCAGTCAATTGCAAATCATTTGTAATGTATTTACTGTCTGGTTCTGTGTTATAAACAGGGACAAAAAACACCCAACAAAAAAGTTTTTTTTAAAGACAAAAAAAAGGTTTTTTTAAAGATAAAAGCAAACTGGTCTCTGCCCTTAAGGAGCTTACTCTCCAATAGAGGCACTTGCTTGTATACATACAAGTATAGAATATACAGAATATAGTAGGATCCTCTTACTTACATTTATCTGCTGTCAGCTTCTATAAGTTTCCCTGTAAAGTGACCACAAGTCCAAGAAGTTCTTCTGTGGCAGAAATCTGCCCCTGGTGGCAGTCTCTTCTACTTCCATTTTAACTTTTTAGAAGTTTTTTTGTTTGTTTTGTTTTGGAAGATGAGAGGCCACTGAGCAAGAGCTTAGAGGCAGGAGCGGGGAGAGAGAGAGAGCATGTATATAGGGGGATCAGCAGGTATTTGCTTATAGGTGAGGTCTCAGTTCCTTGACTGGTCTTGGAACATATAAACAAAATGAACACAAGGTAGTTTTGGTTCAGTACACTAATAGAGGGGCTTTGAAGAAAGCATGGGCTCTAAGAGGCACATTCCAGGCATAGAGTATGGACAGTACAAAGGCAGGAGACTAGAGATGGAGTGTCAGTTGTAAGGAATAGCAAGAAGACCAGTTTATCCAGACCAAAGAGTTCAGGAGGGGGCATAAAATTGTAATAGTAATCAGTTTATTTTGCCAATTAATCATCCATGTTGTGGCCTCTAATACTTACTATCTGTTTGATCTAGGGCAAGCCACTTAATCCTATTTGCCTCAGTTCCCTCATCTACCAAATGACCTGGAGAAGGAAATGGTAAACCATATCAATATCTTTGCTAGGAAACCCAAATGGGGTCACAAAGAGTCAGAAATGAATGTAATGATTAAACAAGTAGCTGAACTGAACAACAGGAATAACTGGAGGATGAATGGAAGGGAAAACTATAGGAAAACAGAATGAAGAAAGTCTTGAAGAGATTCTAAGGGTCAGAGCTCAGGTGGAAGCACATTTCTGTATAGGGGAGAATTGGTGCAAAGGTATATTTGAGCAAAGAAGGCTTTCCTAGGTAGGGCACAGGGGAAGACAATATGCCTGAATCTCACGGTATGTGGAGGAGAATAAGACATAAGAAGACTGGAAAAGTCAGTTAGATTGTGAAGATCTTCAATAGTCAAAGAGAGACATTCTGGTTCTTGAGGGAATAGTGAGCCAATGGAATTTGTTGAGTTTGTGTTGGCCAAGGGATCACATGATTATATCTATACTTCAGAAAAATCATTTTGGAAACTTTGTGGAGGATAGATTGGAATGGGGAGAAACTTAAAGATGGGGAGACCAATCAGAAGGATATCACAATTGTCCAAGTAAGAGACGATGAGGTCCCAAACTAAGGTGCTGGCTGTGCGCATGTAGAGGTGGGGATATTTGTGAGATAAGTTGTAAAGATGGATATAAGATTTGGCAATTGATTGGATATGTGGGGTGAAGGATTGGGGATGACACTAGGCTTGGACATGGGATTTGAGACACTTGTGGGATATCCATTTTGAAATGTTCAATAGGCAGTTGATGTAGGACTAGAGCCCAGGATAGAGATCGGATCTGTGTATATACAGATGTGAGGATAATCTTTATACTGATTATAAGTAAACTGATTGTAGTCCAGTTGGATGAGGTCACCAAGAAAGAATGAAGGAAAAAGAGAAAAGGGCCTAGGAAAAAGCCTTGAAGTATAATCATGGATGGTTGGTTAGTGGGCAAGACATGGATGATTGACCAGCAAAGAAAATTGATTATTTTTATAATTTTACACTTACTTCTTGTGTTCTATGGTCTGGATAAACTGTCCTTCTTGCTATTCCTTATACATGATGCTCCATCTCTAGTCTTGCGCCTTTGTGCTGTCTATACTCCATGCCTAGAATGCAATAATTCCTCACTGTGTCTTTTAGAGTCCATGGTTTCCTCAAAGCCTAGCTCAAGAACTATTTCACACCAGAGGCCTTTCTTAATTTACCCCATCTTCATACCCATTGTTGTTTGTTGTTCAGTTGTTTCAGTCATGTCCAATTCTTAGTGACCCATTTGGGGTTTTCTTGGCAAAGAAACTTGGATGGTTTGCCATTTCCTTCTCTAACTCATTTGAGAGATAAAGAAACTGAGGATTAAGTGACTTGCCCTGGGCCATAGAGCTCCAGTATCTTTACCAAGAAAACCTTAAATGAAGTCACTTGTTGGACATTACTGAAGAAACTGAATAACACAAAGAGAATTCCTAGCTTCTCTTGAAAAATTTAAGTTCAAGTAACTAGGCCTAAAAGAACTACATTCCAGGGTACTAAAAGAATTGGCAGATATTTTTACCAATGAACTTGACTCTTTTTGACTTTTATTCCTGGCACAATTCTAGAATGTATTACTAAGGGGTTGTTACTAAACATCTATAAAGGAAGTAGTACTCATAAAAAGTCAGCATAGTTTCATTAAAAATAAGCCAGACCAAGGGACATCTCAGTGGATAGAGTGCCATGCCTGGAGTCAGGAATACCTGGGTTCAAATTTGACCTCAGATAATTTTGTATCTATGTGATCCTGGCCAAGTCATTTAGCCCTGACTTCCTAGCTTTTGCTGCTCTTCTGCCTGGAAATTAATACTAAGACAGAAGGTAAGGATTTTATTTATTTTTTAAATATATACTCTATATTACCATGGGAGCAAACCTATACCATGCATGCCAGAGGGGGCACTCAAAATCCTCTATGTGGATATGCCTGCCCTTGCTCCTGCACAGTTTGCTAGAGTTTATTATGCTCCCCACCTCGTCTCCACAGGAGCCTGAGTACATCATCTTCCCCTCTAAAAGATTTGCTATCATTGCCCAATGTTAGTTAGTTAGTTAGTGGTAGTCTCTCGGTGACCGAGAATGACTATTGTCTTTGTGCATTATCATCTATTGATGTACCCTCATGTGGCTTTGAAGTCCAAAGACTGAGGTGCAAAGTTTGTTGCACATGGGGCATGGGACGCCAGTTGTTATGGGAGGTGCGGTTGTGGCCTGGTGTCGGTGTTCGCGCGCAGTGGCAAGACATCAACGTTGTTCATCTTCAAAGGTGGTGGCGGCATGGTTAATGTGGGTTCGCCAGCTGCTTCTGACAGAGGCAGCAAGTTCTAGTTGCTTTGGTGTCATGCCAGCCCACTTCAAGTTGGACTTTAGCTGATCCTTGAATCTCTTCTTTGGTTGGCCTTGTCTCCTGGGTCCAGCTGACAGTTCACCGTAGAATATCTGTCTTGGTATTCGCTGTGGGTCCATGCAGATGACGTGTCCAGATCATCGTAGCTGGGTTTTGAGGACCATGACTTCGATGCTGGTGGAGTTGGCTCTGTCGAGGACTTCCTGATTGGTGATTCGGTCCTGCCATCAGATCCTCATGATTGACCAGAGGGAGCATTGGTGGAATTGCTCCAGCTGTTTCATGTGCTTCCGGTACAGTGTCCATGTCTCACAACCGTACAGGGGCGAGCTGAGGACCACTGCATTGTACACTTTGAGCTTCGTCGCAGTGTTTACACCTCTGTGTTGGAGGACTTTGGAGCGCAGCTGCCCGAGTGCCTGGCTGGCCTTTTGGATCCTGGCATTAATCTCATGGTCTAGGGACCCGTTGTTGGCGATGGTGCTGCCCAGGTACTTGAAAGTGTTGACGTTAGAAAGCTGCGTGCCGTCGATAGTTATGCACGGCTGGTTAGTTGGCCTCCCTGGTGCAGGTTGGAACAGCACCTCTGTTTTGCTGAGGCTGATAGTCAGGCCAAACAGTTTTGTTGCGGTGGAGAACCTGTCCACAATGGTTTGAAGATGATTTTCTTGGTGGGCCATGAGAGCACAGTCATCTGCAAAGAGAGCTTCCAGGATGAGTCTCTCTGTTGTCTTTGTTTTTGCAGTCAGGCGGCGAAGGTTGAATAGTGAGCCATCCAGTCGGTATTTGATGTAGATGCCCAGGTCTAGATCCATCACAGCATGTCGTAATACTTGGGTGAAGGATAGGTTGAATAGTACCGGATCAAGGACACAGCCTTGTTTCACATCATTGGAGATGTTGAAGCGATCAGAAGTCTCTCCACCAGATAGGACTTCCCCTGTCATGTTGACATGAAAGAGCTGGATCAGTTTGATGAATTTTGCTGGGCAACCAAGCTTGCTAAGGATCACCCACAATGCATCCCTGTTCACTGGGGTGCATGGGGTGTTCAGGGAGGGGTAGTATCTCTGGTATGGAGGGCTTGTCATGCCCTCCTAGGGCAGCTCTCCAGCCTCTGACCCCCCACCTGACACCCAGCTCTCACTTGTGGCTCCCAGTAGCTGCTAGCATAGGGCAGCAGCCACATCCCAGGCAACGGCTTCAACAGGCCGGCTAAACCTTGTGAGGGTAGCCATCAGGTCATCCGCTCCTGGTGAACCAGGGCTTTGCTCACCCAGCTCGTGAAGACTGCTTTGGCAGAACAGGCGGAAGATTGCCCTATGAGGACTGTTTAAAAGTACTGCAGGTGTCAACCCTCTATCAACCCAACCCTCAAAAACAAACAAACACATCACTTAAGATAAGCATTCTCCTACCAAAAAGATGGCCTAAGGGCTGGGGAAGGGGGAATGATATGGTAATTATTTTCTTATTTTTTGAAGAGCTATCTTTTGAAAGGCAGATTAGACTGACTTTTCTTTATTCCAGAGAAAAGAACTAAAAACAATGAGTAGAAATTGCATTGATGCAGATGGGGGGAAAAACTTTCCAATAATTTGAGCTATACAGAAGTGGTTGTCTCTGCTGGTAGTGGATTTCTACTCCTTTCAGGTCTTCAAGCAAAGTCTGTGTAACCATTTTTGGGGGAAAGGTTGTAGATGGCATTCTGAATTCTGATATAGAAGGAACTAAGAGTCTCAGATCCATTTGAATTCTGTTTTTTTTTTTAACTCTCACTCTGTCTTAGAATCCATTCTAAGTATTGGTTCTAAGATAGAGGAGTGTGAGTGGTAGGCAATCATGAATTAAGACTTGCCCAGAGACCACAGCTGGGAAGTATCTGAGGTCAGATTTAAATCCAGGTCTTCCTGACTCCAAGACTGGCTTTTTGTTTTTAAATTTTAAAATTTTATTTATTTAGAATATTTTTCCACAGTTGCATGATTCATGTTTTTTTCCTACCCCTCTTCTCCCCCCCCCTTCCTGAATAATATAAAGAAAAGATTATAGCACAAGATGGCTTTTGCAAGAAAAGGCAAGAGATGGAATGTTGAATGAACTGCCAGTCAACCAGAGGAAGAGTTGATTCCAAAGAGAATCTGGCCAGGAGGAAGTTAGGAGGCCAGCAGCTGGAACTGAGGCACTTCTTCCCTTGGGATTATTGGGAAAAGGCTGGTAGACAAACTTGCTCTGGATTCCTGAGTATTTATTGATTGAGTACTAGGAAGATTGGGAGCTTAGATCTAAAGAACCTTGTTAGTTTTGTTATCCATGTCTCCCCATAGAAAATTAACCCTGTTTACTGAACTTAACACCTTGGAAGAATCTTTCAATTGACAGGAAACCCTTAGAGATTAGGGAAACCTTATTCCCCTCTCATCTTCTCCATTTCCCTTATTTCCTTTACTTTAAGAATAAAACTCCTTTTAGTAAAGAGCTAGATTGTGAGACCAGGCCTTGAAACCCTCTTAAATCTTACCCTTAGGAGGAAAGCCATTTTAAGTCAGCTGAGAGAGACAGGAAGTGGTGTGAGGGGAAGGAGTGCAAAACCCAGCCTTTACCCTAGCTGGCTTCCCATGTCTCAGTCCTTATTACTGTATATACTCTTGTAATAGCATCTATTACAATAGACAAGAAATTCCATTGAGTTATACATGTATCATTGTTTAAAACCTATTTCTATGCTATTCATATTTGCAATAGAGTGATCTTTTATTTTTTGTTTAATTTGGAAAATTTTATTTAATTAATTAATTAATAATATTTTTTCATGGTTACAAGATTCATATTCTTTCCCTCCCCTGTCCTTACCCTCCTCCTGTAACTGACACACAATTCCACCTATTTTCGTATTATTGATATTTGCACTAGGATGATCATTTAGAGTCTATATCCCTAATCATATCCCCATCAACCTATGTGATCAAGCAATTGTTTTTCTTCTGTGTTTCTATTCCCACAGTTCTTCCTTTGAATGTGGACAGTGTTCTTTCTCATAAGTCCCTCAGAATTGTCCTGGATCATTGCTTTGCTGCTAGTAGAGAAGTCCATTACATTCAATTGTACCACAGTGTATTGGTCTCTGTGTACAATGTTCTCCTGGTTCTGCTCCTTTCACTCTGCATCAATTCTTGGAGGTTGTTCCAGGTCACATGGAATTCTTCCAGTTCATTATTCCTTTGAACACAATAATATTCCATCACCAACATATACCATAATTTGTTCAGCTATTTCCCAATCGGAGGGCATCCCTTCATTTTCCATTTTTTTTTGCCACCACAAAGAATGCAGCTATAAATACCTTTGTACAAATCTTTTCCTTTATGATCTCTCTGGGTATAAAACCAGCTGTGCTATGGCTGGATCAAAGGGCAGGCTGTCTTTTAGTGCCCTTTGGGCATAGTTCCAAATTGCCATCCAAAGTTGTAAATTGATCCAATCATTCTGGATGGCAACTTGGAAATATGCTCAAAGGGCTTTAAAATTAAACTGTTTCCCTTTTGATCCATCTGTAAAGATGAAAATTAATATACAATAATGATATATTATATTTTATAAAGTTATATTAATAATAAGTATAGCAAAAGAACTGCCTTAATTCAGCCTGGTCACAGGTCAAAAAGAGAGTCTAGGAGGAGCATACATCCACTTAAATACCAATAATGTGATCTTGCCAACATGGAGACACAGGAGAGATTATAGGGAATTTTGGAAAATACTAAGGACTTCTGAGGAATGAAGTCAAAGGTTCAAAATCTCCATTCATACATTCCACCATGTGATCCTATTAGAAAACCAACTTCCCCAAAAGGATCATGGAAACATAATCAACTTAAAAATTGCAATCATTTGTGGATAAAAGGGAAAAAAGAACAAAGCCAATGATTACTAGGTTGACAAAAAGCCAATATAGGGGGCAGTCCCCTTTGGCATAAGAGTATACATTCAGGACAAAGGCATATCAACCCCCCATAGTTCAATTCATATTCCAAAGTTCACTTTGGATCTTCTGTTTTGTGAATGAGGTGCTCAATATTTTCCTCAATTTTTTCATTCTTTTGGTTTTGTTTTATATTGTCCTGCTGCCTTGAGAAGTCGCTTGCTTCTAGTTGTTGTATTCTGGATATTAAAGACTGGATTTCTTCCCTGGATTTTTGATCATCCTTCTCCTTCTGGTCTGATTTTCTTTGGAGGTCATCTTTCATCTTCTTTGCTTCATCTTTCATTTTCTTTGCCTCATCTTTCATCTCCTTTGCTTCATCTTTCATATTCTCTGCCTCATCTTTCTTTTTCTTTGCCTCATCATTCATCTTCTTTGCCTCATATTTCATCTCCTTTGCCTCATTTTCAAGCTGATTAATTTTGGCTTTCAAGACACTGTTTTGTTTCCAGATGACTTATCTTACTTTTTAAGTTCTTTTCCCAGTTGTCTTCAGCCTCTCTTAATTGTGTTTTGAATTGTATTTTGAGTTCTTCCAAAGCCTGTATCCAATTCGCTGGAGTTTCTGTGTTTTTGCTTGGTGTTCCTTCATCCTTCTCTATTCTGTTTGCTCTTTGTTCATTGCCTGTATAGAAGCTGTCGATTGTAATTTCTTTTTTCTTTTTCTGTTTTTTGCTCATATCTACCCCTTCTTTACTCCCTGCAGTTGCCTGCACTTTTGCTCCTCTCTTTTTTTGTGGGTTTCGGCTTTTCTGTCAGCCTTTACCCTTGGAGTTTTGTCAGCAAATCTCTCAGCGCAGTCTTTGGGGGAAGGGTGTTGGAGCTTGAGCTTCCCTGTGCTCTGGAAACTTTGATGGAATTAAGTCCAGCAGTCTGTGGGGAAGGGGTATTGGAGCTTGAGCTTCCCTGCTCTCTGAAAGCTTTGATGAGATTAAGCCCAGCTGAAATGCAGAGCTGGATGTGCCCTGAGGCCAAAACCTTGGCGGGGGGGGGGGGGGGCAATATGGAATGTCTCCACTGCTGCAACTAGGCTGCCTGCTCTGTGCTCTGTGCTTATTCTCTAACTGCTTTCCCACTGCCTATTTGATGCTCTGAGCCTGGCACAGCTTTGTTCTTAAGGTACTTCCTCCAGACCAGTGCCTTTGCCCACTCAGAGGTTCCAGCTATCGCTGGAGGCTTAGCGCTCTAGGTGGGGGAGAGGTCCTGGGACCCTCCTTCTTCCTTCCCCTTAGACCCAAGTGTTCCTGAATTTAGGCTTTTGGGGGCATACCTTTTAAGTTGAGTTCAGCAGGAGGGTTCCTTGGCTCTGTCTTGTTGTTAGGTTTGATTTTCATTCCCCTAGGAGCATTTAGTTTGTAATTGGCAAGGAAGGGTTTTCAGAGGTCTGAACTTTCGCTGCCTCTATGCCGCCATCTTGACTTCACCTTTCCACTTTGGATCTTCTGGTGCAGCATGTGGTCTCTGCAGTCATCTATCTTCATGGCACATTCTGGATTCTGGGAGGTAGCAAGTTCCTTATCCTAAAATTGCTCAAATTTAAATAAAAGTTCACAACAATAAACTTGGCTGTCCTTAGGTGAATAATAACAAACACAGGGATCACTCAGGGATGAATGGCTGAGTTATGAGGTATATGAATCAATTTGCAAAATAAAATAAAAAACATGAAAAAATCCAAATAAAAGAAAAAAATAAATTGTGGATGAAATACAAAATGTAAAAGTCTTATGTCTAAAAAAACTAAGTAAAGGAAAAAAAATCTCTAACAGGTCTTTGAATTAAAATGATTTAAGCAATTATGCATTTATCCAGTCAGTAGCCAGGACTATAGAAAGTTTGCCACACCATGAAAGGCCGGAAAGGGACTAGATTGCAGCAGCAAATGGGATCCTATATGGCAGAAAAAAGGAAGTGCTTGATAGAATGTGGCTCAAGGAAGTCCTTCATTTAACACATGTTAAACAGCTGCAACCTTGAATCCCATACAAGTTCAAGTCCTCTTGTCTTGGCTCAAAATTACACCAATCCCACTGGGATCTAGTCTCTTTGATCTTGTGCTCCATAGGCACTATGAAGGTGCTCTGTGCTTCTTTAGCACTGTACAGTGGCTCTTTTGTATATTCCCTTCTTCTGGAATCAGACAGAATCATGAAGCAAAGTCCCATGATTCTTTTAAACAATTCAATGGCATCAATTTTATAGTCTAAAGCTTTTTGGGTGCGCATTAGTATTGGAACAAATCTATTGTAAACTTATATTATTGCAAAATAAAAAAAAATTAAAGAAAAATCTCAATACTGTTGACATGTGCTTCAAATACAAAAAGGAGAGAAAAAATAAAACTCAGATACTATATTTGTACACGCAAGGAAAAACAATAATAAAAAAGTTTTAAAAATAAAAAATATATAGCTTAAAATCAGTGACACACTGTGTCAGCCATGTGAGTACAAATAATTTTTAGAATAAAATAGTAATATAGTAGATAATGCACATTCAAAGAAGTACCAAAGTCCCCAAAATTCACAATAGCTTAGTTATTTACAATAGCAAACAAACCCACTATCATATTTCACATAAGTTGCTGTATGACATAAAAAACCCATGAACTGTCAACATGGAATCTAGGAATCCCAAACTTATTGCCTATTGAGATCTGATGAACCCCAAGTTTCAGGACTAGCTTGTAGATTGGAGACCCCAAAGCTTGTACTTGTTCCCTTTTCCCATGGGAATCTATCTTGAAGGGAATTCCAAGCTAGCAGTGACTCTTTGGCGCTATAGGCAGTGCCTCAATCTCTCAAGCTGAAGGACGGTGTGATATACTGAGCCATCACCAGTCATCTTGACTTTTGTCTTGTTTCTGAACTTGGATGACTCTAGAAGAGTGAGACCCAAGACTTAGTGCAAGTCTTCCTTATTTAAATCCAATTCATTCACTAGGCATGGTGATGTCTTTGGGTCTCTTCAAAAACAAAGGATGAACAACAATAATTATTCTTAACAGTTCCATCTTTTTGCTTGTCAGACTTGACAACATCTTCGCTTAAAATAAGCCATTTGTCAGTATTTTTTTAGAAAAGAACTTACTGATACATTTTGTCTTGACACAACAAGCAAATCCTCTTACAAAGTACATTCCCTAAGGGAAAAAAAAGGAAGGAAAAAAGAAAAAAAGCCCAGATCATCAATTATTAATGGGAAAGAGGTTTATGTCTTTTAACCTTGGCAGGATGCTACTAACATTGATTTCTGTATTTGACTAGAATTTTGTGTTCTTTAAACATTGACTTTCTTTATATTGTTTCATTCATGGCTTGTTCATGTTGTTCTTTCAAGTCAATTATCCTTAATAGCTCCAATACTTGTTTGAAGTAGTGATGCAATTTCTTCTAAGAGTTCCATTTTGCTACCTTATTGATATTTGTCATACTAAACCAATTTCCATGCAGTACATTGCAGTACTTTGTTCTTTCTGCTATGATTAACATTGTACTATGGAATTTCAGGGAACATTGCTTCAGGACCTTATTGTTCACAATCATAACTAATGGGAATTCCTCACCAATCTGATTGTCACCGTAGATTGCAGTGGATCTAGTCCAGTGGGGTCAAGCTCAAGTAGAAATGGGAACTATAAGACCATACATAAGGATCCCTGCAGCTATATGTTAACTTGGAGATCCAAATATTAGCATTATCTATGTATTATTGTAGGGCTGCTGGGTGGTACATGGAGATAGGGTTGAGCCTAGAGCTTGGAACACTTATTTTTTTTAGTTCAAATTTGGGCCCAGGTACTTACTAACTGTGACTGTGGGCAAGTCACTTAACCTTGCTTGCCTCAGTTTCCTCATTGGTAAAATGAACTGGAGAAGGAAATGGCAAACCACTCCAGTATCTTTGCCAAGAAAATTAAAAATGGGATCACAGTCAGACATGACTGAAAATGACTAAACAACAATGTCATTTTATTCTATTAGTATTTATTTTGTTAAATATTTCCCAATCACATTAAAAACAAAACCAAACAACCTTTACCTTCTGTCTTAGAATCAATACTGTGTATTGGTTCCAAGGCAGAATAGTGGTAAGGGCTAGGCAATGGGGGTTAAGTGGACCCGCCCAGGGTCACATTGCTAGGAAGTATCTGAGGCCAGAATGGAACCCAGGACCTCCAGTCACTAGGGCTGGCTCTCAATCTACTGAGTCACCTAGTTGTACTCCCTAAATACATTTCAATCTGGTTTGGGCCTGCTTCTGCAGGCTGCATAGATGTTTAATTTCTCTGGCCCAGGTCTTCCAGTAACAGAGAATATCAGATGTTATTATTACTATTTTTTTTGTTTGGTCAGGATCTCTAAGAACTTGCTTTAATTTGTTCTTCTGCCAGTGCATTGTGTTTATTGCTAGGAGGACAGGGCTCACCCAAAGCTTTTTAGTTATTAAAGCAAACATTTGATTGATCGCTGGCATGTGATCTGCTATTTCCAGACTGATTTGTCATTCCATAATGCTATCCACAACCTGTGCAAAGTGCTTCATGATCTCCTTATATAAGCTCTCAGAGCCATTTCCTCTAATGGGCCATGCCACACTGAGGTAGCCACTGAGCTCTTCAGGCAACTATTGAAGTAAGAACTCCTCCTGTGTTACAAGTGCAGCCAGGTGCCAGCTTTCCTGTATTTAACCTTTCCTCCCACCAAAAGGGAAGGCACATCAGCTCCAAACCATATCAATCAGCCAGCATCACAGGAAAATTAAATATTTTCCCAAACTTCTCTGGGCATCCCAACATACTTATTAGTGATCAGAGGCCGAACCCACTAAAAATCTCAAAGACTTCTGGGAAGCTTTGATGCATTTCCTGGTATGTAACCTATATTTAATGGCAGGATTTCCCCCAAACACTCTTCTATTTATGAGAATACCTGGTTCACTGAGTTGTACAGTAGCCAGTCAGAAAAGTTTAATATGGGTTTTCAGCTGTGATAGGACATGATGAGATACCACAGTTTTCTTTCCTGTTGTTCAGTTGTGTCTGTCTCTTTGTGGCCCTGTGGACCACATTGCTCATTGTTAGATTCAAATTTAAGATTTAAGACTGATTATAATAATTATTTGGTAGCCAAGGATTTAATTTCTTAAATTCAAAATGAAACACTCAAGTCAGAATGGAGTTTTATGGTAATTTAATTACAACAGGAGAGAGAGATTATTAGGTGGAGAGAAGGAAAGAGTTCAACTCAGGACCACCCTGGCTCAGATTGAGCCAAAGCGGGAGTTGAGGCCTTCGAGAGCCAAGGCAGAGAAGGGAGTCAGTCCTTATCACTCACGTGACTGATCTGAAGGAAAGCTGTCTGCAGGCCTCCTCCCAGCTCGAGCTCCAGCATCAAACTGGCATCTAGCCCTCTCCACAGGAAGTGAGCGAACTCTTGAGGCTGTTCTTTACCTCACTTCCTGTGTCTCACATGTCCCAATGGTAGCTCAAGCTTGGCTTAGGACAGCCCAGGGGGGCAGTTAGTCATTTCTGATTTGTCATTTAGCTAGCACATGCCCGTGAGGTGTGGGTGTGCACATTCCTGGGTGCTAGACCAAGCAAGATGGGGGAAATTTAAAAATCACATCATGCATGGGGTTTTTGCAGCAAAGATACTGGATTTGTTCACCATTGCCTTCTCCAGCTCATTTTACAGCTGAGGAATCTGAGGCAAATAGGGTTAAATGGCTTTCCCAGGGTTGCATAGCTAGGAAGGGTTTGAACTCAGGTCTTCCTGACTCCAGGCCCAGCACTCTATCCCATTAGCCACCCAGCTGCCACGACAACTCATGAAGAGTAGGACACAATTAAATGGCTAAACAACAACAACAGTAATCCTTACCCAAGAATTCCACAAGGTAGAACTTAATATCTAGGCATGGAGAAGCTAAGAAGTAATGTTTTGTATCTCAGATTAGTCTTGTGACTTTTCAAGTTAAATCTTTTGTGATCATAGAGAATGGATAAATGGGGCATGAGAATTTACCAGAAGATGAGTGCAAAAATGCAGTTATTATTGTTGAACAAACAGGTAAAGCCCATCTACCTATGACTTCTGGAATGAACCCAATTGTATTTTGTATTTGAACTTTTGAAAATAGAGATTGTCTATTTATTCTTCCCCATCTGCCCATCCTTAGTTGACTTGTTTGGCAGTGTTTTCTCTTTAATTTTCTTCGTTTCCTTGGAAAGTTATTTTAAAAATTTGAATGATTAGATATTTATCTATATAAACTACTTTTTCTTATAGAAACTGTCTCTAGTGGACTTGTGAATTTATGGAATTGGTATAGTAGGAAACAGTCTGGGCTGTGTTGAATAGGTTATTTACAGACAGGAAAGCAGATCTGAATCTAATGGTCTGAGGACACTGAACACAACTAATATCCCACTTTCTCTTCCAATACATTGAAATCTTTATAGATATTCATGACCTTTTACACTAAAATATAAATGTACTTTCTCTTCCAAGCCACTTCTCTTAGACAATTTTTCCTGGCCTCTTTATATTAGTCTTTCTGAGCAAAGATGTACTTGCAAATGTTTAACCATCAGCTCTCTGAGAAAAAATTGTATGCATGACCAACTTTTATGTTTAATCTGCACTATTAAATATTTTCCCCAACACTTTCTTAAGTCCATGCAATCAACAAAAATAAAAATCAAGTCTCAATCTATAGCATTTGCCAATTTTCAGGGTATAAATGTTCTTGCTAAAATTTTATCATCGGCTCTTGTAAGCTGGTCAGGACTATCTTCAAAACAACACTGTTCCTAAGGATCACCACACACATATCCCCTGGATGTAAAGTATGTAGAACAAAACCTTTTATTAACTTAGGTGACCAGGATAAAACAAAATCACTAATAAAATGTTAATGAAACAAAAAGGTAACAGATTGTAATAAACAAAGGGTTAAAACTCTAAATCAGCTGAAGATGGTGAGAACAGAAAGGAAGGTAGGCAGGCACAATGTGTTCACTAGAAAACAAAAGTCTAAAATGATCAGATGAGTCAAGTGAGGATAGCATTTGCTCATGAATGGTATTGTTCTGGAGATAGTCCTGGCCAGCTCATGAGGAGAAATAGTGTGGTTGTTACCAAAGCAGAACTTTTTGAGTTCCTTTACTACCTTTTCTCTTCCTATTCATAGAGAGGTTGACTAGTCCAACTCCTTCATTTTACAGATGGAAAAACTGAAGTTCAGAGAAGTTAAGGTCACCTAAGCAGCAAGCGGCAGATCTAGGTTTTGAGTCAGTCTCCTAATTACTTGACCACTGCGTCAATCCATCCACATCTTACAGAGTAAAGGACAAAGGACAAAAAAGAATGAAATTCTAAGAGATGGGGTTCTGGGTATAAAAAAAATCAATTTAATGACTAGTCTAATAATAATCAATAAATTGGACAATCAAATAAAAAATGGACAATGATTCTCCTGGTAATCAAAGACAATGATCCAAGGTTTTCTGTTGTCTATCTGAGAGCTTGTTATTCAGCTCTTCCCCTGGACATAAAAACTCAGCTCTAATTGGTGGATACTTAATTAGGAGGTAGGCTAAGAGCTCCCAGTTCCTTCCAGATTACCACATCATTAAGGGGAGAAGGGGTTAAAAACTGAGAAAATGGCATGGTAGTGAGATTTTAACAGCCTTTAGCAATCTAAGCAAGAAAAGTCACCTTCTACTGGTCACACTTCACTTTCATAAGGCAAGTTGTCCTAATCTCAATGAAGGGAACCCATGGCAGAAGCTCACCACCCTTGGGGAATAGTTGTTTTAGGTTAGATTCTGTTTACAGAGTGAGCAATACTCAAATTCCCTATTGGGTGGGATATATCCCAATTTAGCAGATGCCTTAGAGTGGGAATACAAGGACAGACTGTTTTGAGAAATCTCTTTTGGGCTCAGATGGGGAGGTGGGGGAGATTTAGATAGAAAAAGCAATGTTACAGATTAATATTAAAAACCAGCATTAAAATTAATTTCCCTTAACAGATTGAAAAAAAAAACCACGTAGGAACTATTTATGAACAAAAATACTAGGAAAGGAGAAAATAACATGAAGGACAGCAGAGTCATCAAATGGAAAAACAAAGAAACACCTGTGCTAAATTATAACTAATTGTTTATAATGGTTAAGCCATTCCTTTGTGCAAAAATCTTCAGCACCATTCCCTAGTACTCTGATAATTAAAATGAATAACTAAAAATATTTGACCTCTGTAAATGATATCTTAGTTAACTTGTTTTAATTGGGATATAATCAATTTTATTAATATTTTTGTGTGTGTATAACTTCCGCTTGTAATCCTTTTAGATGGCCAATATTATACCAATAAGTTGTAATCATAGTAGAATGAATAAGAAATAACCTCAATTATTAATTGATTGAATAATTGTATATGAGAATTAGTAATCAATAATCACATTGCGAGTAAAATAATAAAGAAAATCCTCTGAAATGCCTTGGCAAGATATCCTTGCCAAGGGGAATTGTGTACATGCATCCAGCATCCTGACATGTGTCCAGATCTTATGATATCTCAGGTGACTTTGAAGTGTGACCTTGGCTTTTATCATATGGAATGGATCATTACTTCATAGAATATACTTCTTACAAAAAGAGACCTTCTCTGGTTGCCCCTTCTGAGAAGATATAGTCAGAAGACTACTCTCCTTTTAAGGGGGTGAGCATGTAATCTGACTCTATATATACCATTTGGGTCTTTTGGCCAAGCTAGGATGAACCTGGACCCTGACATTTTGTAATTTGCAACTTTCTACAATAAATGCCAGTGTGGCTCATATAATTGCTTCCCCGTATGTTTTTTTCATTTTTACCCCTCTCCAAATGACAAGCATGGTATGGGGAAAGAGCAATGGATTAGGTGTCAGAGGACCTATGTTCAAATCCCATCTAATTTTTGCTAATTTTCTGAGACCTTAGGCAAGTCCCTTAACCTCCCTGGCTTTCATTTTCTCATCTGTAAAAGAAGGGGTTTAGACTAGATTATCTCTGTGGGCATTGATAGCTCTTTATGTATGATCTGATAAATTTGTGAACTTCTTTCTATAGGTTTTGGTCTCATTTCCCCCTCCTTGACAAGAAATATCCAAGGGAAAATGGTTCATGTCAGTTCTGGTGCAGTGGATAGAGTCCCACAGAGAGGAAGAGCTGATAATCATAGCACAGTGTTTACATAGTTGAAAGGGGGTAGGGAGAGGTCCTGTGCTAGCCTAGGGGCCCTCTGGAATTTCTTTCTAACTAGTTGCTGGGTCCCCTTACAGTTACTGGCTTGAGAGCTCCTGAAGTTGCTGTTGGCAGTGATACTAAGGCCCACCACTGGTATTGCTAGTGCATGTGCTTTGGTCTGGCCCTTCTCCCTGGCATCACAGATCTTTCCTGCTAACCTAAATTGTCCTGGACTAGAAAAATGTCTCACCTTGACTTTTCTTTGACTGTGCTATTCTAGCATTTGGTTTGAAACATTATTTTAAATTTGCTTGGAGGGTATGTCAGGAGAGTTCAGTTGGATTGCTACTACTACTCTTCCATGTTGGTTCCCCTGTAATAATTAAAATAGTTGTCTGCCATAAACTGTGGCAGCTAAAAGAGTTGGAGTCATAAACTGTAGTGAGTAAAATAGTGGAAGATATAAATTGTGATAGATATAAGAGTGGGTGAGTAAATTTTGACCACAGAAAATATATTTTCACTACAGTGTCTTGTTTTAAATCAAATATAAGGTGGTCGCCAGGGAAATATTCCCAATTATGAATATACCCAAGTCAACTGGGTTTTATAGAGAATTTAATTAATAATACTATGAGGAATTAAAGAAAAGAGAGAAAGAGAGAAAAAGGAAATAAGTATGAAGGGCCTTAAGCCAATATGGCCTAGACCTGAGTCTTAAGAGAGAGATATCAGTCAGTCAGTCTTTTATCACTCACCACAAGGTCTGTCTAAGCAAGGATTCTAGTGACAGACAGAGTCTCCTCAGAGAGAGTTCCAGCCAGAGTCCTCCTCAAAGAGCCTTCCAGCCAGAGACTGTTTTAAAGGGCCTCTCTCAAGAGCCTCCAGAGGGACAGAGTCCCCTCAGAGGAGCTCCAGCAAGACCTCCTTAGAGATTGTCCTCCAAGAGCTTCCCTTCTCCAGAGCCTCTCTCAAGAGATTCCCAAAAGGATTTCATAAGAGATTTCTGCTTTTTCTTATATAGGGGGTTTTCTCCTATGTCACCTCCCCTAAGTCCTTACATCTACCAGTCACAGTAGATGTTTTCCCAAAGGACAGCCATTCTAAAAACACTGCTGGGTCGACTAATCCCTTTAGTAAGCTTGTACCAGAAAGAACTTCTGAATAAGTTTTCACCTCTTTGCTCCTGGCAAGTTTACAAGTTGCCTGACCTTTAATAGGTACTTATCATCCCTTTGTATTACTTCTAAAAATAGGCATGGCTTAAAGAACTTTTTGTCTCACTGTAAGTATGGGTTCAAGTACCCTCATTGTTTAGCAAGGAGTTTTTTCCCCTAAAGCAGTCCTAAGTATGGGTGGAGTAGAGGTCCTCCCATTTCTGATCCAAGTAGAGTTCTCACATCCAAATGTGGAATGTTCCCAGTAGGGAATTGTTCCAATGGAGAATTCCCCAATGTGGAAATTTTTAATATTCACAAGTCTGAGAAATTTCAAGATTTACACCCCCAAAGGTCCAAGCTTTTGGGGCAAGAACTCACCACTTGACAAAAATTTCTAGGAAAACCTGGAAAGTAATTTTGTAGGAACTAATCATTAACTAACATCTCATATCATATACTAAAATAAAACCAAATGGGCAAATAATCTAGATGTAAAAGGTAATATCATAAATAAATTAGAAAAGCATAGAAAAATTTACCTGTCAGATCTATGGATATGGGAAGATTTTATGGACAGAAAGGATGACAGCAAGCAAAATGGGTAATTTATCTTATATAACTTTAAAAAACTTTTGCACAAATAAAAGAAATATAGACAAAATAGAAGGAAAACAGGAAACTGCAGGGGAAATTTTATAGCAAGTTTTTTTTTTAATAAATGCTGCATTTCTAAAATAGGGAACTAAGCCAAATTTACAGAAATAAGACCCATTCCCAAATTGCTAAATCGTCAAAGGACATGAACAGGTATTTTTCAGAAGAAGAAATCTAAGTCATAAAAAATCCTATAAATCACCAATAAATAGAAAAATGTAAATTAAAACAACTCCGAGGCACCACCTCTTACCTATCATATCAGCTAACATTATAGAAAAGGAAAATAATAAATGCTAGGAGGATGTGGAAAAATAGGGATACCAATGCACTGTTGTATGTGAATTGGTTTAACCCATTCTGAAAAACAATTTGGAACTATGCCCAAAGGTCAATAAAACTGTGCATACCATTTGACCCACCAATACAACAAAGAGATCAAGTAAAAGGGGAAAATAAAACATACATACAAAAATATTTATAGCAATTCTTTTTGTGGTGGCAAAAAATTGAAAATTGAGGGGATGTTCATCAGTTAGGGACTGGCTGAACAAGTTGTGGTATATCATTGTAATGGAATATTCTTGTGCTATATATTAGAATTGATGTGCAGGAAGAGCTCAGAAAATGCCATCTCTCAAAGAAAGATCTGATGGAGTCTGAATCCAGACCAAAGCAAACTTTTTTTACTTTCTTAATTTTTTAAAATTTGAGTTTCCTTCCCCAAAAGAATTAATATAGAAAAATGTTTTATATGATTGCACATGTAAAATCTATATGACATTGTTTACCACCTTGGAGGGGTTTTGAGAGTGGCAGGGGGGAAATAGAGAACTGGAGACTCAAAATTCCTTTAAAATGGAGGAAATTGTAAATTGAAGGAAATGAAATTTAAAAAATACCTGTTTTAAAAAAAAGATTTTAAAATAAAAACAAAACCAGGGGAGGTGAAGTCAGGATGGTGGCATAGAGGCAGTGAAAGTTCAGACCTCTGAAAACCCTTCCTTACCAATTACAAACTAAATGCTCCCAGGGGACTAACAAACCTAACAACAAGACAGAGCAAAGGAACCCTCCTGCTGAACTCAACTTAAAAGGTATGCCCCCAAAAGTTGGAATTTGAGAACACTTGGGCTTAAGGGGAAGGAAGAAGAAAGGTCCCGGGACTCCTCTCCCACCGAGAGCACTAAGTCTCTAGCAGCAGCTTGAACCTATGGACGGGCAGGGGTGCTGGCCTAGAGGGAGTACGTTGCAGAGAAAGCTGTGCCAGGCTCAGAGAGGTGAACACAGGCAGTGGAAAAGCAGTTAGAGAAGAAGTGCAGAGCTCAGAGTTGGAAGCCTAGTTGTAGCAATAGAGACACTCCATATTGCACCCCCTTCCTGAGATTTTGGCCTCAGGGCACATCCAGCTCAACCCAGCTGGACTTAATCCCATCAAAGCCTTCAGAGGGCAGGGAGGTTCAAGCTACAACACCCCTCCCCCACAGACTGAGCTGAGAGATTTGCTGACAAAGCTCCAAAGGTGAAGGCTGACAGAAAAGCCCAAACCCACAAAAAAATGAGAGGAGCAAAAGTGCAGGCAACTGCAGGGAGTATAGAAGGGAAACATATGAGCAAAAAACAGAAAAAGAAAAAAGAAATTACAACTGACAGCTTCAGGGAACACCAAGCAAAAAAGCAGAAACCTCAGCAAATTGGTTACAGGCTTTGGAAGAACTCAAAATACAATTCAAAACACAATTAAGAGAGGCTGAAGACAACTGGGAAAAGAACTTAAAAAGTAAGATAAATCATCTGGAAACAGAAAACAGTATCTTGAAAGCCAAAATCAATCAGCTTGAAAATGAGGCAAAGGAGATGAAAGATGAGGCAAAGAAAATGAAAGATGAGGCAGAGAAGATGAAAGATGACCTCCAAAGAAAATCAGACCAGAAGGAGAAGGATGACCAAAAAGCCAGGGAAGAAATCTAGTCTTTAAAATCCAGAATATAACTAGAAGCAAGCAACTATAAAACAAGATCAAAAGAATGAAAAAATTGAGGAAAATATGAAGCACCTCATTCACAAAATAGAAGATTTAGAAAATTGTTCCAGGATAGACAACTTAAGAATCATTAGTCTACCAGAAGACCATGACAAAAGAAAAAGCCTAGACATCATACTACAGGAAATTATCCAAGAAAACTGCCCTGATATTCTAGAACAAGAGGGAAAAGTGGAGATTGAAAGAATCCACAGATCACCTCCTATACTTATTCCCCATCTGACAACACCTAGGAATGTAATAGCCAAATTCAAGAACTATCAGACTAAGGAAAAAATATTCAAGCTGCTAAGAAGAAGTCATTCAGATACCATGGAACCATAGTGAGGATAACACAGGATCTTGCTGCATCTACACTGAAGGACCAAAAGGCATGGAATATGATATTCTGGAAAGCAAGGGAACTAGGTCTACAACCAAGAATCAACTACCCAGAAAAAAACTGACTATATTCTTACAGGGGAAAGTATGGTCATTTAACAAAATAGAAGACTTCCAAGCATTCATAAAGAAAAGACCAGACCTGAACAGAAAATTTGATGCCCAAGGACAGAACTCAAGAGAATCATCAAAAGGTAATTAAGAAAGAGGGAAAAACAAAACAAAACAAAAAACCAACAAAAAACTTTTAAAAGAGACCCAACAAGTTAAAATGATATGTGTCTCTATAAGAAAAGAAGTCATTGGTAACTCTTAAAAATTTTTAGTATCACCTGGGCAGTTAGAAGAATTACACTTAGAGGAAACAGTGACAAACTATTGAAATGCCAAGACATAAATGTGTATATAGATATATGTATGCCTAAATACATATAATATGTATATATATACACACACATATATATATAAATATATACAACTAGAGCTAAAAAAGAGGTTAATACTAAAAGAAATTGGAAAAGAAACAAAAGGGGGAAAGTTTATATGTCACACAGAAGCTCATGGTGGGAGGGGGAGAACATCAAAACACTGGAAGGGTTAAGAGGTTGGAGATAGGAAATACTCAACTCTTACATGCACTGAAATTGACTGAAAGAGGGAAGAACAATCAAATACTTTGGGGAAGAGAATTGATTTGTGCCCTATAGAGAAGTAGAAGGTAACAAATGGACTGATGGGGAGGGAAGCAGTACAAGGGAGGGAGAGGGTGGAGGGGTAGTATAAAAATAATGCAAAGAAAATAAGAGGGGAATAAGAAGGGAGGGGGTATAAAGGGAAGTAAAATAAGGGTGAGAATTAGGGGGACTGATTATAAGCAAAACATTGGTGTAGAAGGAAATAGTGAAAGGAGAAAAGGCAGGACTAGGAGTAGAAATCAAAATGCTGGGAAATACACAGCTGGTAATCATAACTCTGAATGTGAATGGAATGAACTCACCCATAAAACACAAGTGAATAGCGAGTGGATTAGAATCTAAAACCCTACTATATGCTGTCTACAAGAAACACACACAAGGAAGGCAGACACCCATAGGGTAAAAGTAAGAGGATGGAGCCAAATCTATTGGGCATCAACTGATAAAAAGAAGGCAGGAGTAGCAATCATGATATCTGACAAAACCAAAGTAAAAATAGATCTAGTTAAAAGAGATAGGGAAGGTAATTACATCCTGATAAAAGGCAATATAGACAATGAGGAAATATCAGTACTCAACATGTAAGCACCAAATGGCATAGCATCCAAATTTCTAAAGGAGAAACTAGAGGAGCTCAAGGATGAAATAGATAGAAAAACTATACTAGTGGGAGACCTGAGCCTTCCTCTATCTGAACTAGATAAATCAAACCAAAAAAATAAATAAGAAAGAGGTAAGAGAAGTGAATGAAATCTTAGAAAAATTAGAGATAGTAGATATGTGGAGAAAAATAAATAGGGACAAAAAAGAATACACTTTCTTTTGAGCAGCACATGGTACATTCACAAAGATTGACCATGTACTAGGGCATAAAAACATTGTAAATAGGTGCAAAAGAGCAGAAATAATAAATGCAACCTTCTTAGATCACAATGCAATGAAAATAATAATTAGTAAGGGTACATGGAGAGCCAAATAAAAAATTAATTGGAAATTAAACAATACAATTCTCCAGAATTGGTTAAAGAACAATCATAGAAACAATGAATAATTTCATTGAGGAAAATGACTATGATGAGAAATCCTTTCAAAATCTATGGAATGCAGCCAAAGAAGTACTTAGGGGGAAATTTATATCCTTGGGTTCATATATTAACAAATTAGAGAGGGCTGAGGTCAATGAATTGGGCATGCAAGTTAAAAAAACTAGAAAGTGAACAAATTAAAAATCCTCAGATGAAGACTGAATTAGAGATTCTAAAAATCAAATGAGAAGTTAATAAAATTGAAAGTCAAAGAACTATTGATTTAATAAATAAGATTAGAAACTGGTACTTTGAAAAAACAAATACAATAGACAAAGTACTGGTCAATCTAATTAAAAAAAGGAAAGAAGAAAACCAAATTGACAGTATCCAAGATAAAAAGGGAGACCTCACCTCTAATGAAGAGGAAATTAAGGCAATCGTTAAAAACTCTTATGCCCAATTATATGGCAATAAATATGGCAATCTAGGTGATATGGATGAATATTTACAAAAAAATAAATTGCCTTGACTAAGAGAGGAAGAAATAGACTACCTAAACAACCCCATATCAGAAAAAGAAATTGAACAGGCCATCAAAGAACACCCTAAGAAAAAATCCCCAGGTCCAGATGGATTCACAAATGAATTCTATGAAACATTCAAAAAACAACTAATCCTAATATTATACAAACTATTTGACAGAATAAGCAAACAAGGAGTTCTACCAAATTTCTTTTATGACACAAATATGGTACTGATTCCAAAGCCAGGCAGGTCAAAAACAGAATGAAAAACTATAGGCCAATCTCCTTAATGAATATAGATGTAAAAATCTGAAGTAGGATACTAGCAAAAAGACTCCAGCAAGTGATCATGAGGATTATTCACTATGACCAGGTAGAATTCATACCAGAAATGCAAAGATGTTTCAATATTAGAAAAATCATCCACATAATTGACCATATTAACAAACAAACTGACAAAAATCACATGATTATCTCAATAGATGCAGAAAAAACCTTTGACACAATACAACACTCATTCGATTTGAAAACACCAGAAAGCATAGGAATAGAAGGTCCTTTCCTAAAAATAATAAATGGTATACATCTAAAACCATCAGCAAACATTGTTTGCAATGGGGACACACTAGAAGCCTTCCCAATAAGATCAGGAGTGAAACAAGGATGCCCATTATCACCTCTATTATTTAACATTATACTAGAGACACTAGCAGTAACAATTAGAGAAGAAAAAGAAATTAATGTTATTAAAATGGGCAATGAGGAGACCCAAGCTATCACTCTTTGCAGATGATATAATGGTCTACTTAAAGAATTCTAAAGAATCAACTAAAAAGCTAGTGGAAATAATCAACAACTTTAGCAAAGTAGCAGGATACAAAATAAACCCACATAAACCATCAGCATTTCTAAATACTTCCAATTCTTCCAGCTGCAAGAGTTGGAAAGAGAAATTCCCTTTAAAATCACCCTAGACAATATAAAATACTTAGGAATCTATTTGCCAAGACAAACACAAGAATTATATGAACACAACTACAAAAAATTCTCCACACAATTAAAACTAGATCCAAATAATTGGAAAAACATTAATTGCTTATGGGTAGGATGAGCTAACATAATAAAAATGACAATCCTACCCAAACTAATTTACTTATTCAGTGCCATACCCATTGAACTTCCACAAACCTTTTTTACTGAATTAGAAAAAACAATAACAAAGTTCATTTGGAAGAACAAAAGATCAAGGATATCCAGGGAAATCATGAAAAAAAAATGCAAAGGAAGGAGGCCTTGCAGTCCCAGATCTCAAACTATAATATAAAGCAGTGGTCATCAAAACAATTTGGTACTGGCTGAGAGACAGAAAGGAGGATCAGTGGAATAGACTTTGGGTAAGTGACCTCAGCAAGACAGTCTATGATAAGCCCAAAGATCCCAGCTTTGGGGACCCAAACCCACTATTTGATAAAAATTGCTGGGAAAATTGGAAGACAGTATGGGAGAGATTAGGTTTGGATCAATATCTCACACCCTACACCAAGATAAACTCAGAATGGGTGGATGACTTGAATATAAAGAAGGAAACTATAAGCAAATTAGGTGAACACAGAATAGTATACTTGTCAGATCTTTGGGAAAGGAAAGACTTTAAAACCAAGCAAGAGCTAGAAAAAAATCACAAAATATAAAATCAATAATTTTGATTACATCAAATTAAAAAGCTTTTGTACAAACAAAAACTTATACATCCAAAATTAGAAGGGAAGCAACAAATTGGGAAACAATCTTCATTACAAAAACCTCTGACAAAGGTCTAATTACTCAAATTTATAAAGAGCTAAACCAATTGTACAAAAGATCAAGCCATTCTCCAATTGATAAATGGGCAAGGGATATGAATAGGGAATTTTCAGTTAAGAAATCAAAACTATTAATAGGCACAAGAAAGTGTTCTAAATCTCTTATAATCAGAGAAATGCAAATCAAAACAACTCTGAGGTATTACCTCACACCTAGCAGATTGGCTAACATGACAGCAATGGAAAGTTATGAATGTTGGAGGGGATGTGGCAAAGTTGGGACATTAATGCATTGCTGGTGGAGTTGTTAATTAATCCAAGCATTCTGGAGAGCAATTTGGAACTATGCCCAAAGGGCGCTAAAAGACTGTCTGTCCTTTGATCCAGCCATAGCACTGCTGGGTTTGTACCCCAAAGAGATGATAAGGAAAAAAGACATGTACAAGAATATTCATAGCTGCGCTCTTTGTGGTGGCCAAAAATTGGAAAATGAGGGGATGCCCTTTAATTGGGGAATGGCTGAACAAATGTGGTATATGTTGGTGATGGAATACTATTGTGCTCAAAGGAATAATAAAGTGGAGGAATTCCACGTGAACTGGAATGACCTCCAGGAATTGATGCAGAGGGAAAGGGACAGAACCAGGAGAACATTGCACACAGAGACCAATACACTATGGTATAATTGAATGTAATGGGCTTCTCCATTAGTGGCAATGCAATGATCCTGAACAACTTGGAGGGATCTATGAGAAAAAACACTATCCACATTCAGAGGATAAAGTGTGGGAGGAGAAACACAGAAGAAAAAAGAAGTGCTTGATTACATGGGTCGAGGGGATATGATTGGGGATGGAAACTAATTG